>NC_088421.1:9123913-9490788 GCF_034236695.1 Oncorhynchus nerka
TTGAGAAAAAAAGAATGTTACTTGTTCAACAAAGTCATCTCTTTCTCTGAGCAATTGGATTAGTATAAAATAATATAATTCCCCCTATTTTTGAGCATATAATATAGTTCAGTATTTGAATTATTATGAAGGAGTGTCAATCATTTCAGACCCCACAGTATGCCAATACAAGTACAATGGCAAAGGTGACATTTCCCATATCAGATCACATGAACAACTCTAGATACTCAGTATAGCCAACGTAAACGTTCAATCAAGCTGTGCTCTGAAATGTGCCTTTTTCAAAACAACACCACTTTCTTTTAAACCACCCAAATGTTTATTCATTTGAAATTCAGATCATCTCACTGTGAACCAATGTTCTTCAGAGGTGGCCAGAAAGGACATCTGTCATTGTAGGCTCTTGACTCTCTCAACCACCTGATCCTCTGACTCACTGCCACTAATCCAGCCCCTCTTTCATCCTCACCATAGCTACACTTAGAAAAAACGGGTTCCAAAAGGGTTCTTCGGCTGTCCCATTAGGATAGCCCTTTTTGGTTTGAGGTAGAACCCTTTTTTGTTCCAGGTAGAACTATTTTGGGTTCCTTGTAGAACCGTTTGTGTAAAGGGTTCTACCCGAAACCAAAAAGGGTTCTTCAGAGAGTTCTACTATGGGGGCAACCGAAATAACCCGTTTAGGTTCTAGATAGCACCTTTTTTCTAAGAGTGTACCTTGCCCTTATTCTCTGCCTTGCATTGTTAGTGGGTTATTCAGGCACGCGGAGAAGGAGACACTGCTGGGCTGAATCTCAGGCCTTCCCCCCAGCACACAGAATTGAGCCATCCTTGCTTTGACCCCTGCCTGTATTATTTTCGGCAGTAATTCAACGCACAAGGCTCAGTGATACTCAAGGATCCCCTCTGGTGGTCGGAACATTCAACTGCCACTGTCATTGACTTTGCAGCATCAGCAAAATCTCTAACGCAGCAGCCATTATTTGAATGGAGGTGCATGTGTGCATACATATGAAGGCGTTTCTGCCATTTCCATCAAGGCTAAGATTGATCTGCACTGCAAATGGCCAATTAGGCATCATCACAGTATCAGATGGTGTTGATCGACCTTATTTGGGATTTTCTTTTCTCCAGTGGCCACTCCCTAACCCCCTCCCATCTGTTCTCCCCGTGTCTGTCCATTAGCATTCGACGCTGTCACGCAAGTTTGTAGAGGTGATGACCGAGTACAACACCACGCAGTCCAAATACAGGGACCGCTGCAAGGACCGTATCCAGAGACAGCTGGAGATCAGTGAGTATCTGTAGCCCACCACCATCATAGGGCACAGTTAATACACCACTGACATTAGATACTATACTCTATATCAGGGATCATCAACGAGTTTCAGCCACGGGACGATTTTCTGTTGAGCGGATGGTCGGGGGGCCGGAACATAATTACAAATCATTTGTGGGACTGCAGATTGATCTCCTGAAGCCCAAACGGATCATTTCAAGCCTTGCTTACACTTGTATACAATCACGTGTTTCTCTATTATGCGTGGGAATATTTGGGAAGAGATTTCTTCAATTAAAATGAATTTGAGCTGATTTCCTGGTGTTTTTACAGTCTTTTATATCCAACAATTATTTAATTTTTTATGTCAACTTTTTTGGGGGGTGGGGAGGGGGGCAGAAAAATTGGGGGGCCAAATGATTCCACCCACGGGCCGAATTCGGTCCGTGGGCCACCAGTTGGGGAACCCTGCGCTTTATAGTATCTATGTATGGAGATACTATACAAGTACAGTTCATAGTGAATAGAACCATACACAGACATTACAGTATATTGACATTATCAACATAGATTCTCTCTTTTAAGGTGGGTTAGGCCTAGACTTAGTTTAGCATTCTTTGTCAATTACTTTGTTAAAATGGCTGCACAAATACAACACACTTGATTGGTTGATTGATTTAGTGATTGGTAATAAATCAACAAGACTAATGCCATACACACACATGCTGACAGCAGACAGGGTAACACCGACTGATAAGGAGGTACGTTAGTATCTTACACAAGAAATAGCCAGAGTTCTTACTAAATATACACTGGTACCCAACAGCGCAGACACAAAAATGGGCTTTGCAGACGTAAGGATATTTTCAAGGCAGCCCCACTGACCTTCATATGAGACAGACTGGAATTCACAGACAGTGAGTATCCTTTTAATACTGAAGTACACAGATCCAGACACTGGCAAGTGTTTCATACACAACTCACAGCCATAGTGACATCTGAGATCCAGACATCAACCAATATTATGCACAGACACAGTATTTTTCAAAGACTGGGACAGACTTAACAGAATAAATGCATTTGAAGTTTATTGAGACGATACTTGGTAGACAAGGGATTTGAATGGCCACATATTAGCCAATGATAATTTGTATAGTCATGCAGATTGCAAAAACAGAAGACTTTCCTTCATTGTAATTCAGCACATTTGATTTAAAAGCTGTATTTCCTTTCATATTATTTCATTTTGAGTCATATTTGTAGGATACCTTAGAGCTTTAAATTGATCTAGATGATTCTAGACATCTGGTTAGAGATACATGCTCTTTTTTAATTACTGCCCAGAATCTGTGCTGTGCTTCAAATTGGCACTAAAACGGTAGAAATGTGTTGATTTAAATAACTAAACTGTAAGTGCATCAGGCAAAGCATTATGATAATTTGTTGGCAATATATTCCATTGTGTGTGTGTGTGTGTGTGTGTGTGTGTGTGTGTGTGTGTGTGTGTGTGTGTGTGTGTGTGTGTGTGTGTGTGTGTGTGTGTGTGTGTGTGTGCTCGGCAGCTGGGAGAACAACCACCAACGAGGAGCTGGAGGATATGCTGGAGAGTGGCAAGCTTGCCATTTTCACCGATGATGTGAGTACAACACCTGAGCCTGGCCATTCCCCATGGCAGACATATATCCACAGTGAAGGCATGGGGACCACAGGCACTAATAACCTGTGTGGTTAGTCATGGCTAACTCGCTACATCTGTCACGTTTGCATTCAATAAACTACTGCTACGTTGACTATTATTAGTCCTGATATGATTTTTAACAGAAGAAGAATGTTGATTATTACAGGTGGCAAAAGAACACATCGAATCCTCTTCTCTCCTCATCCTCGGTCTCCTTCTCAACCCTCTGTTTTGGGTCCTTAGATCAAGATGGACTCTCAGATAGACAAGCAGGCTCTGAATGAGATTGAGACCCGACACACCGAGATCATCAAGCTGGAGAACAGCATCCGTGAGCTGCACGACATGTTTGTGGACATGGCCATGCTGGTCGAGAGCCAGGTAAAGTTTTGTTTTTATTGGAAATGTTTTTAAAAGACGAATGAATCAATAAAAGCCCAGTTTTATGCCATTAGCCTTACGTTGAGAACAGAATGGATTTGAATCGGCCTTGAATCGGAGTCCTTTTTGTGATGTTAAAATGAAAACATCGAAGCAATCTGTGTTTCTTCAAACTGAGTCTTACATCTTTCATAATGAAATCCGTCCAACTGTGATTTGGTTTTTGCCACGATTGACTGAGAACGGGGCAGATATTTGGAGCTGAGAGTTGAACATAGGACATTTAGCCTCAGGCGTGTGGGTTCACAGGCATATTTGAGTAATTGTGCTTTGAGACTGGAGAAGTGTTGCATGCAGTGCCCTGTTATTATTATATGTTTAGATTGAGACTGGGAGTAAACACACTGTTGCCTAGACTAGTTCCACACCAATGAGAAATGCTGTGTAGCCATTCAGATAAGCTCAGGCTACAACGGTAGCCTTTTTGCATCCTGATTTCATCAGTGTAGCCAGCTCTCTGCTGCTAGTGTTCAGTTATCTCAAATAATGGGTTCTTACAGTACTTACTTACTTTACTTACTTAAGTTGAAATGGTATAGCAAAGACTTGCACTTTAAAAATGCATTACAAAATACCTCACATGAATACTTGTTTTGTCTTAAATGTGTTGGTAACATGCTACAGTTTATTCCCCAAATTATCACAACTTAATTAGGTTACATTTTCAAATATTTTCACATTTACAGAACATTTGTTAATATTACATAGAATCTCGATATGTGAGATACAATATGAGAATATTATGTTCGCAATTTTGATTCTCACTGTGAAGAAATGACCGTTGACATCCAATAAGAGCCTATGAATCTCATCAGGACGACCTAAATTAGAAAATTGCTTCTGGGTAACAGGGAAATATGGTTTCTAAGTTTAGCTCACGCACTGTCAACCGTTTGTGAGTTGGATTATTTCATCCAAACTGCAATAGGGAGGAAAAACGCTTTTGAGTGACAATTCTTCTCTTTCTCTGGTGGCTTTTCCTCATGGACAATATGCAATTGTGTATGATGAATAAACATAGGTACTTAGCTACGCTCATCTCATTTCTATATCAATACTGTTGTTTCCTCTGGCAACATTATGCAGCACACAATGTTAAAAATCCATCCGTTAGATGGAAGACAACATGTAGACGATAAGTGGCTTCATCAATATCACGTACAGTACTTTGTAACGAGAATAGAAATGAATAGAAAACAGCTGATATTTGTGCTAGAAGCTTTGTTTGGATTCGAAAGAACAGAAATACGATCCCACACTTGAGCCTTAAAAAAAATATGGGGCGGAAACATGTGCATACAATGTGGTTGAGGCTAACTTTTCAAGTGGTAATAGACAAGGTATTCCCCTCACTCCGCTTGCATTTTGACGACGGTGCTTTTTGCTGTTTACAGGGAGAGATGATTGACAGAATTGAGTACAACGTGGAACACTCCGTGGACTTTGTGGAGCGGGCGGTGTCTGACACCAAGAAGGCTGTCAAATACCAGAGCCAGGCTCGCAAGGTAAGTCACAGGCTCTCCATATAACAGGGCTAACGCATATATTGTGTATACGCATATAGTCTTCCACATGTTTGATCACTGTTACGTTGTTGTAACCCACATCCCCCACCTACATGAGGATGTATACATACTGTACATTCTAATATACATACTATACCTATGCCATCATATAAACACACAGACACGCATACTAAAATAGGCACAGCATCCTCCTACAGTCAATCATATCATAAAAGGTTCATGCCCACCACCCCCTCATAACTATATTATTAAAGAGTATACACACACACACTCTCACACACACACTCAAATAATAATAATATCCACCACCTCTTCATGTACAGCACATTCCCCCCTCAGTCACACAGTACCTCAGTGATTACCAAGCGACCAACCTCCACAGACACATGATAGGTTGGGGTACAATGTACATACTAATGTGTTGTATAGATAAATGATATTGTCCCTTACCGTAAAACTGTCCCGTAGCATGTATACAATCACAAGTCTCCCTGTGTCTTGCTAACACCATCACCGCCTTGTCCCCCCCCCCCCCCCACATGCAGAAGAAGCTCATGATCATCGTCTGCTGTACTATTTTGGGAGTCGTCTTGGCATCCACTATCGGCGGATACCTGGGCTTTTAATGACGACAACGACGAAAGGCGGCCACAAGAGTAAAAAAAAACACACAGAGAGAAAAATATCATATACAATATCAGATAAGGAAAATGTTCTAAAAGGGGTGGACAAAAAAACTAAACCGACATTATAGCTGACTAAAAACATAACATATACAAAAAAAGAGGGTACAAATAAACAAACAATTTGCAATGTACATGTAAATGTATTGAACATAAGAAACAGCACATGGGTTAGCTACCTGGAAAGAAAATTGACGTAAAACATTTTCTTTTTTTACATTTCTTTCCTTTTGGGGGGGGGGGGGTCTCCAGGACAGTGCCAATGACTGCTAAATTGTGTGTTGTTCCAGCAAAGGTAGTTTACTTGGATGCGATTTTAGAACATAATGCACAAAATTGGAGACGGATTAGGATGATCGGTGTTCCTTATTTCATAGATACAATAATCACGTTTCGTTGGGAGAGACTGACTTTGGTTTTGTTTGAACCGTGACTTTTAAGAGACTTCTCATGGGTTGATTATTCCTGTCAATCACGTAAATCAGCCAGGCAAATTAGTGTAGTCAACTTGAGTAACCCGGCAATAGGCTAACCAAATCTCCTAGATAGGCAACAATGTCTTTACTTCGACCAATAGGGACAAGAGCTTAAACCCATGGAGCTGTTACAACGGCAGATGAAAGGCCCTGGCTGACAGACAGATGGAGGCGTGTCCTTTAGGGCGTGGCACTGCAGTAGCAGGTTTGAAAAACAACTGACAGTTTGCAGGTGCTCCATCTAGGCCCTTCTCTGCTCTTATCCATACAGTAGGAGCTTGGAGAGAGGAACGTCTCCGGGCCTTCAGCTAATTCCATATGCCTGCGGCAGAAACCAAATTCAGAGAGAGATTAGATAGGTAAGACGGGGGGTAAACCGACGGTCGAACTATGCAGTTTTGACAAAGAAAGCCGACCAGTTCGAGTTTTCCCAAGGATGTTAAGAGAGAACAGACAGAAGGGGGGGGGGGGGGGGATGATATTATAAAAGGTTGCAAGATACACCAGAGAGGGAAGGAAGAAAGGGAGGTAAAAAGAAAGAGAGACCTGTAGCCGTCATGCCTGTTCTACAGATTAGGAACGCATTAAAAAAGTAAATATGAAAATTGAACAACGTAATCTTAAAACTTGAAATGCTGGCGAGCCCTGGTGTCGAGTCTCATGTCTTGCTTTGGAAGTGGTTAGTTCTACTGTGGTCGTGTAGTGTGTGACGTGTCCTGTGACAAATAGTCTGGCCTCATATTTCCTTTATGGACCTTCAGCTATATTTTGCATTTTGCCGTTTGCTTTACTTTATTTTCAAAGATACAAAAACATATAAGCAAATGGGTGAATGGAACACGTTTGTGTGCCCCTCTTGTGAAATTGTATTTTTTACTAAGCAAAGATATAATCTTAAAAAAACACGCAACTATAGAATCTATTCATAAAACATGTTAGGTATTAATAACTTAGCAATCGGTCGGTCATGTTGAGTTTTTACGGAACCTATTCCACCCTCTGCTTGAGTTGTTTGGGTGCTATTTCATGAAGATGGGCGTTTCCCTCTTAATAGCCCATTGATGGTGCTGAACTATTACCAGTTCAGATTAGCAAGGTTAGGAGAGAATACTGTGCTCTATGATTGCACATTCTACAAATGAATGCCATTTGAATTCAGGCTAAGAACAGATATGAATGCTGCTACATTTATCTGAAAGAGACAGCTCCACCTTGCCAAGGAAATATGCATGGCAACGTGACACGGATGTCACAGTGACTCTGTTGAAGCCAGCACTGTAATGTTGCAGATTAAGATCCAATCGCGGGAGTAACTGAATCAAAATCATGACTCGTGAGCCTTGCCCTCAAAGTCCCAATTCCCTGGCTTGCGTTGACGGTGTTGGCCCCCGACTGGATGAACTAAATCGTTCCGACTGTTTGGGGTCACCTTCATGGAATAGTGTCCCGGTGTAGTTCATATGACAAGGCCTTACCCCCTGTGATCTAGATTGGACATGGACCTAATCCGTATGGAGAATATATTCTACGATCAATAGATGTTGACAAAGCAACAACTTTGTTGCTGGTGTATTGATTTGATTTGAATATAGTCCATTTAAAGATGAACCCAATTATCCTTTGACGTTAGCTTCCTATATGTAGGAACGTCATAGAATATAAGTTGTGGCCCAGCGGTTAAGAGCGTTGGGCCAGTGACTGAAAGGGTTGCTGGTTCGAAAACCTGAGCTGACGAGGTGAACAATCTGTTTATGTGCCCTTGAGCATGGCACTTAACCCTAACACGCCTGTACTACGCTCTGGATAAGAGTGTCTGTTAAATGTGTGCCCAAACAGACTATGCTAGTTACCGCAACATGAACCCGTTTTTTCTTGTAATTGATACTTTGACTGTATATGTAATAATTGTAAGGAAAAAACAATGTTGTCAAATGTTTTCGGGAAAATCCTAATTTTGTGTTGAAAATGTCCTTAATATTGTATATTCAAAGGGAGGAACCAGCTCTCAGTTTTCTGAACTTGGATTTTAAGATGGAAATGTAGCTAAATTCAACATTTCCAAATGCCAAAAGTGACTCTGTTCAGTGTAAAACCAAAGGCGCATGATTTTACTTCATGAGTGCCCCAACACAGAGAATCACGTTAGATTAACCTTCTGACACAGAATTGTCTATTAATGCAAATCTCACAGGACATTGGATAGGATATTTCAGAGTTAGCATACCTAATTCATCTTACCTATTGGCTGCCGCAAAATCAATACACACCTAGCCACCCTTTTACAGTTACATGGTCATTCCCCTGTCATTGTCATCAGCAAGGAACATAATTTTCTAAGTCACTGGTTTCTTGGTGAATTTCTAAGTCAAGTGGTGGTCATCCCTGACTGACTGTCATTGAACTGCCTCTGTTGTTGTCCAAACTTTACACTATAGTAACTACATTAAAGTTATGGTCCACTTTCAGCCCGGTGGCCAACCAAATCATGGCCCCTTCAAGTGCTAGGTAGTAGTTAGCTGATGCTTTGTGCTCAACTCTGCCATATCCTCATAAGGACAATACTTGCAATAAAATAGGAAGCTTAAACCTTAAATGAAATGTTCAGTCATTTCACATATCCATGCAAACGGCTCTTTGGTTCTGAGTGTGAAACAGTGGCCTTTGATAGTGGGCTGTCCTTACAGAATGGGAGTTTGCGTTGCTGACTTTTTTTCATGAACAACCACATAACCTTGGGAAATTGGCGCTGACTTACACCTTGGAACACAGTGAGCAAGAAACAACAAAAAATGGCCTCTATTTAAACATGATTTAACTTCAGGACTAACCCATGTCACTGTTTTCTACGTGCATACCGGTAACCACTTTTGAGTTCTGTACAATCTCGATCACCACGAGACGTGATATTTCAGTCCCACCATGACTTAAAGGCTCTTATATTACTTTGGTGAGCCTCAAGTCCAATGTGTATCTTTCCATGGCAAGAATGTCTCACTGCAGCAAGAGATATTGAGGGCATAGGCATGGCGAACGGGAAATCTAGGTTCGTTCGACCAACATCTCCACCCACAGATCCAGGAGGAAATCTGACTGTAGTCCTCAAGTCATTCCCAGGACTGGCCAGCATGTTATTTTTAAAGCTTCTGTGTATTTAATTGTCCAACCACTTACATGTACAGTTAAAATGGGGTTATATTGATGTCGTTGTTGTTTTTTAAAAGGAATATGGCTAGGGAACCCTTATTCTTATTAAGGCATGCAACTATCGGCTTTGTGAGTTTGCATGGTGATTTCTGCTCTCAATCATGTGCGCACTTTACACTCTCAAGAAAACACTGTCTATCACGTTCACGGTTTATTTATCGATCGATTATTTATATTTACTCACTGGGTACGGGGTGAGGGGTTGTAGTTATATCGCTGCTGGTGTCTGTTTTATCGCAAGTCTACAGAGACACCATATTGACAGTGGTACGTCCAGAGGGGTGATCTACGTATGTACGAGTGTGTGTAAACGTCCGGGTATTGTTTGGTGCAAAATGTCGTCCCTCCCTTCCTCCAGAGTACTGTAGTGTGCGGTTTTCCCCCACCATGGCAGAACCCCTAGTAGTAATTCTGAGACATTCCATCCTGTACCCCTCTTTCTCTCCCATAGCATCTATCCCACTGTGCTTCATGTGCTTCTATGGTGGCGTATGCGTCCTTTGTGAGGAAACGTTAATCGTGAGTCTTTAAGCTGCGACTGCAACTTGTGAGCCCCTAGGCCTTGTGTGCATGCCCCTCGTCCCTGGCAACAACAACAAAAAAAGATGGTGCGTGTGTGTGTTTGTGTGTGAGCATGAACGTTTGTTTGTGTACAGTATGTGTGTGCACGTCTGCGATCGACGCAGACCACTCTGAGCACGCGACTAGGTGTAAGGGCTGTTCGGGTTCAGCAGGTCCATGGGTTGTAGCTGTTGAGCTCCAGTTTTATGTTGAAAACAACAACAACAAGAAAAGACACTATTTATATACGTTACCAAATTCAAACCAAAGCATTTTGCCCCACGTGTTCTCAGTCACCTGATCAAAGAGCACAAAGAAAGTCAAGTTTACAAAAAAAATGCTTATAATATAATATAATAATAGTAATCTATAGTTATCATCCAGATTATCCCCCCCCCCTTCAAATCATTGTATGTTGTTCTGTCAGCTACTTGATTCAAACTTCTGAGTTGACTTGTTGAAAAGACTTCACAAGTTGTCCTTTAATCATCTGTAGTTTGTAGTCTTCGTGGTTGTAATAGTGAGAAGAGGTGCATAGTCATATGATGTACGCGGAGTCCTCTTACACGCGAGTCCAAAGGAGACAACAGTGGCGATTATTATTTGGTGAGATACATATCCCTATCCAAATGTCTGTGTAGTCTATACACCTGTCTTTATGCACGCAATATCTACATGGTTTTTTGTTATGGCCTCTTTAACACCCAATTCAACGCTGACTTGCTTTGCTTTCTCTGTGCTGGCAACACACCTGAACTGAGCGTTCACCAGATCCACTTTGGTGAATATAAAGGGCACTGACCTGGAAGAACCAAAAGTATTCTGTTTTTATTCCTGTATTGTTTTGAAATGAAAATATGTATCGGGTGTGTGTGCGGAACATCGGAATGACCTCCGAACGTAGTGAGCATAGAGGAAGCATTCTGTAAATGAGTGGAGAATGAATGACGGTAATGGCCTGGCCTGTCCAGCTTCTGTCAGTGCAAAGCCTTATCAGTGCAACCAATGGAAAGGAAAACCTCTTCTGGAAAGGGTTTGAATATGGTCTTGAACTGCAAATATAACCAGTTGGATCTTTCAAAAGGAAATATCTGTTTTATATTATCATGGTTCATATTTGGGGTTTCCCTTCCTATATATGGGCACCCTTACCTATTTGCTTGTTGTAGCCACAAGAAATTCAAGGCCCTATGCAATGGCCACTGGCTTTATCCTCACCGTCATGTCAATATTCAAACTGCTTTCACAGAAGAGGTTGTTCTTGGAATGAAATCATTTCAACAACCAACGAAACCCTCTTCAGAGATGCTACTTTCTATTGTGGCTTACTAATGTGCTACTGTTATTTGCCACAATGAAACCGTTTGTTGTTTCCTTTGCTTTATGGTCCTATCCTGGAGCATACTCACCATATCTCACAACAGTATTCCTTTGTATCAGTGTTCTAATTGTGGAGGGGGGTTGGCGGTGTAGGAATGGTTCCCCCGAAACTGTGACTTCGGAAAGTTGATTATTATCTGAATGGTCATAACAGTAGGTTAACCGAAAACTGAATAGATGTTAAATATATTATTATAATGAGAAGGAAATGCGGTAACATTTGCAAACTGAGGGAGATAAAAAAAAAATTAAAAAGTGAGTGATTCTATTATAGCAATGATTTAAAGAAATAAAGGAGTTATTTTATGTTAACAACAATAATAATAGTAATATTGAAATGCTCGCAATTTTGTCAAACTGAACTGGATCTTCGTGTCTTGTAATTATTGTAAATACTTCAAAGAGAGAAAAAATGACTTGCATGTCCATGTATAAAACTACTGAGAAACGTGTTCCTGTCAAAGTTGTGAAGTGGTTCGATCTCTGCCCTATCCCCACTGTCCCCCCCTCTTTTGGACTGACTGTCTGTACATATATGTTCTTTCAGTTTTAATGCGTGTTTGGAGAGTGTTTGGACAAACGAAAGAATCATTTGTGTGACCAACCATATCAGTCAAAAACCCACCCGTTTGATTTCGTTCAGAGGAATCCGTCTCTGATGAATAGTGCTTCCCTCCATCCGTAGTAAGAAGGGAGTGGCAATGTACATATTGCCATTTTGTCTCGGTTTCCTGCTTCCAGGCCAAATATGAATTCAAACACTCTCTTTGTCTCCAATTATTAGCCGGTAGTCAGCCAAAAACAGCCCTGTCATTATGATTGGTATTGTCTTGTATAATGACAATGTCAACCTTGTCACTTGGCTTTGGGCTTCTTCTCATGGGCCCAGGGTCTCTCATCGCTGTGGAAAGTATACTGTGGTGAAATAATAAGTCCTTCTCTTAATTGAACCCGCCATTACGTAGTGGTCATGACATTTAGAGTCATCAAGTACTAATTTGTGTGATCTTTAATGTCTGGCAAGTGTTGCAACTCTCCTATGTTCATGTGCATAGGAGAGAAAATGATTTCCATTGTTAAAATTGCAAGAAGAATTTCAATTTTTGAAATGAGTTAGGCTCTGCGTTGAGTTTTGTCCTCTTTTGTATTGAAATCTTAGCGCATCAGATGCGAACAACTGAATCACCTTCTTAGGAGTTTGAGAGGATTTGTCCCAATTGTGAGGCAACCCAAGGAGGTCTGATCCTCAAAGGGAAAGTTGTGGATCATACTGAAAGATTGGCCTGTGACAATATAGAAATCCACTTTTATGTGCAATACAAAAGAAAAGGGCTTTCTCTAACATGCAGAAGTGAGACTAAATTATTTCAAACCTCGGTCGACCACAACACAGTTTTGGTTGCAGATCGAAAAAGCCACAGTTGGTGGAAGTGATTTGAAATCTGTAATAACACAGACAGAAGAGAACAACTCCATCTTGTTCAGTGAATGTCAGTTAGAGGGGGTTGTCAGGGTGGGCGAGAACGGAGTGAAACAAGAATGATACTGAGAGAGACTGAAAAAAAGAGGACAGTTGGATCGTTTGCTGCAACTTTGACTGGAAATGCAACTTGTGTCCCGTTTTTTTGTGTGTGTGTGTGTGTGTGTGTATGTGTGCGTACCGTAATGTAAAAAACTATCTGTCCCTCTCTCTCCCTCTCTTGTACTGCTGTTTGCTGTTCTGTTTAGTTAGTGTGACGTGCCAGTATTTCCCCTCCCCTCCCTTCGCTATCTCCCCTCCTCTCGCTCCCTTTTCTCCATGGATCTTTAAGATGACAACTCTATGCAGATGCTGTCTTTTATAAGTGTGTCAAATTTTAATTTAAAATAAAAACTATTTAAAAAAAACTAACCCGACAGACATATTGAAATGATAATAAAAAAATGAATAAAGAAAAGGATTGTTCAGTGTACCCTCGCAGTGGTTGGTCTTCATTACTGTTGTCAGTCTCCATCGCTATAGTACACAATGGCTCATTCAATTGTATTATTTGTTTATTACAATTCAATTGTATTATTTGCTAATTATGTTCTTAGATCATAATCTACCAAACATTTGGCAATGTAATGTTATTTAATGTTATTTTGATTTAGGAATGTGGGATATTAGTTTGTGTTAAGCATCCTCATGTTATCCTATCAACACCTTGTCATGAAGCATTAAGTGGGTCTGAAGTACCTGGGGCCTATTCACTGGGTTTGGGATGAAGTCACAGTGAGTATCTCTGTAGACCCTGATCGCCCTCCACTGGGTTAGCAACATCTCAGACAACTCGTCACTGTGATATGCAAGACTTGGCAAGCATTCGGACACAAAAATGGCTGCTGTGCGTCACTCCGGTAAGTCAAGTGTTACAAATTGGTAGTGGGTGAGGTGACTGAGTTCACTCCTTACAATTTAACATATTTTGACACCTAGTGAAATGCACAATATAAATGTCATCCATCATTATTGTATTATGTCAGTGTTTTTCCTTGAAAGGACCCACTGGCATCCAGTGTGTTTTTAAAGGTGGACTAGGCCATATTGAAGAAGCATCTCAGAGCAGCAGTGCGGATCTATGATCCGTCCCTGTCCATATATTATTCATTAATATACAATAGACAAATCTGATCCGATATCAGCACTCCTGCTCAGACCCTTTGAACAAAGGACTTTGAACAGCTGCTCAGCCATGTTGTGTGGGTTAGCTCCTCCAGCACTCTGCCCATCTGGTTCCCAGCCTCCCAAAAGGACCATTAGGAATCCATGACTCACGGTCCAGTCTACACATTATGACCTCATCATTAAGGCATGCAAGACATCCCCACTTTGATCACTCACCCTGGTGCAAATTCTATACCCATCACCTCATTATGGCTACTTACCATTGAGGTGGGATGAATGTAATGTACAGTACGCTGCTGTTCATCTGTCCTCTGCTATGTGCTGATTCTAATGAGTTAGTATGGGGATCTGTTAAATGACACAGCCCATACTTTAACATTTGAATGTACAATACTTTACACAAGGTTTTGGTGAAAGACTGACACAAAACCACAATGAAATGAGCTGAATGGAGAATCTGGAGAAGTAGGAAATTCAAGATGGGGATAACAGGAAATGCAAACAAAAAGGCCTGTTTTTGATTACCTAAACCATTCCCATCTGTGTCAGCCACACTAATCTAGCTCCACCAATCAACAAAGGAAAATGGCAACAACCAATTTGAACATTACTGAAAAAACACCTAAATAAATACAGTACTCCATTTTGTGCAGGGATTCAATAGTCTGTTACCTCCACATCCACATGCTGTACTCCCCCACTACTCCCTCATGGCTGTACACCCAGACTCTGTCTATATCCCAAATGGCACCCTATTCCCTACACACTGGGCAAAATTTGGTTGAATCAATGTTGTTTCCATATCATTGAATTCACGTTAGTTGACAACTAAACCAAATGTAAATGAAAACTGGATGTTGAACTGATGTCTGTGCCCAGTGGGATGGACCCTCGTTGAAAGTTGTGCACTGTAGGGAAAAGGGTGCCATTTGGGAATCTGTAGTGCCCCCCTCATGGCATGAACAAAACACCAGGGACACAAGGCCCTAGAGTGATGAATGGCTTCCTCTGACTGGACTCTCAGGGCAGTCACAGTCCTTGTTCCCCAGGGGGACTTGCCTTGATGCTAGACTCTTCTGCTCTCCCATGGTACATGGGGCTTGGGTCAAATCCATCATTCCGAAAGGGCATGTACATTGGGAAACGGATGTGGGATTCACTGCAGACTGCTCAGGTAAACTGACTGATAGAGCACAAACGAACAAAGCCTTAGGGATCATGATGGTGAATATATGTTGTTCTATTTGTTATTTGTGTTCTATTTTCTATGACAGACCTTCCTGACTGAAGGGAATGCACTGTCATAGAAAAGAACCCCCAAAACAGGCTTACTTAAAACCTGCTTTTAATAGAAATTAAATACTATAGGACTTTTGGAAATATTGACGCAACCTTCAAAGAAATTGTGGCTGTTATTAAAAACTTAAATTCATAAAAAGTGTGAGGAGCTGAACGACAATTGTGATTCACAACACATTTTTCCAGCTATTTATTTTCAGTACTCAGCATTAGGGATAATAATATGGACAAGTTTTGTTAAGAAATTAATTATCAAAACATAGTTTATAAAAGTGTATAGTAAGCATTACATATATACTTGAAACAAAGTAAGAACTTGAAATTAATACTTGTTCAAAGCAATTCTTTCTAAACTAGGTTCAAAAGTGTCCATTTTGTATATATATATTTTTTATTGGTTTAACTCAAATATAAATGTGGTCTAGTTTTATCACATTACTACTAAATCAATTCACTGTGACTATTTCACTTACTAGCAGTTCTCCCAGTAAAATATGTACACAGAGCTTTGAATAGTTGAATATAACACAAGTGTATAAGGAAATACTCACTAATGAATGAATACAAAGGTTACAATACAAGAGTAACAAACTGAACATAATAAATGCGCTAAACTTTTACAAGTTATGTTTGTAAGTGTAGTTTCTTTTCTTTTTTGTGTGTGTGTGTGTGTGTGTGTGAAACAGAAGTGTCCAGTCTGAGTTGAGGGAAGACAGTGGCATCACTCAAAAGGCAAACATGTCAACAATAATCCTTAATCTTCCTTAAACTTCATACGGCAATCAAAACACACATAGCAGCTCCCTGTTTGTTGTACAAAGGAAACTTAAGGAAGTACAGTCAATTTAATGTGTCAGAGTCCTTCATCCTTGACTCCATGTCAATTATACATACATGATGAATAGTCAGGGGTATGTGTAAGGACAAGGGGTGGTGACAACACTTCTCCTAAACTGAGAGATTCTAAAACTAGCATTTCTGTTACAAATGCTGCTACAAATAAGCATACTATAATGATTTATAAAAGCTGCAATGTTAATAATACAGTCATAATTACGATACATGATAAAAACCAAATGCCGACAGCGGCCTAACAATAGACATTTCTTTACTTTTATCCGTAAAAAAAACATCTATACGCGCTTGCTGGTTTAGGCGTAGTGTTTAAAATATTGGTGCCAAGAGCCATTTTGAAATAATGGGAGGAATACAGAAATGCCAGAAAGTAGCAACCCATTAAGAGCATTGTCGTCATCGGCAGAACAATAAAGGTTTGAAGCTCATCTTCGTGCTGCAAGAAACACACAAGTTAGAAAACAATTAGAACCTCACAAGAGAGCAATACACCCTCAGGTCAGTTCTATATTACAGAAATGTGACATCTCCAACCACTACATTCACCATTAAAACTACATTTTTACAATGTCAAATGTCAAAGTACATCTACTCTTTAATCCAACATATTGCGGATACGTTTAAAATCCATTATTTACTCTTCAATACTGTATGACACAACAAAAGCCGCACATGTTTAAAAAAAAAATGTATCTAGGCAAGTCAGTTAAGCACAAATTCTTATTTGCAAGCAAAGGCTTCATTGAAGATTAACAGATGGGATGTTATGATGTGTAGCAGTCAAAAAGGAACAATCCCAAAACCTTAATATTGAAGTTTTTTTTTACCAGCAATCCTGGTGTACCATTGCAGGCGGAAGGGTTGTTGTACCTTAGCAAAGGCTACCGAGTGAATGCAGCAAGCACAGCTAACTAATTGGGTGGGATGAAGGCAGATGGGTGAGGATTTTGCAACCCGTGTCCTAACCAGTGTAAATATCATCCATGTCAAGTCCACTTTTTCCCCTTGTCTGGGGTTGCATGCAGGGCCTTGAGTGTCTAGACCACGTAACCTGCTCTATGAAAATCACAGTCTATAACAAGAGGGAGATGGTGGTGAAGGAGGGTGAAGAGAAGTTTTGGCACCTCCAGAACCTTGGCATTTCAATGCTTCCCCTTTCCCCAACCCCACCCATACTTTGTAGAGATATGGGTCTGAGGCAGAGCCAAGAGGGTGGCACTGGTAGCAGCCACAGACACATTGGTGCGCACAGGGCGCGCTGAGCTGCCCCAATGCAACTTCATGTGGTGGCGCAGGTTGGACTTGCTGGAGAAGCGCTTGTCACACTGCTGGCAGGAGAAGGGTTTCTCCTTGGTGTGGATGCGCCGGTGGATTATGAGCTGGGTGGACACACGGAAGGACTTTCCGCACTCCGGGCACTCGTAGCGCTTGGTCTCCGTATGGATGCGCTGGTGGTTCTTGAGGGCGTTCAGGTTGTGAAACTCCTTTTGACAGGAGGTGCAGAAATAAGCGCCAGTCTTGTGGATGGTCTTGTGGTTGAGGAGGGAGCTGGCGTGGCGGTAGGCACGGCCACACTGGTCACAGACGTGCGACTTGGCCCCCCCACCAATTACCGGTTTACCTGAAAATGTAAACGTTGAACTTGTATTAAACCAAACCTCCAGAAACCTTTTGGCTTTTCAATGTAAATCACAGCAGCACTTTCCCTTCCCCCACCTATAGAAATGGGCCTGAGCGCATACCCAGGAAACTGGAAGGCGCTGAGCCGCTCCAATGCAACTTCATGTGGTGACGTAGGTTGGACTTGCTAGAGAAGCGTTTGGTGCATTGCTGGCAGGAGAAGGGCTTCTCCTGGGTGTGAATGCGCCGGTGGACGATGAGTTGGCTAGGCGCACGGAAGGCCTTTCCACAATCTGAGCACCGGTGGCGTTTGACCTCAGTGTGGATGCGCCGATGGGTCTTGAGAGCCATCAGGTTGGAGAACTCCTTCTGACAAGAGCTGCAGAAATAGGCGCCTGTCTTGTGGATGTTCTTGTGGTTCTGGAGGGATCCGGCATGGCGGTAACCACGGCCGCACTGGTCGCAGACATGCGACTTGGGTGGTCTCCCTGCGCCAATTGGTGGATGACCTGAAAATGTAAAATGTAGGAATTGTGTCATGCCATAATTCTGATATTTCGTTTGTATACACATTAATGCTGGCTTCACATGCTCGTGGGAAATGGGGAAACTGGGAAGTCATATGCTCGACATGGTTGTGTTCAAGTGCTATTGAAGTTGGAACAATTCTTAATGAAGTAAACTAGCTTACTTAACATCAACAATATGGTCAGACTAGCTACATTATACATACTGATAAGATTGTAATTGTCAAAAACAGATTTGCTGTCAAAGGGTCAGTGGTGAAACGTCACAACTTGGTAGCAAAAATGTCTCTGAGTTTCCTTCTTGTAATTGCGACATTGACAGTCCTTCAAGGGAAACTACAAGCTTCTGATAACTGTGACAGCATGTAAATGTTGCATTAGAAACAGCTTCAGCCATGGGGGAAAAAAGTCATTCTTCAACAATTGAAAGTGCATTCTGTAACATTTCCACATGGACATAGATCTTGATATGTCATGGTAGTAATAAATGAATACTATTAATCAAGACAAAAATAAAAAGAACCGTCAGAGTGGCACGTCCTGGCCACCCTCAGTGTATACAAAATGCGTCTTCTTGATTCAATATTGGATGTAGTTTTCTGAAGTTGAAATATTGTCTCTACAAAATAATATTTTGGACTTAATAATATTCTTCAAAATCAGAGAGGGAGTCAAAATATTACTGAAATGTTAAAGACGGCACATTTAACAATTAATTGTTTATTTCGGGCAATTCACCGGAGCCTTTTCAATATGTCAATCAAACCATTGGGCAAATCAAATGGGCCTTCCCTACGCTGATGGTGTACTGAGCCCTGAGTCAAATGATGAGGCTACATGTGTTGTAAAAGTCACTTTCCCACGGTACACTGCAGGTATATATGGGTTTATTATGCATTTCCACTAGCTACCAGTATTTAATATGGTCATTTACATAGTTTAACTGTACCTTGAATTTGGTAGAAGAAACTGATGCCTCAATTTGGTAACAAATGTATAGCTACAGTTAATTATATTCAACACGGATGGACCTTTATTAAGCACAAACTATCATGCATATATAAAAGACGAAATGTACATGAAAACAAAACAAATATGGCATAAGTCAGAGTTACATGTGTAGGATTAAGGGTGAGAGATTTGTATCTTCAATATCTGGGTTAGTTTCATCTTCATGGTGACAAATACACACAAATTGGGAGAGCCATATTGCAATGTTGATGATTCTACAGCCCTTAGGATAATTTACTCAAAAAACTAATTTTCTTTGGTTTCTCCCAGTACTTGAATGTTCCCAAACAAAAATATTTGATTTATTTAGTTATTTGGAGCAGCCACTTGTTAGTTTAGCATGCTAATCCAAGAGTCCACAGGAATCAATTGAACGTCCAAAAACACACCTAACCACCATGCAGAAACTCCATTCCAACGTGTAGTGACCATATCACTCTTGAACAATGTATTACAAACAGAAATGCTTCTGTGGTTGCTAGACGTTGGCATCAGCTCAGATTCCATATGGACACTGGCGTTAGCGTGCTAAGCTAACTAGCAGCAAATATGCACTCTCAAACTTGTCTGGGTTGACAAAAAAAACACACGAAAAAGCTACGTGAACAATGAAGTTGGTCTAAATATCACTGGAAAAACTAAATAAATTAGTTTTGGGAGGATATTCTTCTTCCTCCAAGGATGAAAGAACGCCAAACCTATTTGGCTGGTTATAAAATAAAAGGTATATTTTCAACAACCACATTGTAAACTTGATATCATTTAGTGATTTGTATATGTTGCATAAAACTCAATATTCTAGCATCAAGATAATGGAATTCATTCAAACATTGCACCTTAAAGATTACATATTAGTGTCCATTTTTTAAATGTATTGTTTGGACGAACATGAGCAAATGAAATTTTCAGAGGTCTAATCCTCTAGGGCTGTGTTTATACAGGCAGCATTATTCTGATCTTTTTGTTCACTAATTAGATCAGCTCTGAATAAGATCTGATGTGAAAAGATCTGATGTGATTGGTCAAAAGAACAATTAGTCAAAAAAAATATCAGCATTGGGCTGCCTGTGTGTACACAGTTTAGGTGTATGATATGAGGGCACCCGCCTTTCTAGAGGCAACAAGGTAAATCACATTATCAAACTTCATCCTCAGTCTGCATCATTTGCTTAAAGATCTGCAATTGTATACCCCCCTTCCTTAAATTCCAACAGGTCAATTATTTGGCCCCTCAACTAGACACATTAATTTGACCAATTCACTGAAGTGAAAATGTTCAAGCCAAGTCTTTAACAAGGTTGAGTTAACGAAGTTGATTTCGCCTTTATCACAGATTAAAAATTGCCTGTGTGAAAACGTTGATTATTAAAACACTTAACACTTTCAAAAGTGAGGAGTGAAAGGACAATGGATTCACAACAATGTTCTTCACTAGTTTTCCAGCTATTTATTTTCAAATACTCAGCATTAGGGGTTATAATATGGACAGGTTTTGTTAAGAAATGAATTATCAAAACAGCTTATAAAACTGTATAGTAAGCATTACATATATGTATGAAACAAAACGTTAGAACTGAAAATTATTCATTTTAGTTGTTCAAACCAATCCTTTCTAATCTATCTGTAATGATGGTTGGAAGTGTCCACTTTTAACCAATTCTGGAGAAAACACAAGAGTTCCATTAAAATATAGTTAGTTGTCCCGTGGTCTAGTTATCACATTGCTCTTAAAAATCACTTCACTGTCACTTTATATTTCACTTACTAGCACCAGCTCTCCCAGTAAAAGGTGTTCACACAGAGCTTTGAATAGTCCAAACGCAATTAAATAAAAAGAAATACTAATAAATACAAGGGTTACGATAAGGTATAACAAAATCTTAAGAGAATGAGGTCTGAATGCACAAACAATTCAAAGTCGTCCCCTTTGAGTGTGAGTTTTTGGTGAAACAGAAGGAAGCCCAGTCTGACTTGAGGGAAGACGGTCACAACATCACTTGTAAAAGGCAAACATTTCAGAAATATTTCCTTCGTCTTCATACTGCAATCAAAACGCACATTATACAAGTTCCTTGTTTATTGTACAAGGGACTAATTATTATTATTACTATTTTTTAAACCATAACAAATTGAGACAACATGGAGGAGTACTTGTCACAAGTGTTCTTTGGGAGTCCTTCATACTCGACTCCATGCCAATTATACATACAGGATGAGTAGTCAGGGGTAAGTGTAAGGAAAGGGTTGGTAACAACAAAGCTCCTAAAGTGTTAATATAAATAAATGCATTCTACAATGATCTGTTTTATAAAAGTTGAACTGTAAATAATACAGTCAGAAGTACGATTACGATACAGGATAAAATCAAAATGTCGGCATGGGCCTAACAATATACATTTTTCTTCTTTTTTAAAAACACAACTTATTGTCTATACATGTTAACTCGTTAGGCGCAGCGTTGAAAATATGGGTGCCCAGAAACATTTTTTTTTAAAGAGGAAAACACAAATGTGATGCCAGAAAGAAGCAACCGATAAAGAGCATTGCTGTCATCTGCAGAAAAATAAGGTTTGAAGCTCATCTTCGTGCTGCAAGAAACACACAAGTTAGAAAACGATTAGAACCTCACAAGAGAGCAATACACCCTCAGGTCAGTTCTATATTACAGAAATGTGACATCTCCAACCACTACATTCACCGTTAAAACTACATTTTTACAATGTCAAAGTACATCTCAACTATTTGTTCCAACATATTGCTCACTTCAGAGATACTGATTGAAATACATGTTCTTACTGGTTAAGATGTTTTGTATAACATGACAAAGGCCGCATGCAAAGGCTTTATCCAAAAATCAACAGATATGGAATGGGATGTCATGATGTGCAATGCATTCAAACTGCAAAGATGCCACACCAAAAAACCTTAACATTGGTCAAATTCATCAATGTGGTTGACTTGGTGAGCGTCACGCCACACTCTTGGCACGGCATCAGGATGTTGTTCCTATTGTGACCCGTTTGTTATGACTTCATTGACACTGGGCTTAACGGTCAATAAAACACGGAGAAATCTAGAATCGTCTACTGTGTAACATGCAACGGGGAGCTATGACAACAGTATATCATTAAGGTTTATAAAGGGCCGAACAGAGAAGTCTAGCACACATCCTACACTGAGTGAGCAGTAATCCATGTGTACCATTACAGGTGAATGGGTTCTCGTCCCCTAGCAAAGGCCATCGAGTGAATGCAAGCAAGAGTAGCCATGCTGGTTGGGATGAAGCGGATTGGGGACGCTTTTGCAACCAGACTGTCTTAACCAGTGTAGAGGTCGTCCATGCCAAGCCAGTCCTCTCCCCCTCCCCTGTCTAAGGTTGCATGCAGGGCCTGTGTGTCTAAAACACATAACCTGCTCTGTGGAAATCTAGACATAAACCTCACACTCTACAACAAGAGGGAGATGGTGGTGAATGAGATGGGGACTAAGTTTTGGCACCTCTAAAACCTTGGCATTTCAATGCATCTCACACGAGCACCCCCCCTTCCCCCATACTTATAGAAATGGGCCCGAGGGCATACCCAAGAAGCTGGCAGCGCCCATGGCCATGGTAGGGGGCGCTGAGCTGCTCCAGTGCACCTTCTGGTGGTGGCGCAGGTTGGACTTGCTGGAGAAGCGCTTGTCGCACTGCTGGCAGGAAAAGGGCTTTTCCTTGGTGTGGATGCGCCTGTGGCAGATGAGCTGGGTGGACACACGGAAGGACTTTCCACAGTCGGGGCACTGGAAACGTTTGGGCTCAGTGTGAATGCGCCGGTGGTTCTTGAGGGACATCAGGTTGGGAAACTCCTTCTGACAGGAGTTACAGAAGTAGGCGCCTGTTTTGTGACTGTTTTTGTGGTTAAGGAGGGAGCTGGCGTGGAGGTAGGTGCGGCCGCACTGGTTGCAGATGTGCGACTTGGTCCCCGTCGCCCCACGGCTCCTGCTGCCACTGGGGCCTTGGAAGGACAGGGAGTTCATTTTGGGTAGTCCATTGGGGTCCAGTCCTTGGGCCTGCAACAACGTGAGATCCAGGCCGGAGCCCCAGCTAAGGCCTGAGCTCCCGCCCCCGGATGTGCCCCTAGAGGCTCCCCCAGCCCTGGCCTGTGTCTGCTGGGGGGGCCTGGGGGCTTGGCCGTGGGAGATCTCCTGGTGGAGCCGGAAGCTGGCCTGGCTGGGGAAGCTGCGCTGGCAGGGGCCACAAGTGAGCTCCCTCTCCTTTAGGTGGACGCGACGGTGGCTGTTGAGCTGGGAGGAGACACGGAAAGCCTTGCCGCATTCTGGGCAGCGGTGACGCCTTATCTCTGAATGAATGCGCCGGTGGTTCTTGAGGGCCAGGAGGTTGGAATAGGTCTTGAGGCACACGGCACAGTGGTAAATGCCGACGGTGTGGGTGTTTTTGTGGTTGAGGAGGGAGCTGGCATGGGCGTAGGAGCGGCCACACTGGTCACATCTGTGGAGAGAGAATAGAAGAAGAAATTAGTAAAGGCTTGCGGTCCTTTTTCACTAATCTAATTGGCTGGTTACCACTTTTCCATTAGATACAACTTTAATATATTTATATATCCATCTAAAAAATAATTTGTACAGGTATATGATCTGGAATCCGGCTTAAAGCTTTGGAGATGACTAAAAGTGGTTTACCATGTCCTGCAAGAAGAAATAGTCAATTTATACACATAATAAAAAGGGGAACACATTTTGGTGGAAACAAGGGGAAAAAATATGGACTGTCCTTAATCAAATAATTGAAAACTAATTAGAGTCTTGGAAGGTATGTGTGGCTCCTTGCACATTTAGATACAACAATTCCATATCACACTTTACATAGTTATTGAAATTATTCTGGCTTTCACCAACTGTGGTGAAATATGTTGGCTTGGTGCAGATTACTACCCCCCACCCAAAACAACTAATTTACAACAAAGCATGTGCAGTGTAGCAAGCTCCAAATACTTACTGTGGATCTAAGTCTAAGGATAGGCCCATGCCCTGTATCAATGTAGTCTTCACTGTAATATCAGCAAAAAAACTAACAAGAACCTTCTCACTTCTATGGTCTTTTACCATTTTAACCAGCTTTTGTGCCATGACTTTGTCAAACAAAGAAGCCCACTAAACTAGGTTTACACTATCAACAACCTAAAAATGTACAATGTACCTATAAAAAGAGACAGGGAAGCACAAACAAAGGAGCACTACAATTCAAACAAGTACAAGGAACACACAAATCATAAATCTTACTTATTATACTACGTCAGCTACTTTGAATTGGTATCAATTAATGTCAGTATTCTTTGTGAAAGCAGAAAATAAAACATCCAACTGAAAAATCAAATCATTTCTGATGCACAGTAGCCTACGAAACGAATGTATATCTAACTGAAAGCAAAAGGGGGGACTTATCTGGTCTCCACTAATCAATCTGTCCAAACTTCAGAAATAGCCGAATTCCGGTGCACGTATGGTCCCAAGGAAGCCGGATTGGAGATCATATACCTGTAATAGACATGTAGAAACCTATGATCTTCACTATTTTCACTTCAAGAATCACAAACAGACGAAAACTCACGTGTACCGGCACTCTTCTCCCCCTGTCGTGCTTGCAGTGGCCATCCTCCTGCCCTCCTTGCCTACCTGGTTCTCCCCGCAGCGGTGCCTCGCCAGGCCTGACCTCCCCTGGAAGCTCTTCCCGCAGCTGGTGCAGCCAAAGCGTGTGTGGCCCTCCTCATGGACCTTCTGGTGATTGCGGAGGAATCTGGCTAGCCGGAACGCTTTCCCGCAGTGGTGGCAGATGTGCCTCTTCTTCTGCGTGTGGATGCGCATGTGGTTGCGCAGCGCCATGTAGTTGGAGTACGGCTTGTCGCAGTAGGTGCATGTAAAAGTGCCCGTCTTGTGTGTGTGCTTGTGGTTCAGCAAGCTGCTGGCATGTTTGTAAGAGCAGTTGCAGATATCACAGCTGTAGGGGCGTTCATCTGGCACAAGGTCAGCCCCATCAATGCTGAGGCTTGAGCTGTTGAGGGAGGCCGAGGACGAAGGGAGCTGCTGAGCAGGGCAGTCATGTGCAGCCAGCTCGTCTGCAGTAGCAAAACCCTCGCAGCACCCATCACACTCGTAATCCATTTGAGCAACAGCTCCTGCAGCCCCCTTGCAGAGCTGTGCAGAGTGGTGGGTGGTCAGCTGCTTTTGGGTACGGAATCCTTTGCCACATTCCTGGCAAGTGTGCTTCTTGAGGGCAAAATGAAGACGCAGATGGTTTTTCATGGCCAGGCGGTTGGGGTAAGTGGAGTTGCAGACATTGCAGTGATACTCGCCAATTTTGTGAAGATTCTTGTGATTGGCCAAGCTGCCTGCATGACGATAGCTCCGTCCGCACTCATCACAGGCGAAGGGTCTTCGTCCCCCTTCTTGTAGATCAAAATTCTGAGCCCTTGAAGTACCAGCTTCTGAGTAGGGTTGCTTGAAGCCTTGTTGTTGTTGTCCATACTTGACTTCCCCCATGCCAGGGTTCTGGGATTTGGACGATTCTCCTCTCATGGCCTGCATGCCAGAGGGTCCTCCTTGATACCTCCCATTGCCTAGTTTTGCGAGCTGGGCGTGAGCCTTTGCTCTGTGTTCTTCATGGAGCCGAAGGTGGTTTTCCAGCTGCTTCTGGATCTTGAAGGCCTTCCCACACTCCTCACACTTGTGCCTGTAAAAGAAAGTGAGGACCAAATTAAAAGATGGGTTAGGAACTGGTAAACACTCCTTGCGCCTATTCCACGATCTGCCAGCCATTCAACTCGCTCCTGACATCAAGAATGGACAGCCAACTGGCTGAACGGGCACTAGCTACGTTTAGTAATGATGATAAAAGCACATTTCGGTAAGGTTATTTACCATTCAAGTAAAGCCATCGTTTCGGAATCGGGTGCCACTTGGGGACCGCTTCTCCCTGTGCCAGCGGCAGCCTTGCTGTAGCAAGCCAATAAAGGGAAATCACCAGTCAGATATACATTTTACGTTTAGAATGGATTCAAAGATGTCATGGCCTGGCCATTTCTTGGGTTCCTCAGGGTTGCTTAAAGGGTGTTTTGTTTTTAGATAGCTTTACAGATTGGACTGTAGCACAGAGTAGACTCTTACATTCAATGACAATGTTGTTCGTTTTCCAGCTGTGCCGCTGTACAGTGAGGGAAAAGCGGTGTGTTTTCTTCAACAAAATCGAATGCCTATTTTTTTACATCGATGCGGAGGCCCCGATAGGAAAATGGATTATTCTTACTCATATCTAGTATTATTACAATAAAAAATAATGCATCTCATTATTTCAGAGAAAATAAAGACCAATCCATGAAGGTACTGTACAATCCTGATTTTAGTGTAAAATGTCCTATTGATGTCAATTTGAAATTTGGACCAAATTCAATCAATGCAAACAGATCTTATGTTATTAATAGGCCCACAAAGACAAACAAATCTCAATGGGGAAAAGCATCAGACAAAAGCTTACCTTTTTAAATCAAAGTGGGTCCTCTGGTGGTTCTTAAGGGCCAGCAGGTTGTAGTAGCGCTTCTGGCAGACAAGGCATCTGAAGACTCCGGTCTTGTGAGATTTCTTGTGGTTGAGCAGGGAGCAAGGGTGCCTGTAGCCCCTGCCACACTGGTCACATTTGTGGGGTCGATCCTCCGAATCTGGCATCTGTTGTCTACGGTCCTGTCCTCCCATATCACGACTGCCCCCAGGTCCTCCAACTCCACCGCCACTAACTCCATCTCCGCCAGCCATCCCTTTAGCGCCATTCAATCCTTCTTTGCTCAGCACTCCTCCTCTTCCCTTTCCAGGACACAGGTGAGTGATCAGGTGATGGCGATCAGCAAAGAACATGCCACAGTCAACGCAAATGTGATTCCTCCCATCACCATCCATTTTGCCATTAGTATTTGTAGGATCGGCCCCCATGCTCTGCGCGGCTGCATCGGACCTTTGTGGCCCATGAATCAGTTGGTGGTTTAACAGGTCTTGCTTTCTGGAGAAGCTCTGGCCACAGGTGCTGCAGATAATCCTCCAATCTGCCTCACCGTTAGGAGAAAGCGCTGAAGTCCCAGGCCCTGTGGGATTGTTAGCATGGCTGCGCAGATGGCTCCTCAGGGCCCTGAGGCTGGCATAATGGTTCCCACACACCGAGCACTGGTACACTTCACCATCATCTTCATCTTCTTTATTCATCCTTTTCCCCCCTCCTTGGGCATGGGACTGAGAACCATACTGAGAGCGCTGTCCATTGCTCTCTTTCACATTTCCTCCACCTGAAGGGAGAGCAGCGCCTCCAGGACTGTTGTAGCTACTCATGTTTCCCATGAATCCATTGGACATCCCCTGGTTCTGTCGCCGTTGGGGGCACATGTGAGACTTGATGCCAGAGATGTCCCCATACATTTCTCCACAGTCAGTGCACATATGTCTGTCAGCCTGGCGGTGGTTCTGGGGAAGAGGGGAGTGCCCAGAGTTGCTCTGGGCAAGGGAGCCATCAAATCGATCATGGAACTCCAGTGAATCCAAACCACTGCTGTGGCCACCATCAGGTACAAAGTGAGCAGCGTCACCAAGATTTCCAGGGAGGGAGATAGGGGTGGTTGCGCCGCTCCCCTCCTGCACATAACTATTCTGAGAGTCAAGTGTCAGGGGTTCCGAGGAGAGCCAGTCGCCTTCAGTGTTGAGGGATGATTGGTTGGATGTTCTTCCCTTATGGCTGCGGAGGTGGCTATGCAAGGCAGCCAAATGCGGATACTGCTTGCAGCAGATGGTGCACTGGTAGAGGCCAGTCTGGTGGGAGCGCTTGTGGTTGACCAGGCTTCCAGCATGGCGGTAGCTTTTCCCACAATCCTGACACTTGAAACGACGTTCACCATCATCAGAAGAAGATTGCGCTCTCTCTCCAGATGGAGATGGGTTGGAGTTAGAGCCAATCCCATCAGTGTTCAGGACACCATCCTGACCATGGGAGCCTGGGTGGGGGTCATGGGTCAGGTAATGAACTTTGAGACTCTCCAGGTCAGGATGCCCAGCCCCACAGTATGCACAAGTGTAAATGGGGTTATTGACAGGAGGGCCAAGCATTGGGTCAAAGGGGCCACGTTTATCATTTGGCAAATGAGGAAGCGGCAGAGGGTCACCCAGGGCAGGTGTGTATGCTGGGGAGCGGACAGCGCTGAGATTGTGCGGCATTATCCCAGGGAAACTACGGGCAAGACCCAGTGAAGAGGAGGCTGCATTATGCAATAGGATGTGCTCCTGGAAGTCACTCTTGTTGGGCAAAGCTACCTGGCACAGGTGGCAGAAGCAGTTAGACGCATCATCGGTTTGGGGAGCAGACGGACGCTGATCAGTCACAGAATCATGTATGTTGTTGTTAACCATCGATGCTCCAGGAGTCTTAAACTTTGAGTGGGTTCGCTCATGGCCGTTGAGAGCAGCCAGGTTGTTGAACTGCTTGTAACAGACGGTGCACTTGAACGCCCCCTCCTGGTGACATTTCTTGTGATTAACCAGGCTGCCATGGTGGCGGTAGGTCCTATCACACTGATCGCATTTGAATGGGCGATCCCAGGCATCATCAGTTACAGGTGACTTCTTATGATCATCTGGGTCATGTGACATCACACCATGACCCATTCCACTATTGTTCAGGTGACTGCGGGCAAAGCCATCAGACAGGTCCTGTGCAAGACCATAGTTCCTCTCATCATGTCCGTCTTCAGCACCTTCGTCACCGCCATCTTCCTCTGCCTGGGCACTGCTTGGGGATAGTGTGTGGATACGGAGGTGGTTCTTCAGAGCCACAGCATTGGGCAGGGTTCTGGTGCAGACTGGGCACTGAAAGGAACCAACTTCATGGGATTTCTTATGGTTAGCCAGGCTACCAGCATGCTTATAGATGCGGCCACATTGCTCACACTCAAACCTGCCATTCTCTTCTTGCTGGTAGTGAGCCTTCATGTGTTCTAACAGACTAGGGGTACTGGGGCAAACCATATCACACTCTTTACAGGGGAAACCCTTGACACGGCTCATATCATGCATTGCCATAGTAGGCGTATACATTTAAGGAAGGGGAAATCAAGTCTCAAGATAATCAACAAAGCAGACAAGGGGAAAAGAGAGAGTCTTAGCTCTTGGATTCTGTGGTGTCAGCCATTTTCTTCCCGGAGCTGAAGAAAGCCTTCTTTCAGCCATTCAATGCCACCTTGTCAGGGCAGCACCGGAAGGATCTGGACACAGAGCAGGCAATGGAAGAGCACTGTTGAAATAGGAAAAACATTTTTTTTTAAATGGGGCATTTAATCATTTAGAAGAGACTCAAACCAGAAACGACTAGACATACTGTACATCTAGCCATTTGCACAGTCAATGTGGAAAGGTTATCTATTCTATACTGCAAGTAATATGACAAAGAACACCTTCATTAGAATAATAATGGTCTGGCAAAAGCAAACACAGGCTACAAATCCCCCACATCAGACATTCAGACCAATTAATTGTTCCCAACATTGAAACTCTACCTATCAAGGGTGCTGGGCAGGGTAAATCTCGCACACCTACATGTAAGAGCAGGAACACACACAGGATTTTTTACTGTTCGCCAGCCGAGAGTAATTTGCACCTCTTATCAGTGTCGGCAGACAATCTCTTTGTGTACACAGAGCAAAAACCTCGAAGTCATCAGCCACAAAGCCTTAAAATACTACAAACCAGAAGAAGGCAGTAGCGTTGTTTGGCAATGCATGTCTGTGTGTATTGCTTAGTTTATGGACTAGATTCCAATGTTAGCTAGCTAGCTGCGCTGATGTTGCTATTTCGTAGAATGCCCTTGTTGATACTAGCCAGATGGCCACAGCTAGATAACTTCCTAACAAGATGAAACAATTGAATTCACTCTCCATAATCCCATACGGCCAGTGCCAGCCCATAGCCAAATGTTTAGCTAACCAGCGCAACATAGCTAGCTAGCTCAGGACACTGTATTAACCCGGCAGCTAACACAGGAAGCCATTTCATGGAAAATAATCCATTGTGATTAAATTAGAATACCAATACTAGCTATACTGGTTAGCTAGCGTGGGGGAAGTATTTAGTGTTGTGTGCATTGCATCTGTGTACTTAACTAGCTACCACCCCATAGCCTACATTGCAAATGAAGTGTGACTGGCTCATCCATGGATGTAGAGAAATTGCAATTTTTTGCCCTTTTTGTTATCACTCCTGTTGACTCCCCCATGTGGGGGTTCGTGCTCTCTGATTGGCTCAAAATCAAGTCAAATTTTATTGGTCACATACAAGTGTTTAGCAGACGTTATTGCGGGTCTAGCGAAAAGCTTGTGCTTCTAGTTCCGACAGCGCAGCAATATCCAACAAGTAATTCACAACATATACCCAATACACACAAATCTAAGTAAAGGAATGGAATTAAGACCATATAAATATATGGACGAGCAGTATAGACTAAGATACAGTATAATAGTATAGAATACAGTATATACATGAGATGAGTAATGCAAGATATGTAAAAATTATTAAAGTGACATTATTAAAGTGACTAGGGTTCCAATTATTAAAGTGACCAATGACTTCAAATCTGTATAGGCAGCAGCCTTTGTGTGCTAGTGATGGCTATTTAACAGTCTGATGGCATCACTACTCTGGACAGCTCTGACGTGGACAACTACAAATACCTAGGTGTCTGGTTAGACTGTAAACTCTCCTTCCAGACCCACATCAAACATCTCCAATCCAAAGTTAAATTTAGAATTGGCTTCCTATTTCGCAACAAAGCATCCTTCACTCATGCTGCCAAACATACCCTTGTAAAACTGACCATCCTACCAATCCTCGACTTCGGCGATGTCATTTACAAAATAGCCTCCAATACCCTACTCAACAAATTGGATGCAGTCTATCACAGTGCCATCCGTTTTGTCACCAAAGCCCCATATACTATCCACCATTGCGACCTGTACGCTCTCGTTGGCTGGCCCTCGCTTCATACTCGTCGCCAAACCCACTGGCTCCATGTCATCTACAAGACCCTGCTAGGTAAAGTCTCCCTTTATCTCAGCTTGCTGGTCACCATAGCATCACCCACCTGTAGAACGCGCTCCAGCAGGTATATCTCTGGTCAGCCCCAAAACCAATTCTTCCTTTGGCCGCCTCTCCTTCCAGTTCTCTGCTGGCAATGACTGGAACGAACTACAAAAATCTCTGGAAACTGGAAACACTTATCTCCCTCACTAGCTTTAAGAACCAGCTGTCAGAGCAGCTCACAGATTACTGCACCTGTACATAGCCCATCTATAATTTATCCCAAACAACTACCTCTTTCCCTACTGTATTTATTTTATTTGATTTATTTTGCTCCTTTGCACCCCATTATTTTTTATTTCTACTTAGCACATTCTTCCACTGCAAATCTACCATTCCAGTGTTTTACTTGCTATATTGTATTTACTTTGCCACCATGGCCTTTTTTTGTCTTTACCTCCCTTATCTCACCTCATTTGCTCACATCATATATAGACTTGTTTCTACTGTATGTTTGTTTTACTCCATGTGTAACTCTGTGTTGTTGTATGTGTCGAACTGCTTTGCTTTATCTTGGCCAGGTCGCAATTGTAAATGAGAACTTGTTCTCAACTTGCCTACCTGGTTAAATTAAGGTGAAAAAAATAAAAAATAATAAAGATAGAAGCTGTTTTTCCCAGTCGCTCGGTCCCAGCTTCGATTCACCTGTACTGACCTCCTGTGGTTGAAGAGGCGCTTCAATGCCTCTTCAGCCATTTCAGTGTCAGTGAGGTGTACGCCGAGGAACTTAAAACTTTCCACTTTCTCCACTGTCCCGTCAATGTGGATAGGGGGTGCTCGATCATCTGTTTCCTGAAGTCCACAATCATATCCTTTGCTTTGTTTACGTTGAGTGAGAGGTTATTTTCCTGGCACCACACTCCGAGTGCCCTCACCTCCCCCCTGTAAGTTGTCTCGTCGTTGTTGGTAATCAAGCATACTACTGTTGTGTCGTCTGCAAACTTGATGATTGAATTGGAGGTGTGCTTGGCCACGCAGTCATGGGTGAACAGAGTACAGGAGGGGGATGAGTATGTACCCTTGTGGGGCCCCAGTGTTGAGAACCAGCAAAGTGGAAGTGTTGTTTCCTACCTTCACCACCTGGGGGCAGCCCGTCAGGAAGTCCACGACCCAAATGCACAAGGTGGGGTTCAGACCCAGGGCCTCGAGCTTGGAGGGTGTTATGGTGTTGAATGCTGAGCTATAGTAAATGAACAGCATTCTTATATAGCTATTCCTCTTGTCCGGATGGGCTAGGGCAGTGTGATGGCGATTGCATCGTCTATGGACCTATGGGGGCGGTAGGCAAATTGAAGTGGGTCTAGGGTGACAGGTAAGGTGGAGGTGATATGATCCTTGACTAGTCTCTCAAAGCACTTCATGACGACAGAAGTGAATGCAATGGGGCGATAGTCATTTAGTTCAGTTACCTTTGCATTCTTAGGTACAGGAACAATGGTGGCCATCTTGAAGCATGTGGGGACAGCAGACTGGGATAGGGAGATTGAATATGTCCATAAACACACCAGTTAGCTGGTCTGCGCATGCTCTGAGGATGCAGCTTGGGATGACATCTGGGCTAGCAGCCTTGCGAGGGTTAATGTCTTACTCACGTCAGCCACGGAGGAGATCCCTCAGTAGCGGGCTGCGTCGGTGGCGCTGTGTTATCCTCAAAGTGGGCAAAGAACGTGTTTAGCTTGTCCGGAAGCAAGACGTCAGTGTCCGCGACGTGGCTTGTTTTTCTTTTGTCGTCCTTGATTGTCTGTAGACCCTGCCACATGCATCTCCTGTCTGAGCCGTTGAATTGTGACTCCACTTTGTTTCTATACTGAAGTTTTGCCTGTTTGATTCCCTTACAGAGGGAATGACTACTGTTTGTGTTCTGCCATATTCCCAGTCACCTTGCCATAGTTAAATGCGGTGGTTCGTGCTTTCAGTGTTGTGCAAATGCTGCCATCTAGCCACGGTTCCTGGTTGGGGTAGGTTTTAAAGTTGTTGGCCACTGACGAGCATTGCGATTCTACAAGTAGAAACGGCAGGTCCGTCGCTACCGGGTCAGCATGCAGCAGGTACCGCTTTTGTTCTAGCAAGAGAAGGAACTGCCTCTCACTGTGGTACCTACCTATCGGCAGTTTGATTCTCTGCATTTCATGCTTAATGGTCCTGAAATGTAGGTTTTGTCCAGAAACAATGACCCAATCCCAAATTGGCCCCTATACACTTGTGGAGATCTGTTTTGATAGGTGTACTGTAAGTAACATGGCAATAGCTCCACTTTGGCCTGATAGACCAGGAGGAAGTTTCACCATATTTCTTATGCCAATCAAATCTTCTCAGATCTCCACAAGTGCATTGGGATTGGGCCAACCCCTAGCCCCATTTCCCCTAGACCAGGGTCACACGCCTACAGGGTCCAGAGGCTGCTGGTTCTTTCCTACCTGATAATTACACACAGTGTCCCAGGTCAAAATCAGTCCATTACAGGGAAACAATGGCTTTGAAGGTCCAGAGCTTAGTTTGAGGTCCCTAGACCCAGTACTGCTGCTTTTGTAAATTATTCCCTTCTAATCAGGGACTGATTTAGACCTGGTACACCATGTGTATGCAATGAATTATCAGGTCGAACAGAAAACCAGCAGTAGTCCTGACCTCAAAGTTACATTTTTTTATATCACTGCCCTAGACACAGATCTAAGAGGCAATATCTACCAAGAGATTTCCATATTTCCTCCACCTGTTCAACCCTCTCAGTTCACGTGTCCAGGATAGGGGTCGAAAACAGGTGGCCCGCGGGCCAATGGGGGGTGGGGGGCTAAGTTGTGTTCAATTTGCATTGAAAATCATTATGATCAGTCACACCGACAATCTGCTCTTCCAAAAACACTCCAGCTGATTCTAGTTGCCTACCCCTGATAGGAAGAACAGGCAAAGCGAGAGGCTCCACTCCCATCACTTGGTCCACAGGCGAATACAGCGATAAGCAGACCAAGTGGGGAGTTTTTGTATCAAGATCTATGAGTGTGTGTGGATTTGGTCAACAAAAAATGTGATTGCTAATTTGCTAAGTGAGGCTTATTTGATTGAAAATAAGTTTCATAATGTTTAGGTTGTTACGAATGTAGTGATAACTGAATGACATTGTATCTAGTTGTTTGTTTTGATCACGCATATCTGCCCTCTCATTGGCTAGAACGCCCCCCCCCCCCCCCCCCTTTCTGACAACTGCCATTGTTAGGGCGGAAACAAGACTCATCATTGTATAGAGTATCTCTTACAGGGCTTTAGAGATTTCAATTCTACCAGGAAGTCAATCATTATTCTTAAAGCCCTAATGTAGTCTTTGGAATTGTATTTTTAAATCCACCACTGTATGTCTCGAAATCATCAGTCTGATCATGTAGGCATTGGGAAACAAATTGGACGACTTTTACATACACAGCCCTGAAAGGCTGATAGGATGGTCTTAGAGCCCACCCACATCAGATGAACAGTCATTGGTCTATTATACTCTGATCACATTGTGACATGTTGTGGGCCAAAAGTTCCATCCCACCTGAACAGGCTGAAATTCCAGGCTTTTCATTTTTTAAATTTATAAACAGCTCTTAATAAACAAAAGGGGCATTGTCACAATTTCTGTGTTATTTTGACCTGCATGGAAATATAAATGAAAAAAAAGAAGGAAAATCTCATCTTCAACTGCACTACCCTTTTAACATTCAACACTTATGCTTTGTGGGGTAAAATACATGATCAGTTCAAAACCTCAAAATATGTTGTCTTACATTTATAGAATGTATTGCTTTATGTTTTGCCAATGTTTGATGAATAATACATTCGTTAAAATTAACCTATATTTTATGCATACATATTATTTATCATCTACTGCCAATTGTCAGTGCGGATTCAAAGTCTTAGTATTTAGGCATACAGTGCCTTGCGAAAGTATTCGGCCCCCTTGAACTTTGCGACCTTTTGCCACATTTCAGGCTTCAAACATAAAGATATAAAACTGTATTTTTATGTGAAGAATCAACAACAAGTGGGACACAATCATGAAGTGAAACGACATTCATTGGATATTTCAAACTTTTTTAACAATTCAAAAACTGAAAAACTGGGCGTGCAAAATTATTCAGGCCCCTTAAGTTAATACTTTGTAGCGCCACCTTTTGCTGCGATTACAGCTGTAAGTCGCTTGGGGTATGTCTCTATCAGTTTTGCACATCGAGAGACTGAATTTTTTTCCCATTCCTCCTTGCAAAACAGCTCGAGCTCAGTGAGGTTGGATGGAGAGCATTTGTGAACAGCAGTTTTCAGTTCTTTCCACAGATTCTCGATTGGATTCAGGTCTGGACTTGGCCATTCTAACACCTGGATATGTTTATTTTTGAACCATTCCATTGTAGATTTTGCTTTATGTTTTGGATCATTGTCTTGTTGGAAGACAAATCTCCGTCCCATTCTCAGGTCTTTTGCAGACTCCATCAGGTTTTCTTCCAGAATGGTCCTGTATTTGGCTCCATCCATCTTCCCATCAATTTTAACCATCTCCCCTGTCCCTGCTGAAGAAAAGCAGGCCCAAACCATGATGCTGCCACCACCATGTTTGACAGTGGGGATGGTGTGTTCAGGGTGTTGCTTTTACGCCAAACATAACGTTTTGCATTGTTGCCAAAAAGTTCAATTTTGGTTTCATCTGACCAGAGCACCTTCTTCCACATGTTTGGTGTGTCTCCCAGGTGGCTTGTGGCAAACTTTAAACGACACTTTTTATGGATATCTTTAAGAAATGGCTTTCTTCTTGCCACTCTTCCATAAAGGCCAGATTTGTGCAATATACGACTGATTGTTGTCCTATGGACAGAGTCTCCCACCTCAGCTGTAGATCTCTGCAGTTCATCCAGAGTGATCATGGGCCTATTGGCTGCATCTCTGATCAGTCTTCTGCTTGTATGAGCTGAAAGTTTAGAGGGACGGCCAGGTCTTGGTAGATTTGCAGTGGTCTGATACTCCTTCCATTTCAATATTATCGCTTGCACAGTGCTCCTTGGGATGTTTAAAGCTTGGGAAATCTTTTTGTATCCAAATCCGGCTTTAAACTTCTTCACAACAGTATCTCGGACCTGCCTGGTATGTTCCTTGTTCTTCATGATGCTCTCTGCGCTTTTAACGGACCTCTGAGACTATCACAGTGCAGGTGCATTTATACGGAGACTTGATTACACACAGGTGGATTGTATTTATCATCATTAGTCATTTAGGTCAACATTGGATCATTCAGAGATCCTCACTGAACTTCTGGAGAGAGTTTGCTGCACTGAAAGTAAAGGGGCTGAATAATTTTGCACGCCCAATTTTTCAGTTTTTGATTTGTTAAAAAAGTTTGAAATATCCAATAAATGTCGTTCCACTTCATGATTGTGTCCCACTTGCTGTTGATTCTTCACAAAAAAATACAGTTTTATATCTTTATGTTTGAATCCTGAAATGTGGCAAAAGGTCGCAAAGTTCAAGGGGGCCGAATACTTTCGCAAGGCACTGTATGTGCTAAATAAAGGCTTGTGTTGTGACAACTTTTAGACATGGCTTTAGTTTTATTAGATGTGGCACGTTTGCAGCTTGTGTTCGCTTCCAGGCTGTCCAATGTGTCGTGTGCCAAGTTCTTCCTGCAGAATCTTGAGAACCACACACCTATAGTTTTTACATTTACAGCACAAAAGACAATATAAAGGTTTGTGGAATACTTCCATTTCATAATTTCACATTGTGAAAAATCAATGTAAGCTCCGTGATATCATCCAAATTTGAGAAGTTGGCCCTAAAATAAGCTAATGCAAGATTGATATTGCAGTTGCACACAACATTCAAATAATAATAAAAAAATGGGTCAAATGTCACATTGGTCATTTTCAGTAACATAGGCCTGGTAGTCTAATATAGGCTCAATCCACTATTCTAGAGCCTTCCACCATTCCCCCCCAACCTATATTTGAATAAGGCATCCTATTCCAGAATGGCTTATTGACATAGGCCTACCAGTATTTGTTCCTGTAGTCAAGTGACCTCAACAGAATACACTTTATACCTGCATGGGTTAGTCTTACAGCTCTAATGTTAAAGTCTCATAACCTCTGGGAAGGTACCCTGACCAAGGGGCTCTGATGCCAGGCCATCTGGGTGTGCTAGGCTCACCAAGATCTGTATAGCGAAATACCAGATGGGTCTAACGTCACAAAAAGCACTTCCTCTACAGTTTGGGTTGTCTGTCATCTGTTGTTTACACTTTGAAGCATATAGACTCAGCAAAACAATAAAATGTCCTCTCACTGTCAACGGTGTTCATTTTCAGCAAACTTAGCATGTGTAAATATTTGTATGAACAAAACAAGATTCAACAAGACAAACTGAAGAAGTTCCACAGATGTGACTAACAGAAATGGAATAATGTGTCCGTGAACAAAGGGGGGCGTCAAAATCAAAAGTAACAGTCAGTCTCTGGTGTGGCCACCAGCTGCATTAAGTACTGCAGTGCATATCCTTCTCATGAACTGCACCAGATTTGCCAGTACTTGCTGTGAGATGTTACCCCACTCTTCCACAAAGGCTCCTGCAAGTTCCCAGAAATTTCTGTGGGGGGGGGGCTGGCCCTCACCCTCCGATCCAACAAGTCCCAGACGTGAGATCCGGGCTCTTTGCTGGCCATGGCAGAACACTGACATTCCTGTCTTGCAGGAAATCACGCACAGAACGAACAGTATGGCTGGTGGCATGCTGGAAGGTCATGTCAGGATGAGCCTGCAGGAAGGGTACCACATGAGGGAGGAGGATGTCTTCCCTGTAACGCACAGCATTGAGATTGCCTGCAATGACAACAAGCTCAGTTCGATGATGCTGTGACACACCGCCCCAGACCATGAAACACGAATCCGACCATCACCCCTGGTGAGACAAAACCGCAACTCGTCAGTGAAGATAACTTTTGCCATGGTCGGTGGGTTTGTGAGGACGTTGTTGCCAGTGATGTCTGGTGAAGACTTGCCTTACAACATGCCTACAAGCCCCCAGTCCAGCCTCTTTCAGCCTATTGCGGAGTCTGAGCACTGATGACGGGATTGTGTATTCCTGGTGTAACTCGGGCAGTTGTTATTGCCATCCTGTACCTGTCCCGCAGGTGTGATGTTCGGATGTACCGATCCTGTGCAGGCATCGTTACACGTGGTCTGCCACTGCGAGGATGATCAGCTGTTCGTCCTGTCTCCCTGGAGCGCCATCTTAGGCGTCTCACAGTACAGACATTGCAATACTGCCCTGGCTACATCTGCAGTCCTCATGCCTCCTTGCAGCATGCCTAAGGCACGTTCACACAGATGAGCGGGGACATTGGGCATCTTTCTTTTGGTGTTATTCAGAGTCAGTAGAAAGGCCTCTTCTGTGTCCTAAGTTTTCATAACTGTAACCTTAATTGCCTACCATCTGTAAGCTGTTAGTGTCTAAATGACCGTGAATTTATGAATTATCTTTGAAAGACAGGGTCCTGAAAAAGGGACGTTTCTTTTTTTACTGAGTTTATATATTCATTGCTGAGCTGGGCCCAGGTTGGAATAAATGCATATGTCTATTCAAATGATAGCAGGGTGGGAGGGATCTAGATTTATATAGACACATCCAGCGAGCAAGGCATGAGAATTAAAACCTTGATTGCTTAACTTATGGGATGCAACAACAACAAACATCACAATGGGCCCATGGTGTAAAAAGTGAATTCTGGGGAGGAAAATGTAATGTGAATGTTCACACTTAAGCTCGATTGGCCATTATCAAACGTGGTGTAAATGATGCAAGTAGAATAATTATTAATACACAAGAGACAGAAATGGGGAGGTGAAGCATAAACAAGTTTGGAATAATTTGACCTTCACTGACTAATTCCCATTTGCAACTAAATGCAAACAGAAAAATATATATTTACACTGTAACTGTAAAATATAATTAACTAACTAGTGTGCACAAAAGTAGTTAGCCTAGCAAACAAGCTAAACTAATTTGATAGCAGAAGGAAATCAAACTATTTTAAACAGTGAAATCACAAACACCTTTACCGTGCAAAAACGGTTTGCAGGATACTATAAACAGCCCGAGGGCAAGGAACCACAAAGAAAAAAGAAAGAATATGAATATACATATTTCAGATAGCTGTACATACACCGTTCAACTAGGTTAATATCTTTACAATTACTTTCTGTGTGACTCGATGTTTACACGTGCGTTGTTTTGATTGAGAGCTCGGGGTCTGGAGCACATTTCAACAAATAACGTTTTTCTTTCATAATAGGGAGGCCCAAGAGCCTGTAATTCGAAATCATTTTAATAAAGTATAATCTGACTTCGTGGTGGGAGGCGATTCTAACGTGCTCCCTGACCTTGGCTTGTCTTTCCACTGAGTTCACACAGCGTAAATTTCTCAGGACAAAAGCAGGGCATCTTTACCGCCGATCCGCGAGACATTCCGTGCTCTTTTCCATCGAACGACTCCCCAAATTAGGCAACGTCAAGGCCGGAGGACCGAGAAAGCATAAACTATAATACATTTGAATCATAAATGCATAGTTAACTGAAACATCGAGTTATACATCGAGTTATTCAATGTTAAAATATAACGTTTATACGCGTTGCCCCAAAATAACAAAAACGACTCAATTTCCATAAATTGCTTTCTTAGAAGCTATTTGCAACTAGCTAGTACACTAGCCGCATTTTAGTTAGCTGTGCAAACATTAGCCTGTTAGCTGGGTCAAGTATATTACTTCGGATCATATAAATGCATAGTATTATTTTTATACAAGTGTAGCTAAATGTGAGACATTACTTCACCTTAAGGGGCATTTAACCTGGCCAACTATCAAACTAATGTAATAATCTGCACCGACCTAACAAAATAGCTAGCGCGGCCGCCTAGCTAAGTAACGTTACACCCCCCCACGATGCTAAAAAAAAAAATACAAGGAAAACGGAAGTCGTTAACTCTACATTTTGCAAGCTCAAAGAAATTGATGCGCACACTGCATAAATGTATGTATATTCCCTTGTTATATACACAGACCATATTATTGCAGGGGTAATTAATGCCTAAGCAAGCCAAATAACCGTGGCACGCAAAGGTTAGCTTGCTGGCTAACGTGCGCTAGCCTAGAACCAACAAAGATCTCGACAAATACACTCTGGCCCATTGATGGAAAACATTTATTTATTTTTTTTTTAAATACGTTTTACGCACTCGACTTACCCGTTTAATGACGTTCTTTGCACCAGAGAGAATGATGCCGAATCCAAAAACCGCAGCATTTGCGTTCTCATTTAGGAGACTTGTTATTTTTTTCAGATCAACAACCGACTTTGGTTCTTCGGTCATTTTTTTCTCTTCGGATTCAACATACTTCCTGCTAGCTAGCGGTGTGAAGCGGAGACATACGTACTTTTGCGCGTCATCATGCGCAGAATAACATTTTAGTCTGCATCAAACACCTATCTTTTTTAAACAGATTACTTTGTTGCATGCTGTACTGTATTTTGCTCTCCAGAAACTATAACTTTTCCATTTTGCTCCGGTGCCCTCAATCGTGTTGTTAATCAAAATCAGACAAACGTCCACAGTTGGTGCAGGAGCTGCTCAGAATAGATTTCCGTGAAAACAGCCTTTGCTTCGTGGATCATGAAGGAAATGACATTCTGAGGTCACTATGTCTATATGATATTGTAAATTACTATAATCGTTTCTTTCATGGTTTGTGAGTGATTGTATAATACTCCAAAATGATTTAGTTTATTAGATTGCAACACTTGGTAACCTATAGTTGATTTTCTCAGGCTGTCCAATGTGCTTCACATTGTGATCTGTGATCTAATCTGTTTTTAATTAGCCTGTTCCAAATATAGTTTGAAGTGATTCACATGCAACATTATTGCATGTAAAATAGAATCACGTGTATCAGTTTACAATTCACAGCCATCGAATACATTTTATGCCATTGTGTTAGTGAGTCTATTAGTATTTCTAAGGCATATATATTTCTTGGCCCACAGATGTAGCCTTCCTAACCGTCATTCAAAGCAATTGCAGTCATTTATGATGGTTCAATCAGTGACATTAATCTTTGATCCATGAGATTTCTATTTTTGCTTTGAAAATGTATAGTTACCTAGGAGCCTGGAGGTAGCCACATAAGCCTGATTATAGGATACTGCATTTGAGTAAAATATTTTTCATAATTTGTTTTATTATTATTATTATTGTATATCATTATAATTATGAATATTGTAGGGATATTTAATAATCTAAACCAGTTATGTTATATACAGTACCAGCCAAAAGTTTGGACACCCCTACTCATTCAAAGTTTATTTTTTATTTTTTACTATTTTCTACATTGTTGAATAATAGTGAAGACTACAACTATGAAATAACACATGGAATCATGTAGTACCTAACACTTAGTAGTACCTAACATAGATTTTAGATTATTCAAAGTAGCAACCATTTGCCTTGATGACAGCTTTGCACACTCTTGGCATTCTCTCAACCAGCTTCATGAGGTAGTCACCTGGAATGCATTTCAATTAACAGGTGTGCCTTGTTAAAAGTGAATGCTTTTGACCCAATCAGTTGTGTTGTGACAACGTAGGGGTGGTATACAGAAGATAGCCCTATTTGGTAAAAGACCAAGTCCATATTATAGCAAGAACAGCTCAAATAAACCATCAAGCACTATGATGAAACTGGCTCTCATGAGAACCGCCATAGGAAAGGAAGACCCAGAGTTACCTCTGCTGCGGAGGATAAGTTCATTAGAGTTACCAGCTTCAGAAATGGCAGCCCAAATAAATGCTACACAGAGTTCAAGTAACAGACACATCTCAACATCAACTGTTCAGAGGAGAGTGAATCAGGCATTCATGGTTAGTGGGACTATAATTTGTTTTTCAACAGAACAATGACTCAACACACCTCCAGGCTGTGTAAGGGCTATTTGACCAAGAAGGAGAATGATAGAGCACTACATAAAATAAATAATATATAAAAAATAAATGTATATATAATTGTAATGAGTAAAAATTCACTAGCAATTAATACACACACACACAGTGCATGAGGAAAGCATTCAGACCCCTTGACTTTTCCACATTTTGTTATGAAAATTTAAAAAATGTAATCCCTCATCAGGGGTGGAAGGTAGCCTAGTAGTTAGAGCATTGGGCCAGTAACCGAAAGGTTGCTGAATCAAATCCCCGAGCTGACAAGGTAAAAATTTGTCGTTCTGCCCCTGAACTAGGCAGTTAACCCACTGTTCCCCGGTAGGCCGTCATTGTAAATAAGAATTTGTTCTTAACTGACATGCCTAGTTAAATAAAATAAATCTGAACACCCGATAATGACAAGGCGAAAACACGTTTTGAAATGTCAGAATGAAAACCAAGCCATGCGGAATTATCCGTAGAACTCCAAGACAGGATTGTGTCGACGCACAAATCTGGGGAAGACTACCAAAAAAAATGTCTGCATCATTGAAGGTCCCCAAGAACACAGAAGAACCTTTGGAAGCGACTACAGCCTCGAGTCTTCTTGTGTACACTACAAGCTTGGCACGCCTGTATTTGAGGAGTTTATCCCATTCTTCTCAGCAGATCCTCTCAAGTTCTGTCAGGTTGGATGGGGAGCGTCCGGGCTCTGGCTCGGCAACTCAAGAAAATTCAGAGACTTGTCCCCAAGCCACTCCTGCGGTGTCTTGACTGTGTGCCTAGGGTAGTTAACCTGTTGGAAAGTGAACCTTCACCCCAGTCTGAGGTCTTCAGCACTCTGGAGCAGGTTTTCATCACGGATCTCTTTACTTTGCGCTGTTCATCTTTCCCTCGATCCTGACTAGTCGCCCAGTCCCTGCTGCTGAAAAACATCCCCACAGCATGATGCTGCCACCACCATGCTTCACTGTAGAGATGGTGCCAGGTTTCCTCAAGACATGACACTTGGCATTCAGGTCAAATCTTGGTTTCATCAGACCAGAGAATCTTGTTTCTCATGGTCTGAGAGTCTTTAGGTACCTTTTGGCAAATTCCAAGCGTGCTGTCATGTGCCTTTTACTTCTGTCTGGCCACTCTACCGCAAAGGCCTGATTGGTGGAGTGCTGCAGAGATGGTTGTCCTTTTGGAAGGTTCTGCCATCTCCACAGAGGAACTCTGGAGCTCTGTCAGAGTGACCATCAGGTTCTTGGTCACCTCCTTGACCAAGGCCTTTCTCCCCTGATTGCTCAGTTTGGCCAGAAGCCAGCTCTAGGAAGATTCTTGGTAGTTCAAACTTATTCCATTTAGGAATGATGGAGGCCACTGTGTTCTGGGGGACCTTCAATGCTGCAGACATTTTTTGGTACCCTTCCCCAGATCTGTGCCTCGACACAATCCTGTCTCGGAACTCTACGGACAATTAATTCGACCTCATGGCTTGGTTTTTGCTCTAACATGCACTGTCAACTGTGGGACCTTATATAGACAGGTGTGTGTCTTTACAAATAATGTCCAATCACTCGAATTTAACACAGGGGGACTCCAATCAAGTTATAGAAACATCTCAAGGATGATCAATGGAAACAGGATGCACCTGGGCTCAATTTTGAGTCTCATAGCAAAGGTTCTAAAAACTTATATAAATATGGTATTTCTGTTTTTTTGTTTTTAATACATTTGCAAAAAATTCTAAAAATCTGTTTTCACTTTGTCATTATTGGGTATCGTGTGTAGGTTGATGAGGGAAAAATGTATTGAATCCATTTTTAGAATAAGGCTGTAACGTAACATAATGTGGAAAAAGTCAAGGGTTCTGAATACTTTCCGAGTGCACTCTAAACGAATGAGCGGTTTGCGAGTAGCCTAGTTTTATTATGGCTTGGGACATTGTTTATCTCGCAAATTTGTGACAGAAAAAACCCACCCAATATAGCTCCAGTAAAATGGATCATCTTTGAACGGTTTGGGCTAGGGATACACTGTTTTCAGTAAAGTAATGGTGAAACCATGACAGTCACATAGCTGTTCTCAATGGCATACTACTTAGTGTGTAAGTGATGCACCGTTATGGAACTAATTTTAGACATACAACCTGCAATTGTGCAGTTTTTAGACCATCAAAAGGTTTCGGCCCCGGGAGCCAGGGCTAATAACGCCATTGCCCTGCACCCACCATAAAGCTCCACATCCCATTAAACACACTCATGAGTTTCATTGTAAATGTAGAGGCTATTGGACAGACAATAATGGGTCAATTACCTAAAATGTATAGCTTTACATTTGAATAATTGGGAATGTTTTATTTTGATTTGCAACCTGATATGATGACCTATATGGTATGGCCAAATTTGGGCAACTGGTATAACATGCAAAGGGATATTTTACTCCATACATTTTCCCTGACACCCAAAAGTACTCGTTACATTTTGAATGCCAAGCAGGACAGGAAAATGGTTGAATTAACACACTTAAAGAGAAAATCCCTAGTCATCCCTACTGCGTCTGATCTGGTGCACACACTAAACACAAATGCTTTGTTTTTTGTAAACCAGATGGCACGATTTTCTTTTTTTTTACATTTACGGATAGCCAGGGCCACACTCCAACACTCAGACATAATTATTACGTCTGAATGTTGGAGTGTGGCCCTGGCTATCTATGTCTGAGTGTTGGCGTGTGGCACTGGCTATCCGTAAATTAAAAAAAAAAAAAAATTGTGCCATCTGGTTTGCTTAATATAAGGAATTTGAAATGATTTATACTTTTACTTTTGATGCTTAAGTATATTTTAGCAATTACATTTACTTTTGATACTTAAGTATATTCAAAACCAAATACTTTTGAACTTTTACTCAAGTAGGATTTTGCTGGGTATGTTTCACTTTTACTTGAGTCATTTTCTATTAAGATATCTAGACTCCTACTCAAGTATGACAATTGGGTACTTTTTCCATGACTGCTAATACACAGGATATCAGTACCGAGTAGATGTGCACTGGTACAAGGCAATTGGGGTAGATATGTACATTTAGGTAGGGATAACATGACTAGGCAATAGGATGGATAATAAAAAGTAACAGCAGCGTATGTGATGAGAGTTGCAAAAAGAGTAAATGCAGATAGTCCGGATAGCTATTGGTTAACTATTTAGTGGTTTTATGGCTTGGGGGTAGAAGCTGTTCAGGGTCCTGTTTGTTCCAGACTTGGTGCATAGGTACCGCTTGCTGTGCACTAGCAGAGCGAACAGTCTATTCCCAAGATTCCCAAGATAAATACTGTAATATATACCTTTTGATTTAATTTAAAAAATATATATCTTTAGTATAGTTTCGGGCATTTGCTGATGTATTCATCCAGCAAGGTCAAAGGTAATCTTCTCTACAGTGGTAAGGTTTTCTTCTGTCTGGCTGATGCTGGTTAGATAGGCCTAAAGGTTTGACAGTTCTTTGCTCCATCAAGCACTTCTTTATTACTTCACTACTCTGTTGCAAACTCAATGGAAGGTTTTGGCCACTGGGTGTTGAGCCATGCACCTCAGTGATGCTGACCTGATATACTGTGTCTAGGATGATAGACCATCCACTTCTTAATTATTGACCATGCAAGCACTGGCTGTAGTATGGCCCATACTGAAGAGTTCAGTGACTTTCAATGTGGCACTGTCATAAAACAAGTCAGTTTGTCAAATTTCGGCCATGCCCCGGTCAACTGTAAGTGCTGTTATTGTGAAGTGGAAACGTCTAGGAGAAACAATGGCTCAGACGTTAAGTGGAAGGCCACACAAGCGCACAGAACGGGACCGCTGAAGTGTGTAGCACGTAAAAATGGTCTGTCCTTGGTTGCAACACTCACTACCGAGTTCCAAACTGCCTCTGAAAGCAACGTCAGCACAAGAACTGTTCATCGGGAGCTTCATGAAATGGGTTTCCATGGCCGAGCAGCCGCACACAAGTCTAAGATCACCATGCGCAATGCCAAGCCTCTGCTGGAGTGGTTGGTGTAAAGCTCGCCGCTATTGGACTCTGGAGCAATGAAAACACGTTTTCTGGGGTGATGAATCACACTTCAACATCTGTCAGTCCGACAAATGAATCTGTGTTTGGCGGATGCTAGGAGAACGCTACCTGCCCGAATGCATAGTGCCAACTATAAAGTTAGGTGGAGGAGGAATAATGGTCTGGGGCTGTTTTTCAAGGTTCGGGCTAGGCCTACAGCATACAATGACATTCTAGACGATTCTGTGCTTCCAACTTTGTGGCAACAGTTTGGGGAAGGCCCATTCCTGTTTCAGCATGACAATGCCCCCATGTACAAAGTGAGGTCCATACAGAAATGGTTTGTCAAGATAGGTTTGGAAGGACTTGACTGGCCTGTACAGAGCCCTGACCTCAACCCCATAGAAAACCTTTGGGATGAATTGGTATGCCGACTGCGAGCCAGGCCTAATCGCTCAAAATCAGTGCACAACCTCACTAACGGTCTTGTGGCTGATTGGAAGCAAGTCCCTACAGCAGTGTTCCCTCATCTATTGGAAAGCCACCCCAGAAGAGTGGAGGCTGCTATAGCAGCAACCGGGGGACCAACTCCATATTAATGTCCATCATTTTGGAATGAGATGTTCGACGAGCAGGTGTCATATACTTTTGGCCATGTAGTGTATTTACTGTAATGCATTATACTGTACGTATGTGCATACAGTACAGTAGATGGCGGTAAAGTACTTTTACTTGGCTAACCTGCATGCTATATAGATGAAGAAGAGTTTCTTGCCCAATCAGGAAATAGCGGCTGTATTCCGCGCCTGCGCGTTTGAAATATTATAATTTTGTTGATATGCTATGCTAGCTAGCTAGCGGAGTTTATTTTTGCATGTTAGGTTACCATTAACTTTCCTCTCTTCACTGTCTCGCCACTGTATCAAGAGAAAATAGAAAACGCTCTGCATGAAGGGTGATGGAAAACGCAAGAGATTTGGTGAGCGCTATTATTGTGTTCTGTGTACATCTCTGGTGTAATCCTATTTCACCTTTCTTTGTTGTGGTTGTCAGACTGCAGCAGCTAGTTTAGCTAGGTAGGCGAGGCAACAGTAGTGCCAGCTAGTCACTGTAGCCGCAGAAAATAAAACAGACAGCTTTATTCCAGCATTGCCTGCATTTCAATTGTTTAATAAAGCTAGCCGCTGTTGATGGCAAGCTGTGGTGCTGCATCTTCAACAATCTTCCAACCTTCTAGGGCAGCTTGTCCGCTTGTATAACGGCGCAAGATTCAGCAGCTACCATTTAACGTTACGTTAGCTGGCTAGCAAATCATTGCAAGAAGGCAGGCCCGTCACGTTAAATAGACCGCACTGCAGTGATTTTTGACGCTGTATTGTGGTGTCTTGCAGACTAATTCCTGGGATATCAGGTCATGAGCCAGCGCGTGCAGCTGTCATTTCAATATTGTGCTTTGGCAACAGAGGTTCTGAATAGAAAGGGGGCGGTGCACCACCGATGACATTGGCTATCGGTTACTGCAGTGCAAAACGTTTGGCATGTAGCTTACTTGCTGTATGTTTTCACAATATGTCGCTATTTTGATCACTGAGAACAGACTTGTTTTAGTGTAAAAATGGTAGGTGAGCTACCACCAGATATGTGGTGGTGGGTGTTACGGTTATAATTGGTTAACATGTTGAGCTCTCAGCAATTTCCATGTTGGTTCAATGCAGTGTTATTCATAGATTAATTAATTGGTATGTAGCTATTGAATTGACATGTTATACTTTCAAAATCCCCTTCACTCTTCATCCGAATTCTGTCCGTGTTGCATGGAAACATTGCACATAGGCCACATCCTCTTGGACCTCTATATGAACGCTTATCTAAAAAGGTTTATGGATGCAGTGATTGCTTTGCCGTTTTCAGATTTTTTTTATCAGCAGTAGGTTATCATGCAAAGCAACCACCTGCAGTGGCATGCGGGTAAGTGAGACTGCATTGACTGCACTGTGCTATCTCTATCTGACACAATCCTCTCTCTCCTACAGGCTGAACGGACTGTTCGTTCAGAAAGGAAGAGGCGGGACTCGTTTGGGATGTTCGATGGCTATGACAGCTGCAGTGAGGATTCTAGCAGTAGCTCGAGCTCTGAGGACAGTGATGAAGAGGTGCCCTCCCTCCCTGCCAGCCTGCCCATCATCAAGACCAACGGCCAGGTCTACACCTACCCCGATGGGAAGGCAGGAATGGGTTAGTAGTACTGTGACTGCCTCTGCCTATTGAACATAACCACTGATGACCACTTATTACAGGGAGGTAAAGGCAATAAATAACCACTTATTACAGGGTTGAACTGAGATTTTAGCATTCTATTATATGGCCATCTCTTCGACTGAACAGTACTCACACCTCGTTATCCCTCGTGTGTGTGTGTGTGTGTGTGTGTTTCACTCTCCACAGCCACCTGTGAGATGTGTGGAATGGTGGGAGTGAGAGATGCTTTCTACTCCAAAACCAAGCGCTTCTGCAGTGTATCCTGTTCAAGGAGCTACTCATCCAACTCTAAAAAAGCCAGCATACTGGCCAGACTGCAGGTAAAAACAAACTGCACTAAGTCTACTTCTATTGTCCTTGTATGTTCCTCTATAACCACCATTTTTAAGTTGAATTGACATTGAAAAGTTGTGTAAACAGGTTGTATTTATTTCATTTTAATTCCTTCCTCTGTGCATCATCCTCTGTGTATCTATAAGTAGCTATGTTTCCATTAACTGGTCCAGTAATTATTTTTATTTGTATTATTTTGACATTTGGAAAGTTTGTATAAAAAATAGATGCAACAATTGCCTGCTAAATTGTGTTTCCATTAAACTATATTGTTGATTAAAAACAGCTGGGCGTAATGACGTCACACCAAAAAATATATACAAATGAAGTAGTTAGTGTTTCCATGAACCTTTAAGGCAAATTGAGCATTAATACATTGTTGACAGCCTGGATGCCCTCCTAACTATGTGTTTCATGTCTCAGGTAGCCCGCAAAAGCCAGGATGGATATACTGCAATAATTTACTAATATTTGTCATATTCTAATAACTATCATGTTCTCACGTATTGCAACGGTCCGTGTCATTTCTATTGATTTATTTCACCTTTTATTTAACCAGGCAGGCAAGTTGAGAACCAGGCAGGCAAAGCAGTTTGACACATATAACAAAACAGAGAGTTACACATGGAGTAAAACAAACATACAGTCAATAATACAGTGGAAAAATAAGTCTATATACAATGTGAGCAAATGAGGTAAGATAAGGGAGGTAAGGCAATAAAAAGGCCATGGTGGCGAAGTAAATACAATATAGTAATTAAAACACTGGAATGGTAGATTTGACAGTAGATGAGTGTGCAAAGTAGAAATACTGGGGTGCAAAGGAGCAAAATAAATAAATACAGTAGGGGAAGTGGTAGTTGTTTGGGCTATGTACAGGTGCAGTGATCTGTGAGCTGCTCTGACAGCTGGTGCTTAAAGCTAGTGAGGGAGATAAGTGTTTCCAGTTTCAGAGATTTTTGTAGTTCGCTCCAGTCATTGGCAGCAGAGAACTGGAAGGAGAGGCGGCCAAAGGAGGAATTGGCTCTGGGGGTGACAAGTGAGATATACCTGCTGGAACGCGTGCTTCAGGTTGGTGCAGCTATGGTGACCAGCGAGCAGAGATAAGGCGGGACTTTACCTAGCAGAGTCATGGTGAAACTTGCATCCAGCCAACCAGAAACGTAAGGTGAAGCAGTTCAGGCATTCTTGAAATTCAGGACAAGCGTTGTCCTGCAAAAAAACAAACACAATTTTAATAGTTGAAAAAATAGATTTAGACAGCAATAGGTACACCGTTTCCATCATAATTTGTCGCAGTAAAGAAAGTTAGACAAAATATATCCATCTCAGTCGAACTGATACAAGTGTTGTTGATCTTCAGAAAATGTATCCTATAATCTGCCGTTTCCGTTACACACGTCGCAATGATTTATTTTTGTCGAATAAACCTGGGACAAAGGAAACCTGCCTGGCTTGTATGGTTCTTCTTCTATCTCTCTCCAATATTTGTTCCTTTATTATTATTTTCAAAGGGTAAACCACCAACGAAAAAGGCTAAAGTATTACAGAAGCAGCCTCTCATGGCGAAGTTGGCTGCCTATGCCCAGTACCAAGCCAACCAACAGTACCAAGCCAACCAACAGAATCAAGTCAAATCAAAAACGGGTAAGTTCCATGTAAAAGTCCATGACACGTGAAATGTATTTATTACCAATTACAAATGACTACAGTATAGGTGCAACAGTCTTCAAAGATGATTCTACTAGGGACTAGATTGAGATGATATCTTTCTCACTGTAAATAAAGAAGGTGATGATAATAAGGTGGTCGTTGATTGAGTTGTGTTCTCTCATGACGATACTTGTGGTGGTTGCAGTGATTCCTGTGAAAGGCTTTGATTGGGGACGCTACATAGGCACCGGCGACATTAACGGGGCACCTGTCGGCTGTTTCAAACATGTAAGCAACGCTCAGCTCAAACACTCCAAATGGTTGCTGGTGAAAAGTGACAGTGTGTGGAAGTCAGAACATGGAGACACAGCCAATATGGGATATCTTAAGTAACATTATACTTTTAAAGTAGAGATCACACTCAGTGGATAAAAGATGCAAGCGTCTATGGTTGCCTCTCATGACTTATTAAGGGACTAATATTACAATAAATACTAAGTAATTGAATTTCAGCTTGGGCCTTTCTTGGTTGTTATAAAGAAGTAGATTCTTCTAGATATTAGAATGTGTTGATTTGTAACCTGGTAAGATGTTTTATGCTCCAGTACAACAAAACTCAACAGAGAAAGTATGTTAGAATATACCTCATCCCTACTGACCCATCAAACAGTGTGATGAATAGCTCATCTGGATGTTTTGGAAATACGGTGTCATTCTGCCTCTGGAGGGGGGACTCTGGGATGGCAGGTAGCCTAGCGGTTAGAGCGTTGGGCCAGTAACCGAAAGGTCACTGGTTTGAATACCCAAGCCGACAAGGTGAAAAACCTGTCTGTGTTCTTGAGTAAGGCACTTAATCCTGATTTGCTCAAGGCGCGCAATACTACTATGGCTGACCCTGTGAAACAACACATTTTACTGCACCTCTCCGGTGTATGTGACAATAAAACATAAATAAATATATATATATTTATGTTTTATTGTCACATACACCAGACACTGTGTGTGTGTGTGTGTGTGTGTGTGTGTATATATATATATATATATATATATATACACACACACACAGTTGAAGTCGGAAGTTTACATACACTTAGGTTGGAGTCATTAAAAGTTGTTTTTCAACCACTCCACAAATGTCTTGTTAACAAACTATAGTTTTGGCAAGTCGGCTAGGACATCGACTTTGTGCATGACACAAGTCATTTTTCCAACAATTGTTTACAGACAGATTATTTCACTTATAATTCACTGTATCACAATTCCAGTGGGTCAGAAGTTTACATACACTAAGTTGACTGGGCCTTTAAACAGCTTGGGAAATTCCGGAAAATGATGTCATGGCTTTAGAATCTTCTGATAGGCTAATTGACATCATTTGAGTCAATTGGAGGTGTACCAGTGGATGTATTTCAAGGACTACCTTCAAACTCAGTGCCTCTTTGCTTGACATAACGGGAAAATCAAAAGAAATCAGCCAAGACCTCATAAAATGTTTTGTAGACCTCAACAAGCCTGGTTCATCCTTTGGAGCACCTTCCAAACGCCTGAAGGTACCACATTCATCTGTACAAACAATAGTATGCAAGTATAAACACCATGGGACCACGCAGCCGTCATACCGCTCAGGAAGGAGACGTGTTCTGTCTCCTAGAGATGAACGTACTTTGGTGCAAAAGTGCACATCAATCAATCCCATAACAACAGCAAAATACCTTAGGAAGATGCTGGAGGAAACAGCTAAAAAAGTATCTATATCCACAGTAAAGTCAGTCCTATATCGACACAACCTGAAAGGCTGCTCAGCGAAGGAAGAAGCCACCGCTCCAAAACCGCCATAAAATAGCCAGACTACGGTTTTTGGAAAAATGTCCTCTGGTCTGATGAAACAAAAATAGAACTGTTTGGCCATAATGACCTATGGGGAGGCTTGCAAGCCGAAGAACACAATCTCAACCGTGAAGCACCCGTGAAGCACGGGGGTGGCAGCATCATCTTGTGGGGGTGCTTTGCTGCAGGAGTGACTGGTGCACTTCACAAAATAGATGGCATCATGAGGTAGGAAAAGTATGTGGATATATTGAAGCAACATCTCAAGACATCAGTCAGGAAGTTAAAGCTTGGTTGCAAATGGGTCTTCCAAATGGACAAGCAAACTTCCAAAGTTGTTGCAAAATGGCTTAAGGACAACAAAGTAAAGGTATTGGAGTGGCCATCACAAGCCCTGACCTCACTCCTATAAAATAATTGTGGGCAGAACTGAAAAAGCGTGTGCCAGCAAGGAGGCCTACAAACCTGACTCAGTTACAGCAGCTCTGTCAGGAGTAATGGGCCAAAATTCACCCAACTTATTGTGGGAAGCTTGTGGAAGGCTACCTGAAACGTTTGACCCAAGTTAAACAATTTAAAGCCAATGCTACCAAATACTAATTGAGTGTATGTAAACTTCTGACCCACTGGGAATGTGATGAAAGAAATACATTTATTCTCTCTACTATTATTCTGACATTTCACATTCTTAAAAAAAGTGGTGATCCTAACTAACCTAAGATGGAATTTCTACTAGGATTAAATGTCAGGATTTGTGAAATTGAGTTCAAATGTATTTGGCTAAGGTGTATGTGAACTTCCGACTTCAACTGTGTGTGTATAACATTTTTTTTTACATTGTTGAAGCTGCACTAATTGTGAGGATAGGTGACAATGAAGAGTATTAGCTTGCCATGATGCGTTTGGTTGTTTTAATTAATAGCAGTCCTTTTTGAGCGGACATATTTGTATTGTGATGTCGTTCTCTACGTTCAGCGTGTGTTGTCTTCTCTGCCTTAGGTTCCCATGGGAACTTCTTGGGGTGACCTTGCAGAAGGGGTGAGGGTAGAGGTGCCCAATACAGACAGCGGCCTGCCAATGAAAGTGTACTGGATAGCAGGAGTTATCAAATTAGCAGGTAACAAAGAAGCCCCAGAGAATCCTCTTCGCTCTGAAATGTACCAGGTTGGATTCATAGATGATAGGGTACTTTCTCTGCATTGTTTTCATCAAACTCTGTTTACACATAGACATGTTACACTTAGATGTAACCTACACACAATGCTTGGAAACATAGATACTTCTCTCATCCAACAATACTTTTATGATTCATTTTTAAGCGTATTTCAGGAACAAAATTAGTAGAAAATCAGTGGTTTTTCTAATCTTAAAACATCATTGTGTTTCTCTCCGCAGGCTTTAAGGCACTGCTACGGTACGAGGGGTTTGATGGTGACTCTGGCAGGGATTTCTGGTGTAACATCTGTGTCCCTGACATCCACCCGGTGGGCTGGTGTGCCGCAGGAGGAAAGCCCCTGGTTCCTCCCAAGTGTAAGAGTAACAGAGGGAGTCCCTTAGAAAACACAGCCAGGATATTTGTGGCCATAAGGATAATAATGATAATGCCTTTATTTTGCAAAGCACCTTTCCTGAATTATGCTCAAGGTCACCAAATCAGTGCTCAGTACTCTTTTTAAACAAGGTACTGTATTTTGTTATGTACACGGCATGCGTAGTCTGTTCTCTGAAAGGTAATTAGAACAAATTATAGTACCTTACTTTGTTTTGCCAAGATAAGGATATATGCTCTGTTACAAGTGGTGGGGCAAGTGTTAAGTCATTTATAATTTCTGACCTGTTTGAGAGAATCATTTCTAATCTTTCCCAAACGTTGTCTGACTGTTTCACCTTAGCCATTCAGCACAAGTGCACCAACTGGAAAGCGTTTCTTGTGAAATGCCTGACAGGAGCAAAGACTCTACCTATTGATTTCTCCACCAAGGTGAGCTACAACTCTTCATCACAAGACACTCCAACACCTCACTCATAGTACAAACATGCATCAAATATAAATATGAGAAGATGAATATGCTTGCATTATTTCCACAGATGCAATGCTAATAACCTTATGCCACTACCAGTACAAACATGCATTTCATGTATTATTATATAGTGACATATGCTATAATGCCTAACTGGATTGTCAAGTAACCTTGTAGAATCTTCACCTCCTCGCCCTTCCCCAGGTGCAGCAGAGCATGCAGTTCCCCTTTAAGAAGCTGATGCGTGTGGAGGTGGTGGATAAGACTCACCTGTGCCGGACGCGGGTGGCCCTGGTAGAGCAGGTGATCGGCGGTCGACTTCGGCTCGTCTACGAGGAGTGCTCGGACGGCTCGGATGACTTCTGGTGCCACATGTACAGCCCACTGATACACAGCATCGGCTGGTCCCGCGGCATCGGACACCGCTTCAAGAGATCGGGTCAGTGACCATAGTGGGGAGGGCACGCGAGACTAGGCACGCGGGTCTTACACATGAGGGTCTTACACATGAGGGTCTTACACATGAGGGTCTTACACATGAGGGTAAAGATTTGCTTAGTGTTTTAAGGATCCTGAAAATCTCAACATGGGTGAAACACTTAGGCACTTTAAGATTCTAGTTGTTTCTGTATGATTTATATGGACTTTTAGGGTTTTATTGTTGTCCATTAATGACCGATACTCTTCCTTGTTTCAGATGTTTCAAAGAAACTTGATGGCCAAGTAGATGCCCCAGGACAGCTTTTTGTGAAGGTGAGTTCAAATAAATGTTTCAATCTGCCACTTGACTTAGTTGATTCAAATATTTTTCTGGTCTCTGACATTTGTTTGATACGTGGCACAATCTCTCTCAGGTGAAGGATGTTGACCAGAGCGGGGAGTGGTTTAAAGACGGCATGAAGCTGGAGGCTATTGACCCTCTGAATCTATCAGCTATTTGTATTGCTACTGTTAGAAAGGTAAGCCCTATAATCGTGATGAGAAATATGACTGACAGAGAAATGAGGGAAATAAAGACAAATGACATTGCACGTGTAACAGAGTTGTACACATTCACCCTCCCTGCCTTCTCTTCTTCCAGGTCTTGGCGGATGGATACCTCATGATCGGAATTGATGGTTCCGAGGCAGCTGATGGCTCTGACTGGTTCTGCTATCACTCCACCTCTCCCTCTATCTTTCCTGCTGGATTCTGTGAAATCAACACAATTGAACTCACCCCTCCACGTGGTACACACTGAATTACATTACATTGTGTGGTAAAAGCATAATCACAATTGTCTATTTGAGTTTATTTGTAGTACCAAGAGAGTGCGCACCATTGATTCTTACCTCACAGTGGCTATTTCAATTGGCCAGCCAGTTGCTTTTACTTGTAGCCTCAATGAGTAAGTCTTTTCTGCAGGGTACACAAAACTCCCATTCAGATGGTTTGACTACCTCAGGGAAACGGGTTCAGTGGCAGCTCCGGTGAAGCTCTTTAACAAGGTAACCTTGTTCAGCTTTGTCTGCTAGCTATTTTGCCTGTTAAGTCATTTTGACTCTTTACTTTTGTTCTCAGTCTGTTAGTTAGGCTGAATTTGTTGTCAAAACCAACTACTTGCTGTCTGAGTAATCCTTAACATTTTTCATCTATTTGAAGTTTGATTGTTTATGCACTTTGGCTTTTTCAAATTGCTTGATTTCTGTCAGTAGTGTAGTCGTTACAGGATATTAGTCCGAATAAGAAAGACCAATGGCATCTGAGTACAGTGAAGTTAAGACTAGTAGCCCACCAATGTACAACTTTGCTTGCTTGTAGTTGTAGTATTATGAGAAATTCCTTGAGTCCACCAGCTGAATGTCCCCTTCTCTTTGTTGACTTTAAAGGAGGTTCCAAACCATGGGTTCCGCCCTGGCATGAAGCTGGAGGCTGTGGACCTGATGGAGCCCCGGCTGGTGTGTGTTGCCACAGTGACACGTATTGTATATAGACTGCTGCGCATCCATTTTGACGGCTGGGAGGACGAGTATGATCAGTGGGTGGATTGTGAATCACCTGACCTCTACCCTGTGGGTTGGTGTCAGCTGACTGGCTACCAACTACAGCCACCAGCTGTGCTAGGTGAGTTTTTAAAATGTTATATTCTGTATATTGGGATTTTTCAGCATTTTTACACAGACAAAGATGGGCAAAGATATACATTTTCTTAGTGCAAGGTCTGAACTAGCTCTAGTATAGCCCAAAACAACCTTTTCGAAAACCAAGTCAGGTTTTTAATTAGCATCATCCCCCAAATGACCTTGACTGTAATCTCCCAAATAACCAAAACTACCAATACAGGTAGAACTGCTAAATACAAAAAACACGCACCAAGACAGTCAAAACATCAAACTTAATTTAAGCAAAACACAGAAACCTTCAGATAACCAAAACACTGTGACTTTTACGCAAACCTTTAATCTGAAACTAATTCTAGTAATGTAGGAAAATTGAGCTAAAGCATTGCATTTTTTTGAATGAGTTGAGACGAGCTGTGCTGAACAAATGTATGAATGAATGAGTTGTTCTCTGGTTTGTGCTTTTTTTTCAGCCTCTAGAGAGCTCCCTCCGAGTGTGACAAAGCAGAAGAAGAAATCCCAGCAGTACAAAGGCCAAAAGAAAAGTGGGTCATCCGTCCCCTCGTTTTGCCCCGTGCCTCTGCCTCCTCCCCTGCACCCTCCCCTTTCCCTCTTGCTTTCTCTATTTAAGGGCAAAGCTGCACTCACCGCGGCTCTTCACGGTTGTTGCTCTGCATCTCTATTCACACCAAAACAGCATTGAAACCAAGTCAAAACCCTGCTACACCAGATTGAATTTTCGTACCAGTGTGAAGCTGTTACCTCAGGCCGAAGAAAAATCTTCAATGACTGCAATAAATACAAATAATTTGATTATGTAGGCCCATAGTCTAGATCTTTTTATAGTATGCTTGGTTTTTATGTTCTTTCAGTCTTTGTTAGTCATGCCAGACATTACATTAGACTGTAAATTCTCCTTCCAGACTCACATTAAGCATCTCCAATCCAAAATTAAATCTAGAATCGGCTTCCTATATCGCAACAAAGCATCCTTCACTCATGCTGCCAAACATACCCTCGTAAAACTGACCATCCTACCGACCCTCGACTTCGGTGATGTCATCTATAAAATAGCCTCCAACACTCTACTCAACAAACTGCATGCAGTCTATCACAGTGTCATCCGTTTTATCAACAAAGCCCCATACACTACCCACCATTGCGACCTGTACGCTCTCGTTGGTTGGCCCTCGCGTCATACGCATCGCCAAATCCACTGGCTACAGGTTATCTACAAGTCTCTGCTAGGTAAAGCCCCGCCTTATCTCAGCTCACTGTTCACCATAGCAGCACCCACTCGTAGCACGTGCTCCAGCAGATATATCTCACTGGTCACCCCCAAAGCCAATTCCTCCTTTGGTCGTCTTTCCTTCCAGTTCTCTGCTGCCCATGACTGGAACAAATTGCAAAAATCTCTGAAGCTGGAGACTCACATCTCCACCACTAGCTTTAAGCACCAGCTGTCAGAGCAGCTTACAGATCACTGCACCTGTACATAGCCCATCTATCTACCTACCTCATCCCCATACTGGTATTTATTTATTTTGCTCTTTTACACCCTAGTATCTCTACCTGCACATTCATCTTCTGCCAATCTACCATTCCAGTGTTTAATTGCTATATTGTAATTACATCGCCACCATGGCCTATTTATTTCCTTAACTTACCTCATTTGCACTCACTGTATATATACTTTTTGTTTTCTTTTTTTCTACTGTATTATTGACTGTATGTTTTGTTTATTCCATGTGTAACTCTGTGTTGTTGTATGTGTCAAATTGCTACGCTTTATCTTGGCCAGGTTGCAGTTGTAAATGAGAACTTGTTCTCAACTAGCCTACCTGGTTAAATAAAGATAAAATGAAAAATAAATAAACATCAAGCTTTCCTGAATAACTTGCATTTCTAAGACATTTTTACCTAGATTTGAATATTAAAATTTTTACCTTATGTTATTAATCATTAATAAGTAGTCACACGTCAAAAACAGCAAAGGTATAAGAGACAAGAAGGTAACAGCAGAGCTGATAAACCATTTTACCTTTGTCTTGATTTTTAGAGAGGAAGATCCCCATTGGCAAGCGGCCAGTGAGTTTGTCGGGGGTGGTATTGAGTGGAATGCCCCAGAAGAACCTATCTGGAGACGAGAACATGACCCCGCCAGACTACCCATCTCCTCCCATGCCAGCATCTGCCCCGGGGAACGCACAGCCTCCCTCGGCAGCCCAGGAACTCGGCCCCAACGGAAAGCCAGGTAACCTAAGCCACCCTACCAACTGAACTCAAATTAGAAACCCATGTTAAGCCGGGTAGTTGGGTAGGGATGTCCGCTGCTGAAACAGAAAAGTGTAGTTGTCCAAGGACCCCATCTCAACATCAACCATCTTGATAAGGCAACTTATTTTCTCCTTTATCTCCTGAGTTTTATAATTCTTCCTCTCCTTCCTGTCTTTAAATTCCCCATCTTTCCTACTTCTCTACTTGCCCTCTTTTTTTTTGTTCTTTTTTTTAAGGGGTAACGCTGCAGCTGAAGGAGGAGGTTCAGGAGATGGATGAGTTCAACTTCCCGCAGGGCACAGCCTCTGACCTAGAGAACAACGGCTCCGGCTGCAGTTACTACATCAAACAGGAGCCCTGAGCCTCCGTGGGGCACTGCTGCACCCACCACCGGAGGGCCAGCCTGGGGGCAAGAAGGAGCCTGTCCACTCCCTCCTTCTCCACAGCACCAGAGACCATGGGCCCTGGGTGGCATCCCCACAACATTAACATGGAAGGTCACCAAGTGCTCCAAGCTGTGCCCATAGAGAGATTCAGGACAGAGCGGCTCAAAGACTAGTTCCAAACAGACAGCGCAAACGGGGAGAGTAGAAAATAAAGGAAAAAAAAGAGGTGCGTAAATGACAACAACTTTACGTTTCAGTTCAGTTTTTTGTACTTAAAAAAAAAAAGTTTTTGTACGACTTTTTCAAATCCGAGATCTTTTTGTGCATCTCTCGTATTCGTTACTTTGAGGTAGGGTAATCTTTTGATGGATAAACTATGTGATGTTTGAGTGTATATATAATCAGATTTTCCCAAAAACAGGGTGTATGTACAGTTGAAGTCGGAAGTTTACATACACTTAGGTTGGAGTCATTAAAACTAGTTTTTTAACCACTCCACAAATTTCATGTTAACAAACTATAGTTTTGGCAAGTTGGGACATCTACTTTGTGCATGACACAAGTCATTTTTCCAACAATTGTTTACAGACAGATTATTTCACTTATAATTCAATGTATCACAATTCCAGTGTGTCAGAAGTTTACATACACTAAATTGACTGTGCCTTTTTAAACAGCTTGGAAAATTCTGGAAAATGATGGCATGGCTTTAGAAGCTTCTGATAGGCAAACTGACATCATTTGAGTCAATTGGAGGTGTACCTGTGGATGTATTTCAAGGCCTACCTTCAAACTCAGTGCCTCTTTGCTTAACATCATTGGAAAATCAAAAGAAATCAGCCAAGACCTCAGAAAATAAAGAGCAATTTCCAAACGCCTGAAGGTACCACATTCATCTGTACAAACAATAGTATGCAAGTATAAACACCATGAGACCATGCAGCCGTCATACCGCTCAGGAAGGAGACACATTCTGTCTCTTAGAGATGAACGTACTTTGGTGCGAAAAGTGCAAATCAATCCCAGAACAGCAGCAAAGGACCATGTGAAGATGCTGGAGGAAACGGGTACAAAGTATCTATATCCACAGTAAAACGAGTCCTACATCGACATAACCTGAAAGGCCACTCAGCAAGGAAGAAGCCACTGCTCCAAAACCGGCATAAAATAGCCAGACTAATCTTGTGCAACTGCACATGGGGACAAAGATCATACTTTTTGGAGAAATGTCCTCTGGTCTGATGAAACAAAAATAGAACTGTTTAGCCATAATGACCATCATTATGTTTGGAGGAAAAAGGGGGAGACTTGCAAGCCGAAGAACACCATCCCACCCGTGAAGCACAGGGGTGCCAGCATCATGTTGTGGGGGTGCTTTGCTCCAGGAGTGTCTGGTGCACTTCACACAATAGATGGCATCATGAGAAAGAAAAGTATGTGGATATATTGAAGCAACATCTCAAGACATCAGTCAGGAAGTTAAAGCTTGGTCGAAAATGGGTCTTCCAAATGGACCCAAGCATACTTCCAAAGTTGAGGCAAAATGGCTTAAGGACAACAAAGTCAAGGTATTGGAGTGGCCATCACAAAGCCCTGACCTCAATCCTATAGAACATTTGTGGGCAGAACTGAAAAAGCGCGTGCAAGCGAGGAAGCCTACAAACCTGACTCGGTTACACCAACTCTGTCAGGAGGAATGGGCCAAAATTCACCCAACTTATTGTGGGAAGCTTGTGGAAGGCTACCCAAAACGTTTGACCCTAGGTAAACAATTTAACAACATTGCTACCAAATACTAATTGAGTGTATGTAAACTTCTGACCCACTGGGAATGTGATGACGGACATAAAAGCTGAATAAAACATTCTCTCCTCTACTGTTATTCTGACATTTCACATTCTTACAATAAAGTGGTGACCCTAACTGACCTAAGACAGGGAATTCTTATTAGGATTAAATGTCAGGAATTGTGAAAAACTGAGTTTTAAATGTATTTGGCTAAGGTGTATGTAAACTTCCGACTTCAACTGTATGTCGGTATTGAATGGACTAAACCTTACTGGTAAAAAAAACAATCACTCAGATATAAAGTAGAAACACCCCACCAATCAGCTTCATACCAGTTCCACACATTCAACTAAGATTTGAGCACCTAACCATAATCTCTGGATCTTGTGTTCCATTTGTGTGATAGCCAATCATGACTGACAGCTATCACTGGGACATTTACCATGGAGAATGTGGACGAGGCCCAAATCTCAGGTCGATCCTTTTCCCACACTATTTTTACCATGCCTTATTTAAAGTATGTTTACAAATATTACTCCTCCAGGCCAGTTGATTGCGGGCAAATTTGTCAAATCAAAAAAATTCTACTCTATGAAAAACAGGTCATTCACTGTGGTAATATTTAGTTCTATCATAGTTTACTACACAATGATATGCAAACCTTGACTCTTGTGTCAAATAGTACAGAGATCTATCTGAAATGTGTTATATCTAATGTATGTAGCATTATTCTATATGAATTATGTCATAATTCAGAGCGATACTATAAATGTAGAGGAAATATTCAAGCCACTGTAAGAGTCGGGCTATTGTTCATCATTATCATCATTAGTGTTTCATCACCTCACTACCATCAACAACATGAGAACCATTTATCTAAATAGAGAAGGTACTGCCTTTTGTAAAAGAAAATCTTCAAAATAATGCTATGTTTGCTCTTCCTCTTTTAGAATTTGAATGTAATCTCCTGCTGCAAGGTAGTCAGGTTCTGGTCAATCCACACATCAAGGTGATTTCCATGACAATTTAAATCACTTTGTGTGCATATTTCTTAGTAAGTGATTGGTAGGCTTGGGTTAAATTGTTACACTCACTGACTCATGATCACACATTTTATTCACAGGCCATCCTTTCGTTGGGAGATATTAAATGAATGTCAATATTGATTTATAAAACAAAATATATCACATTAAATATTTATTAACAAAGCATACAGTATATAACAGAGCCAATTTACAAACATATGGTGATTTATTTTGTGCCATATGAGGGATTATAATCTACATACTTTATCAAATACCGACTGCACTCCATTGTCTCACTTTATATACCAGTAAGGTTGACAATTTACTCTCAGGAAATCTTAGCGTATTGTATTATAGGCTTCTTTGTCATTATGGTTATTGAGAAAGGTGTTGTCATTGGCTGTTGGCATGCTGAAATTAGGCTTCAGAGATTGATTTGGTCAACAATATTAACAAAATGTGTTAGTCCAAGATCGGTCTTTAAAGTAAATGTGTCACTTGGTAAACCATCTCACTAATGTAGAGACCTATCTGAATGTGATACAAGGTCCCATTTCAAGTGGATTTGTCATATATTTTGTCTCTAGAGGTAGGATTTAACTGTCTGTCACTGTTTGATCATGTGTAGGTGTTTCTTGAACAATTTTTTTTTTCTCTCCAAAAGTTCAGTTAAATGTTCGCTTTGTCGATTTGTCTTACTGTTGTTACTGTTTGTTTCAATGTCTGGCCCTGAGTGAAACTCAAACTAGTATTAGTCTCAATGAAATTGTACATTTTACGCATTGGCTGGTGTAAACCAGCTCAGGTGACCATGGTGATGCCAAAGATTGCCTAAGGTCACTGTCAAGCAATAAGGTCTTATCACAGTACTCTCCTAATGCAGTGAGATCCTAATGCAGTGAGATCCTAAGCTTTGAGCTGTACTTTCACTCAAACTTTAGACTGTGCATCAAAGACTGAATGGTGGAAATATACATTACATTGTTAATATATGGTATGACTGTTTTGAGGTGACAAACCTTGTCTCCATCGTCCTTGTAACACATGTTAAACATGAGAATTAATGGTATTTGAATGAAGAAAAGAAACGCACAAAATATAGGGCTACACTATTCTGATCATGACGTTCAAAAGCATTATTTCATCAATATTATAATCAATATAAGAAAACAAGACTTTGAGGGTGTGTTTGTTAACCAAAATATGTGCATGCAGCAGTGTGAACATGTCCTCTTGTGCTTAACTAGTTGATCTTGGTTTATGTGTAACTGTTGGTCTTTGCACTAACATGGGTCTGTGTGCTTGTTTCTATTGTGAAACCCCTTCATTGTCTTTTATGGTGCTATATATATATATTTGATATTCATAACCTTTTAAGAATTAAATGATTTTCATAAACTGTGGCCATGGAGAAATTCAGTTCTCTTGTATTTTGGATACAACTATGAAAGATTTGTATTAACTGCTAAAACATTCTTTGCATGGCACTTGTGGGATAAATTATTTCTTCATCCAAGTATGTTTTTGTTCCTTGGTTTCCATGGTAAATGTGCTGTGAACATGAAGTTTAAAGCTACAGTATATCAAATACAAAAGTAAAGAAATGTTTAGATGTTTACTTTCATTTAACATGTTTGAATTTTTCAGCATGTTTGTGGTTAAAGTATTGTAAAATAAATTAAATTTACTTTCTACACTGCATAAAAATATGCCAGCGTCCATTGTTTTAACTACACCATTAACGGAATACTTCAGGGTTATGGCAATGAGGACCTAGACTTGGCACTCCGGTACCGCTTACCATGTGGTAGCAGAGGGAACAGTGACTAGGGTGGCGTGAGTGACAATTATGGCCTTCCTGATACAGCCTGGTATAGAGGTCATTGAGCTAAAGTTTAGCCAATGCCAACTTCCTTCATACTGGACAAACATTCATCCACCAGCTTATTGGACACTGGGGAAGTAGAAAAAAAATCACTGCTCCCCCCCAATCACTTTAGACCTGGGATACCAGGTGGGTGCAAGTCAGGTAGAACAGAAGCAGCAGGCGCCAGACCTCACAGGGTAAGCGTTGAATATCCCTGCTATAGTTAATGTTAAAGTTGAGCCACTTCAAACAGGGAACCAATATAGCAGGCATATAGGTTAACATCCCATTTTGGCAAGAAACACCCAGAATGGTGTAGTTGACAATACCGAACCATCACATTGCAAATATTTTCTGCACAATGAGATGCTGTAATGTTGCCCAAACAGTTAAGGTCTACCAAAACCTGTCAGGCTTGCCCAATGGAAAACAGGTATCAGAACTGTCACGGTTGTAGAATTAAGATGACCCAATTAGGTAGTCAACCCACATTTATACCCCCCCCACAGGAGAGCATAATCAGCTATAGTAGAGGGCACCCTGATCAGTAACACCTTAGACAAATGGCATGTAAACATCTTGCAAATTGCAAAGGATATCCAACAGCATTCCTTGCCATTTATGAATATGTTGAGGCCCACACTGACTGAACAGAAGTCAGAGGACAATACCAATTCATGAAATCAACGCTTTAATCAAGTAAACTAGGTGAGCCTTGCATGTTCCACTTCATGATTGTTTTTATTTACATTTGTAAGTGCCTTCAAGTCACAAGGTACATGAACAATTCCAGATCAACAGCATTCAGAATGGTTTGCGATAAGATGGTTCCAGTTCCAAGTCCATTTTATTTACTCATACAGGAATCCATGTTGGCAGCTCTTGTACTCAACCACCTCCTCTGGCTTGAACCACAGGCCGATCTCCTTTTTGGCACTATCAAGGGAGTCACTGCCGTGGATGATGTTCCTGTAATGGCAAAAGGCAAATCAGCAACTCTGCATCATGTGGATAACAGGCTTTAAGTTTATTGGAACTATAGCCACTGCGGAAGACATTTCTACAAAGAAAATCCATTACAGCATGAATATCAGATTCCTGGCCAACGATGGTCTACACATTTTTATGCTGCACCCACTACTCAAATTGGCTTGGCACTTTACTTCTTCCCATATGAGATTCTGTATGGACAGGCATCAGTGGACACTTACCTGCCAAGCGTGATACAGAGGTCACCGCGGATGCTGCCGGGCTGGGAGTCTGCAGGGTTGGTCTCTCCCAGCATCAGTCTGCCGTTCTTCACGACGTTCAGGCCTTCCCAGATCTGAACGCAAGGAGAGGGTAAAATTGAGGCTTGAGTGGAACAATACATTCTATCACAATCACTGCTCAAGAGAACCTGAAGTATTGTGTTCAGGGTGGCATTAGCAGTGAGCGAGCATTTTGAAGAGGCCTGCGAGTAGTGTCTGGAGGATAGTTACCATGGCAACAACGGGACCAGAGTGCATGAAGGCGCAAAGGCCACCATAGAAGGGCATGTCCTTCAGGTCAATGTAGTGCTGCTTGACAAGGTCCTCAGATGCCTGCAATCACAAAGACTCAGTTCAATGCCGTTGAACCCTACAAGACGCACCTCTGAAAAGATGCAGTTACTCACATACCTGGATCATCTTCATGGCCACAAGCCTGAAGCCCCTCTGCTCAAAGCGCTTAATGATCTCCCCCACAAGTCCCCTCTGGACACCATCGGGCTTGATGGCAATGAAGGTACGTTCAGTGTTTGCCATGGTGCTGCAACAGGAGGATAGAGATGGTGGGCCATCAATGAAATACACTTTAACAATGAATAAACTGCCTAATTTGTGGTTGTGGATATGCAAATGGCCCCCCGAAGTGGATGGAGTAAGCCAGGCCACTCTGCACAATACATCAGCTCAACCTTTTATCAATGTACCGCCAGTTGACAGCTCTTCAATGTCACCTCGACTGCTATGGAGTGAACAGATGTACTGTACCTAGTGGGATAGTGGCCAAGGCCAGTACAAATCTATTCTTATCACCATCCTGCGGAAAGTATTCCCACATGCCCATTCCATGCCTATGGGGTATTTAGTATGAATTTGTTTCGTTGCCAATGCGCAACTCATGTTACATACATGGGCAAACGAGGAGTGTTTTACTGGTACTGTAGCTTAGTTAATGGTAGTGCAAAGTGAGCTCAGGCTTTAGCTGTTTTATGTTTAGATCTATGAAAAGTACGGTTCACTACATTCGACTGCAACCAGATGCTGCAGCAGAGTGACAATGCAGTGTTGAACTCTAGCGCAAGCATAACTTCTGGGCTTTAAAATAGAAATTCAATAACCTACCGACTTAAGTACATTAAAATGACAGTCATCTAATCAAATCACAACCACACGAACAGATAAGCGAATTTGACAGAAGTGAACATTTTTTACATCGAGATTGTTAAATTGTTTGAATGACCAACGAAAAGCAGTTCAAGTCCAGATTTAATGCAAGTCCGAGTTACACTGACATTAACTTAACTTTCTAAGCGAGCTACGGAGGACGTTAAAGAAATGAACTTGAGCACATCCCATTGTTGAAAGCAGACATATTTAGTAAAATGCCACATTGCCCGGTTTGCCACTGCCGTTAATCGAAATAAAGTCCAAGTAGATTAAAGTCGAATTGTCAAGTACTTGCCACCTACAACTGAGCTGATTGTAACACGAAAGAGACCAATAAATTGGTTTAAGGTAACCCGCAAGGCTTAACTAGTTTGCTTTGTAAATTAACTGATAACACCACGCAAGCCAATCACGTCCGGTGAAACTGAAATGCACATCCCCGGTGTTTACGAGATAGCATGCTATCGATAGTTAATATAGGACTGATCCAAGTCATTGGTTTAAACTTTAAAGCGTCAAACAATGCATGTCAATTAGCTAGCGAGTTGGGTAGAAACGAGCGAAGAACCAAGCCGTTATGTGGCATCCTAGCTGACAGTTGGCTAACGTTAGTCAATGTGAAAGGCAAAACACAAGCAAGACTGATCCACCAACTTCCTAAAAGCATGAAAAGGAATAGATCGACAACGATAAGACGCGTAAAACACAACGCTGTGATTTAATGCTAAATTAAGGGAGTTGTGGCGCCACCATTCAAGTAGCATACCTTTAAAGTTGCGATGAAGAGACTGACAGAAGACCCAGGAGACAACCGTTCAAGGCAGGGAAACAATCAGTAAGGACAAGAATTGATGACAGCTAGTTTATAAAGGCTGCCGAGTGAATGGGTGGGGTTTGGATGAGGTCAAAAATGGATTGACATGTTGCTTGCCTATTAATCACCAATGTTATTTTGTGCATTCTAGCGCCACACAACAGTTCAAGGTGATATCGACATGTGCTGTCAAATATTCGAGTCTAGACAATGGGAAGTGAAAATGATGTACCATCGCAACACCAAAGGTTGATATCAGCAAACGAACCAAAATGGTATATTTTGCAAAGAGTGTGTGTAAACAGGCGTAGGTGTAAATATATAATATATAGCCTCACATTTTACAAACACACTTTGAAACAATTTTCCTTTACGCATTTTTAATTAAGTCTGCTTGTGGTGGCCGAGACATATGTTATTTTTTTATGAAGCAGACTTTATTTGACTGGAATAGTGTCTAGTCTAGTATCTGTTGTTGGCATGTATGCAATAATGCTTGAGAACCCGGGAATTATTGTGTGACAACTCGCGACAATGCCTGTTCTGAGGTCCGAGGCTGAGCAACGTTTTTTATGGAGGCAGAATTGATTTGACTGGAAAAGTATTGTAACGCTCAGTGGTCTAGTCTGGTCTGTTGTTTCACCGTTGATTTTGCTGCCACCTGTTGACTGTTGCATTTACCGCAAAATTACGTTTGTGACGTGTATCAAATACGTCATAAGGGATCGTGTTCTTATGGAACGCCTTCCATATGTTTGAAACAGATCAGACATTTGACCATCCATTCAGTCATCCAGTTGGCGTTGTTGGTGGTCGAAAATGTATTAATCTGCATTTTATTGCAATGTAATTGCATCATAATTTTTTGGGGTGATACATCCGGTGATAATATGGAGAAGAAAGAAGTTGAGGTAGGCTTTGTTTTTCAGATTTTTTTTTATATCACACATTTTGAAAGGCAAGATAAGTATTGCCATCTGCCAAAGTCAGGAATAGTGAGTAGTTGGGTAAAGGTGATCACCAAGGTGACATTATACATAGAGGACTTTCTGAAGAGATTCCAGGGTCAGAGGTCAAAGGTTATATAACCTTTTGATAAATAATGTAGGCTAATTAATGAGAGTCTGAGGAAGGTGATATGTAAAATCTCAGTCACAGGACACTGAAGCAGAGAGAGAGATGCAGGAGGCTGATCCAGAATCAGCCGGCCCATCTCAGTCACAGGAGACTGAAGCAGAAAGAAGGTTGGAGGATGCTGATACAGAGTCAGCCGGCCCATCTCAGTCACAGGAGACTGAAGCAGAGAGAGAGATGCAGGAGGCTGATCCAGAATCAGCCGGCCCATCTCAGTCACAGGAGACTGAAGCAGAAAGAGAGATGGAGGATGCTGATACAGAGTCAGCCGGCCCATCTCAGTCACAGGAGACTGAAGAAGAGAGAGAGATGCAGAAGGGTGATCAGGACTTAGCCGGCCCATCTAACACATGGGAGCCACATCAGACTTTTCATTGCAACCTATCCTTGGCCCAGAGAAGCCCCTCCTCAGAACTCAAATTCTTAGGGGAGGAGATGACTGAGAAGTAGGTTGCTCTTTGTCTTCCCCATACTTGCCTCCTATTCTCTATACTGTATGTTCTGCAACCGGCAAAGAACCAATCAGAAGGTGTGTTTGTAGTGTACATGTACAGTACCAGTCAAAAGTTTGGACACACCTACACATTCCAGGGTGTTTCTTTATATTTGTTTCTACATTGTAGAATAGTAGTGAAGACATAAAAACTATGAAACTATGAAAGTTCTGTAGAGGTCAAGGGTTAGATAGTTTTAATAATTAACAGTACTCATCTATTTACCTCTTTTGCAGGCAAAGGATTCTTTTTACTGAGAATATGCATGAAAGGGTGAGTTAGTGTTAGCTCTGGAATTTCTAACATCAAGGAAACTGTAAAATAGACTTTGAGTGCATCCCAAAATTGTGTCATTTTCCATAGTGCCCTACTTTTGACCAGAACCCTATGGGCCCTATATAGGGAAAAGGGTGCCATTTGGGACACAGTCTAGATCAGGGATGGGCAACTGGCGGCCGCGGATCCCCTTGTGTAGGCCCGCGGATCCATTTTTTTTTGTAACTGTCGTTGTCTCAACTTACTGTTGACAGTTAGTACAGTAGAATACAGAAGGTGCAAATTAAAGATGTGGTTTTGCATCAGCAATTTTCCTCTTCCTATGTCAGTCACTGACAGTCACTCAATTAGCCCATGTTAGCTAAAACATTTTTGGGGGGCTAAATTAATCTAGTGGACATCTATCTAAACTTGTGGTAATCGTGGTTGAATTGCCGACTGTGGGGGAGTTTCTCTCTGTCCCATAGCAAAATGAGAAGAATTGCATGAAAGTAGTTCTAAAATGTCAAAATGTTCTCTCTGCCGCAGGGCAAAATGTGTAGAAATTAGGCCTCCTGAGTGGCGCAGTGGTCTAAACCACTACAGATTCTGGGTTTGAGTCGGCGCACAATTGGCCCAGCGTCATCTTGGTTAGGGGAGGGTTTGGCCAGCAGGGATGTCCTTGTCCCATTGCGAACTAGCGACTCATGTGCCGGGCTGGGCGCAGTGCAAGCTGTCACGGTCACCAGGTGCACGGTGTTTCCTCCGACACATTGGTGCGGCTGGCTTCCAGGTTAAGTGGGCATTGTGTCAAGAAGCAGTGCGGGTTGGTTGGGTTGTGTTTTGGAGGACACACGGCTCTCGACCTTCGCCTCTCCCGTGTCCTTACAGGAGTTGCAGCGATGAGACAAGACTGTAACTGCCAATTGGATACCACGAATTTGTGGAGAAAAAGGGGTAAAAGTAAGAATTGCAAGAAATGAACACTAAAACTTATATTTTTTTCTCTCCACTTTCAAGAGGGGGTCCGCCAAAATGATTTGCTCGCAAAGTGGGCCGGTCCCGGCACAATTTTGCTTAGGGCCCCTAAAACGCAAGGGCCGACTCTGACTGCATGTGTGGGTATGGATGTGGGTATGCAGGCCTGTGAGCCACTGTGGCCCCTCATGATGATTTCAGATTTTTTTGTTGCCCCATAAAAGTTGCCCATCCCTGGCCTAGATATTCTATTACAAAACCTCAGTAAATGTACCAGGAGCTGGCGAGTCAGCACTTTGAGTCTAGACAATGAGAACCTGGTGAAGAAGCTTTATATCTCAAAAACAAGGTGGGAGGAAGTTGAATAGAATAACTTTATTTAATCAATTAAGTTGTGTCATTTGGATTAGGTAATAAATACATACGCCAAACAGCACAATGTAGACAGACGGTGGATTTAAGTGAATGTTAGATCTTGTTCGATTTTAGAACAATCTTTCCCGGCTGTTCTTTTACATTACAGTTCACCATATTTGAGGCTCATGCTAAGTGCAAGAACATCCTGTCATGGGTAAAGAAGGCCTCTTCAACTGAGGTGGTCCCTGCCCTTGATCTCAGCATGGATAGGGATTTGCCCTGGACACCATCATCATCATCATCATCAACTTCCTCCTCCTGGTCTTCAGTCGTAATCAATGTAGCAGATCTGGGAGCGGCCTCCACATGCATCAGATTCAGCCTTGGGCCAAGTCATGGGCCAAGCGAGGTCGCCAACCCTAGAACTGGTGCCAGCACACGGAACCCAACTCCCTTCCCCTCCCCCATTTTGTATGTATGAGCATATTCCTCCCCATAATGGTTGAAACAGTTATTTCCTTTCCTTGTGTATAAATAATGACTTCTCTAAAATGTTTTATTTCCACTGAATACACATGTGGGATCTTAAGTTTGCTACAGCAGGAAAATAATTCTGCAGCAACAGGAAATGTAGATTATTATCTGGATTATAATTAATTGGACATTTTTGTAGGGGTTGGTAAAATCAAGTGGAAATTACAAACCTCAGAAGCCTTTTTGAACCATAAATACACTACACGTTTTACATTTCCTACATTGTTGATCAAATTAAGATCCTGCATCTGTATGACTTTAGTTTTTTGATTAATTTATAAAATTCCTTTGCTTCTTTTAAATTATGTTAGCAGTGTTTGTGTCCAGAAAGGTTTGTTATTGTCATTGTTACCATATTTCTGTTGTGGGGCCCTCTTCAGCTCAGAGGAGTCTTTGGGAAATGAGGAAGAGGATGACAACCTAAGAAAATATTGCTCCGCATCTGAGGACAGAGATAAAGAGGATTGGGACAGACCCCGCTCAGACCCCCTGAGGTCTGTGTTTGGACTGTCTCACAGCTTTATCTTCAGTCAGGTTCACAGAGACGCCCACAGGTCCCTGAGTGAGGTCATACTGCCGTCCATCCAGAGGAGACCGAAGAAGATGAGGCCTATTATTCTGTCTGCGGACACCAGGCTGATCATGGCCATTGTGGAGATCATCATCAAGCAGATAAATGCAAGACTAGCCCAGATTGTGCTGAAAGGATGTGCCAGTCAGGGAGCCGAAGCTCCTTCGACCAGCATCAGCTCACCGAGCAGTCAATTTGCTGAGCAGATGCTGAGGATAATCACAACCACAATGAATGGCCATATCATGGGACAGATGGCGCTCACTCGGCTGTCTGGAAAGTCCCCTCTGGAGATCGAGAGCAGGCTTGAGACAGAGCTAGGGCCACTGGCAGGTCAGGTCATTGTTGCAACCATCAACAGCATCCAGAGGGCGAAGAGCGATGCTCAGACAGGACATGAGGTTCGGGTGTCCTCACCTTGCACCTACTTCCTGTCAGCTGTGTCGGCTGAGGTGCAGAGTCTGGTGGTCCAGAGATCAGGGACCAGGATGTCAGACAGACAGTCAGGCAGCAACCACCTGCTGAACCTGTCTCCGGCGAAGATCACCAGGGCCGTCGAGTTGAAAATGGCTGAAATGTACGGCGGATCCCTGTGTGATTGGTCCATGTCCAGTGATTTGGTGGATTTGGTGGTCGATGATACCCTGGATGCCCTTGGATATCTAGAGAACCAGTCATTATCCGGGCCCCAGAGCGTTGGCTACCGGAACGGGATTGAAGGCCTCGACATTGATGGTGTGGAGCTTGACAGCAACTCAGATGAGTCCTTTGATCCGCTCCAGATGGCTAGAAACCTTCTAGCACGTCTAGCGTCGGGTGTCAAGAGCATCGACAATCTGGAACTTGGTGAGATGCTCCAGGGCACCTCAGCAATCATGGAGCCGGAGGCTGTGAGAGAACACCCAGAAATATCTTCCACTGCCATCTACCACTCCCTGCTCATTGATTGTCCTTTCCCACCATCAGAGAGGGTTCAGGAAACAATTATCCTAAGCCATCCACTCCCTGCACAGGACGTGACCACACAGAAGAAAAAGCAGCATTCTGCTGACATTCAGACCGACAGCCTAATGGCAGAATACCCTGCCAAGGCACAACGGGTAGTGACTCAGGTCATAAGAGATTCTCCTTTAACCGTGGACATCCTGTCAGCCCACGTCTCCTCAAAGAACATTGCTGAGGCCTCAACTCACGTTCTTGAGTCCCTTCTAGTGGACTTAAACGAGGCAATTGAGGTGAGTAGGGCAGAGCGGAGCAAGTTCTGGGAACAGGTCCAGTTATCCTCCCAGAAACTTTACAGCACAGCTGTGGACAAGCTGAAGAGTTTGTACACTGGTTGCCTCCTCAACAATGAGCAAGACCACCAGGATACCCATGTAACCGCTGACAAAATCCAGGACATGGAAGTGTCTACCAACAATGACCTCAAAGACCCAACAGTTGCAGTCAGCCAGGAGTTAGTCCGACACAGCGCAAAGAAGATCCTCACAAAGGTTCTGAATGTGATCAAAGCCGGAGTAGCTGGCTCAGAGCACTCATCTGTGGGCGAGCAGATGACCGAAGAGTGCCAAGTTGCCACAGAGATGTTGGACTCCATTCTGAACGGACTAGAAGATGATGAGCCTGATGTGGGTGAAGAGGATCATCTTCATGTGATGTCTGTCCGTGACATCTACCAGGATGTCTCATCTAAAACCTCTCAGGTTTGTATGGTGATGAGTAGCCAGGCGATGGACGCGTTGACCGATGATGTGTCTGCCGCGACCTATGTGCATGGTAAGTGAAATGAACACTTTTCATTTATTTTATTTTATAATGTGCAATACATTTATTAGCTCCTGTTGAATATAGGATTCACTCATATTGAGCTTAATAGTTTAATTGCAATTGTGTTCATTCGATTTTCAAGATTGTGTATTATTGTAAAATATGCACAACATAATCCTGAGCTTAATTATTTTATCTCTTCTGCCCCCAGATATTGTGTACAGGTCAGAGAGTTGTCTCTCTCAGGCCACAAGTACCCACAGGTCAGGCACTAGCCAGGCCTCCAGTGACCTTGTTGTTGAGTACATGTCTGAGCTCCATGCCAACTGCCTTGACACCGCATTGCCTGTGAGGTGCACTTCTACAGCTGTTGGCGATACAGAGACTTGTCATGTCCCCTCTGCCAGAGTGAAGAAGAAGAGTCAGGGCCGGAGGTTCAGTTGCTGCCCAAAGTTGCCAACGGTCAGGATCAAGGTATGGAGCTCCATGTTTGGTGTTTTTCCCCTTCATTACAGCTGAAATAGAATCCAAAGCTAATGGGGTCAGAGTGAGACATTGTGGGGCGTCTAATGGAAGGATGAATTTACTCTGCAACAGGTGTTCAAGGGCAGAGTGGAACCAGAGAGCAACCCCACTCAAAAGGAGCTGCCTTCGCAGCGTTTCAGCACCTCTCGAGTTGCGCTGCGTAAGCGACACACAATGATGATCGTTTTATTTTGATGCATTGCCAAGATGTGGCCAGTGGTCAGAGTGAATGCAGCTTTACTGAGTTTAATGCTGAGGTTTATTCATCTCTGGTCCCATAATGTTTTCTCTGATTAAGGCCACTGAGTTTGACGAGCTGTCAGGCATACATTGTAGCGACTCTTACATTTCCCAAAGTCCAAATGATAGATGCTGTCATTTTGATGTATTACCTTTTGTCTGGTTGGTTTAGACTGTGGTCAGAGAGAATGAAAGTACATTTGTCATGTTCAATTCTGATCCTGCAATGTTCTCTTATCACAGATGATGATCATGCTGTCCCATTCATTCCCCAACTTGAGGATGACCTGCCACCAGCACCTGCACAGGAGTCCCGTAAACGTCCCCTGTTGGTGAGAATGTTCCGGGCCATTTCCAGGGCCATCTCAAAGCCATTCAAGGGCTGTGCTTTTTGCAAGAAGAATTAGGAAAGGGTTAGCCATCAACATCTAATAAACATATTAGCAGCATTGATTTGTGTGTCTGCAGTCAAATTTAATAGACTCTCTTGACATGGCATTTTAGCAGACACTTATCCAGAGCAACTAGGGTTAAGTGCCTAAGTCAGTTTGGAGATACAAACCAGTGACCTTTTGGTTATTGGCCCAACACTCTTGACCACTAGGCTACCTGCCACTGCATGGGTTTTACCATATTGCTTATTCTTTTTTGATTCCTTCCTATCTGCAAAGAGGTTGACCCAACTGAACATTTCACACCAGATTTCAATGTTCCATTTGCTGTTTTAAGTACGTGATTTCAATATATGTAATATACTTGCAAACTGAGAAGGCATTTCACACCAGATTTGTTTGTATTGACCTTGGTGAAAATGTGTTTATCTGACATTGCAGCACAATATTAATATAATAAGTGTCTTTTTCAACACATTTTGATGCATACATTTCTAGTGGGGGAAGGGGTATGGTTTGTGGCCCATTATATTCTATACAGCTCTTCGGGAGAGGTTGCCAAGGTGAAAGTAGAGCTATTATCATCCTGCTGATCATACAGTATTTGGAATGAAGAAGGTCCATTAATAGGGGCTAGGGTCAGCCTGAAACTGAGAGGTATCTGTTGGTTGGGGGCCAAGGGTGGGCTTGAAAATGGGCCATTGACAGTTGCTATTTAGAGCTTCTGCTTACCCTTCTGCTCCTTCTGGCAATTTACATAATCCCTCTGTCTCTCTTGCACCCCTTTGATAGTTTGATTTGTGATCACCTCTGTAAATCTCTTGTATTTTTACAAAATAATTATCTCAACTATGGCCTATGGATGGAGGGGTACCAGGAGGGAAATGTAAGAGAATACAGATGTGTATTTGAAAATATAGGAAAGTTCCCAATTCCAATAATGTATATGAAGATAATATGTTCCCATTATGCATAATTGTTATGCTTTTTCTATGCATAGTCTTTTATCTTTATTTTGTATGATTTGTATCTGTCTCTTGCCTGTCTCTCACATACTTTCACACATACCCAATGATTACACTAATATGTACACTCTCAAAGAAAACATAAATAAATACAGATTGATGAGATAGTTAGGAACATTACATTCAAAATACATTTAAACTTTTTGTCAATGTCAAAGGCAATAGCTTAATATCTTTCTACAACCCATGGAGAACAGGACGCAAGTATTTTTGTGAGACCGTTTGTTTGTAAAGAGAGAAAAAAAAATCAATTTATTCCGAGTTCAGGGGTCAAGGAAAAGGAATCACGTGATAGTGAATGTTGCACTAAGCCTGCGCTCAAACCACTGACTAATAAAACACCTACACCGTTGGAGCGTTGCGTGGGCTATGAGTTCTTCTCTGTGCACATACTTTGCAACTTTGTGAAATAGTGCAGCCACGCGTTGACTTTGCTCACAACTAACACAGCGTTGCAGCCAGCCCATGTGGAAAACATTGGGCGCATGAGGCATGTTATTGTAAAAGGCTAGCTAGCACATCTATGGGTCTACTGAATCTTGCTAAATTCTAGTGTATTCTGAGACAATTTTCAATTCGTTTCATATGCTAAGGTTTAAACGATAAACATGGACAAAGTCGGTATACACTCTAGAAAGGGGAGAGAGACGATGAAGAGAGTCTCTGAACCAGAGCCTGCCTACGAGGAAGAAGTGTTAAAAAGACACAAAAACGCCCAAGCAGTGACTGTTTTAGGCGAAGAAGATGCATCTGTAAAACTTCTTGAATATCTTGTTTTTGGTGCTGAAGATGATCTTGTGGAAAGGCTCGTGAAGGTAGGAATTCATTAGTTACATCTAGGGTGTATTCATTACGCCGGTTCTGTAGCTTAACGTTTCGTCTGTTACAAAACGTTTTGCAACAACTCCAAACGCTCTTCAACGTGACGTAAAATCTGTTGTGTTCTTAAACGGAAGTTGTAGTTCATTTTAATTTTACGGTTGCCATTCCAATCCGAAACGTCGGCGTAATGAATACACCCCTGATTCCATACAGAATGACCCTCCCTGCCTGCCAAAGTTCTCTGGATTATGTTGTCACATTGTCAGCATAGCATAGATGTAAATCCAATATTGATTAATAGTTAGTTAGTTACAACCAGGTACTAGACTAATAATCTCCAGTGTCACATCCGTCTGTCACATATCGTTTACTTTTTTAGTTTCATTGCAGTCCGTTTTTATCAAATCAATTTCTTGTCAAACAGGACAGAGAGGATGGCGGTGCCACACTTCTGGATGATGACGATTCCAGCGAATCCGATGTAGAGGATGAAGCACGGCTGACGGTTCAGACAACCAGGACAGCGGTGTGGGAGGATGATGATGATGATCTGGAGGAAGAGTTAGTACCTGGGACTGCAACGACGGTGTCTTATTGGTTCTTTTCAGCATCATCATGTGCAAATGCTTCTCACTTCATGTTACTACATTATAGCTGTAGTCATGTAAATCCTAATGTCAATTACATTGATATGTGAATCAAACATTGCTTGTAAGAGCCGTTACCAGTGATATGCATCTTTCTTTTTTGAAGATGAATTGATATGTATCTAGATACATGGGCTCCAGTATGATACAGAAAGTAGTGCTTGACTTGGACTGAAATAGGTTCCGGTACTCATTTTGGGTGCCGATAACGTTTTATATTTAGGTGCAGGAGCGCCACAATACCTTTTTGAGCTAATATTCTATAAGATGAACAGGAGCTCAAGCAGTAGAACATTTGAGGTGCTGGTCCTCTGCTCCGGTGAGCTCCTACCCCAGTCAAGCACTCACTCGCAGGAATGACACGTTTTTAGTTTGCAACGATTTGGTTTGATGAGAAGAACAAATCGATGCGATAAGATTTGGTGCGACAACATTTGTTGCATAAACACATTCATTTTCCATTCTAAATTCATATCTGCTGCTGATGGAGCTCATGAGCTGGGCCTCTCTGAGCTGGATCTGTTTGAGCTGGCCCTCTCTGAGCTTGATCTGTTTGAGCTGGCCCTCTCTGAGCTGGATCTGTTTGAGCTGACCTGTGTGTGTGTGTGTGTGTGTGTGTGTGTGTGTGTAAATGTCTATGGTGTATTTTGTCACCTGAGCTGAGCCATAAGGAAGTCTAGTGGGCATCTACCAACCCACTATCAGATTAGGGGGCTTTTTTTGCGTAGACAGATTGACAGAAGTGGTAGCAGAAGGTGAATGTTGAAATTTTGTTATGCCTCGATCACACCTACAGAGTCATTGCTCAAAATGGTACGCAGCATCATCTGGGTGTGTGCAACAAAAGTTCAACATTCACCTTCTGGTGTACCAAAATGCAATGGCGCCGTCGGTGTGATCGAGGAGTTGTTGGTCAGCGTGCGAAGCAGCAGCGCACAGTTTGAGTAGGCTACTGACATTGCTTGGGGTTGTGTGGCATGCAAAATGACTTGTAAATCAATGACTGTCAACGCGGTTACATGCTTAGTTTATTTTCACAAAAGATCAGAGGCATATTTGGAAGGTAGAAAGAAAGAAAGGAACACGAGCAAAACCTTTTTTTAAAGTGAACTGACACTTTAAAACGCTTGAATCGATTCTCTGACCGATGCATGGTCCATGGTCTTACGCATTTGAACCAGGGCCTGATGCGTATCGGTTACATCCCTAGCAGTTAACTTCACTATGTTTATTCTTCCATGACCTTTCTCTCCCGTTTCTTAAGAGTGGACATGACACACCGGTTCCGTAGAGACCTGACCAAGAGTGACGCAGAGGTCAAGATGTCCAAACAGAAGTTACAGCAGAGGATGAAAGAACAGTAAGTGGATGTTAGTAACACAGCCATGAAGTAAATACCACTGGGATCTGGTGGTTCAAACTCACACTTCCAACACATTTTTGCCAGGTTCCAAAAAGCAATGGGTGGAATGCCGTCCTGGGCAGAGTCAAAAGTCCGGAAAAAGAATAAGAAAAAAGGTAAACTCACATTTTGGTAATCTATGGTCCATGTAATATGTTATGAGAGATGCCCCTCACTGATGATTACCTACTTGTTATGGGATTTTTTTAATCAATAATGACTAAATGAGGTATACTGCACTATAACTGGCAGGAATTCTGCCCTGTCTTTCTTGTAGTATTAATGTTTGTTCATTAGGAAGGGGTTATATGGCATGGACCTAGGAAGAAAGGAATGTATGTGGAGATAAGAGGACAGGGAGGGCTCCTCCAGGGTTATGGTGTCTGGGGGAGCCTGGAACTGTCAGCTGAGGGGTTGTAAACTGGTTAGACTCATGTATGTATGTGCGTAGTTTAGGATGGTATAAGAAGGAATGTATTTGTGAAAACTTGAGAGCTCTCGCAAATAAATTGGGATCTGATCAATTGTGAGCTGGGAATTCTGTCTGTTTTATTTAAGACCAGAACTTTACAAACTCTGGGTATCAGACAGATAAATATAATTGGAATTTATGAACACTGATTAAATAATTACATGACACTACTATGTAATGATGAGAGGGTATATAGCAGGGTTCCCCCAACTGACTGCCGCGGTTTTATTTCGCCCTCCAAGTTTTCTGAAGTTATATAAAAATTTAAATAAATGTTTTTAACATAAGACTGCAAAAACACCAAGTCAGCTCCAAGTGATTTAACTTTGGAAATCTGTTCCAAAGTATTCCCACGCATAAAAGATACACACTAAGTGTACAAAACATTATGAACACCTACTCTTTTCATGGTATATAGACTGTTTGAAATGATTGCTTTAATAACATTGTATATATGTTTGGGCTTCTTGCGGTCAATTTGAAGTCTACAAATGATTTGTAATTATGTTCCGGCCCCCTGACCATCCGCTCAAGAAAAAATTGGCACGCTGCTGAATCTAGCTTATGATCCCTGGTGTATATTGTATACATTTGTGTCTTTTCAATGAAAGATGTGTCTATTTTCAAAAACTAAAGATGACTCTGATGATGAGGATGGAGATGACCTGATGAGGAAGACGGGCAACTTTGTTGGCTCATCCGACAGTCTTCCCAAAGGAATCATACGGGTGAGTTCTGTTCTCCTATCATCTCACCACTACTAAATTTGAGATTAAGTTTGAGTAAAACAACCAGCTCTCTCTCTGACTGCAAATGGGGACTCTAACCAGAGTTCTTTAGAGATTTGGGAGTTATAAAACCATGACATTTTCCAGTATTAGATCATGTGGTTTTCGCAATCGATATCACATTAGTGGGCTCCCGAGTGGCGCAGCGGTCTAAGGCACTGCATCTCAGTGTCACTGCAGTCCCTGGTTCGAATCCTGGCTGTATCACATCCGGCCGTGATTGGGTGTCCCACATTTGGCCCAGCGTTGTTCAGGTTTGGCCGGGGTAGGCCATCATTGTAAATAAGAATTTGTTCTTAACTGACATCCATAGTTAAATAAAATAGAGTATTTTCAACGTCATGTTATAGTACATTTTATGCTGGATGTATTTAACTCTCTTGCAGATGAAGAAGTGCCTACACGCCAACAACGACCGGCCGTCTGAGGACCGGCTGACCACGGTGCAGTTCCACCCCTCCGCCCAGGTTGTCATGACAGCAGGGCTCGACCAGTCCATCTCTCTGTTCCAGGTATTCATTTTACTCATCAGCTTCAGTCTTCTCTCAGGCATTCTTGTGGCTGTCATCGTGAGACATGGTATAGGGAACGTCATAAACGGGCCAGTTGGGACTATATGCTTTTAATAATATCCTCCAGGTCTTTTGTTTGACCATACAAACTATACGCCCCCAAAAAATACAAACTCTCAATGGACTACCAAAGTAGCCACCCTTTGCCTTGATGACAGCTTCGCACACTAACAGACAAGTTTGTACTTTAATGAATTACCTTCCACCTCACTCTAAATGTCCCTCCTTCCTCTCCAGGTTGATGGGAAGACCAATCCTAAGATTCAGAGTATTCACCTGGAGAAGTTCCCGGTGCACAAGGCCCAGTTCAGCGTGGACGGGGAGCAGGTGGTGGCCACCAGTTTCAGGAACAAGCTGTTTTACATCTACGACATGATGGAGGGCAAGGTCATCCCAGTCCACACTGTCAGAGGTGAGGAGGAGGAAGCAATGAGGAGTCACTAGAACCCCAAGGCTGTTAGGTAGTGGTCTAACCCATTGGCTGTTAGGTAGTGATCTAACCTGTTGGCTGTTAGGTAGTAATCTAACCCGTTGGCTGTTAGGTAGTAATCTAACCCGTTGGCTGTTAGGTAGTAATCTAACCCGTCGGCTGTTAGGTAGTAATCTAACCCGTTGGCTGTTAGGTAGTAATCTAACCCGTTGGCTGTTAGGTAGTAATCTAACCCTTTGGCTGTTAGGTAGGGACATAGCCTTTTATTACTAGGCTTGGGGGGTATTGAGATTGTCAATCCTTCATACCGACCTTGTGCCACCCCAGGATATAAGGCAATACTGGCACTGAACACAAACCCCACTGAGCCTCTGTAAACTGAAGGTTAGCAATGCTAACAAGTACATGTCAAATTTTATACCGTCTCTGACCTAAGTTATTTGTAGGACAGACATCCCCGCTCACTACTCACAATTTGCTGCACACACAAAACAAATATTAGACGGCAAGGCTCTTGATCCAGGAGGGCATTCTCTGCTGTTACCAGGAGAAGCTTGTTTTTTGCAAGAAGCTAACCAGCTATATAACTACTGTAAATTAGCAAACTAAATGCACAACTGCAGAGTATTTAGCACATTTTAGACGGTTCAATTAATAGTTATAAGATATATTTTAATGGAATTTAATGGCGCCGGATATATATTTTATATTTGAGATTCTTCGAAATAGTCACCCTTTGTCTTGATGACAGCTATGCACACTCTTGACATTCTCTCAACCAGCTTTGTGAGGTAGTCACCTAGAATGCATTTCAATTAACAGGTGTGCCTTGTTAAATGTTAATTTGTGGAATTTCTTTCCTTAATCCGTTTGAGCCAATCAGTTGTGTTGTGACAAGGATGTGGTGGTATACAGAAGAGACCTATTTGGTAAAAGACCAAGTCCATATTATGGCAAGAATAATCAAAGAGAAATGACAGTCCATCATTACTTTAAGACATGAAGGTTAGTCAATCCAGAAAATGTCAAGAACTTTGAAAGTTTCTTCAAGTGCAGTCGCAAAAGCCATCAAGCGCTATGATGAGGACTACCACAGGAAAGGAAGACCCAGTGTTACCTCTGCTGCAGAGGATAAGTTCATTATAGTTAACTGCGCCTTAGATTGCAGCCCAAATAAATGATACCTCACAGAGTTCAAGTAACAGACACATCTCAACAACAACTGTTCAGAGGAGACTGCGTGAATCAGACCTTCATGGTTGAATTGCTGCAATGAAACCACTAGACTTGCTTGGGCCAAGAAACACGAGCAATGGACATTAGACCGGATAAAATCTGTACTTTGGCCTGATGAGTCCACATTTGAGATGATTGGTTCCAACCGCTGTGTCTTTGAGTCAGAGTAGGTGAACGGGTGATCTCCGCATGTGTGGTTCCCACCGTGGTGGTGTGGCAGTGCTTTGCTGGTGATGCTGTCAGTGATTTATTTAGAATGCAAGGCATACTTAACCAGCATGGCTACCACAGCATTCTGCAGTGATACGCCATTCCCATCTGGTTTGCGCTTAGTGGGACTATCATTTGCTTTTCAACAGGACAATGACCTAACACACCTCCAGGCTGTGTAAGGGCTATTTGACCAAGAAGGAGAGTGATGGAGTGCTGCATCAGATGACCTGGCCTCCACAATCACCCAACCTCAACCCAATTGAGATGGTTTGGGATGATTTGGACCATAGAGTGAAGGAAAAGCAGCCAACAAGTGCTCAGCATATGTTGGAAAAGCATTCCAGGTGAAGCTGGTTGAGAGAATGCCAAGAGTGTGCAAAGCTGTCATCAAGGCAAAGGGTGGCTACTTTGAAGAATCAAAAATATATTTAGATTTGTTTACATATTTTGGGGTTCCTACAGGGCCAGACGGATTACAAGGATGTGAACTCCGAGCATGCGCTGACCAACTGGCAAGTGTCTTCACTGATCTTTTCAACCAGTCCCTGACCAACATGTTTCAAGCAGGCCACCATAGTTCCTATGCCCGAGAACACCAAGGTAACCTGCCTAAAATGACTACCGACCCGTAGCACTCACGTCTATAGCCATACAGTGCTTTGAAAGGCTGGTCATGGCTCACATCAACAGCATCCTCTCGGATACCCTAGACCCACTCCAATTCACATACCATCCTAACAGATCCACGGATGATGCAATCTCGGTTGCACTCCTCACTGCTCTTTCCCACCTGGACAAAAGTAATGTTAGAATGCTATTCATTGACTACAGCTCAGCGTTCAACACCATATTGCCCTCATCACTAAGCTAAGGACCCTGGGCCTAAACACCTACCTCTGCAACTGGATCCTGGACTTCCTGACGGGCCTCCCCCAGGTGGTAAGGGTAGGTAACAACAGATCCGCCACGCTGATCCTCGAGGGGCGCGTGCTCAGTCCCCTCGTGTACTCCCTGTTCACCCATGACTGCATGGCCAAGCACGACTCCAACAACATCATTAAGTTTTCCGACGACACAACGTTGGTAGGCCTGATCACTGACAACGATGAGACAGCCTATAGAGAGGTCGCCAGAGACCTGGCAGTGTGGTGCCAGGATAACAACCTCTCCCTCAACATGATCAAGACAAAGGAGATGATCGTGGACTACAGGAAAAGGAGGGTTGCGTACGCCCCCATTCTTATTGACGGGGCTGTAGTGAAGCATGTTGAGAGCTTCAAGTTCCTTGGTGTCCACATCACCAACAAACCTTCATGGTCCAAACACACCAAGACAGAGGGCACGACAAAACCTATTCCCCCTCAGGAGACTGAAAAGATTTGGCATTGGTCCTCAGATCCTCGAAGTTTTACAGCCGCCTGGTATGGCAACTGCTCAGCCTCCGACCGAAAGGGACTACAAAGGGTAGTGTTTACGGCCCAGTACGTCACTGGAGCCAATCTTCCTGCCATCCAGGACCTTACCTGGGAGCATGAGCAGCAGTGTGCAGCGTTTTTCTTTCTGTTTTCCATGAGTTTGCTTACAACTCCAGCACCCGTGGAAAGTACCTGGATGTGCGTATGTTCTTCAGCTTTTGTACATTTTACCTTGACAAACCTGGGCCCCGCACATTGACTCTGTACCGGTACCCCCTGTGTTTAGCCTCGTTAGTTATTTTATCGTTGCTCTTTAATTATTTGTAATTGTTCTATTTTATTTGTTGCTTTGAGTGAACACTTTTAAGCAATTCACTGCGCATGTGACAAATAACATTTTATTTGATATCTTGCTGGCAAACATTTAGTTGTGTAACAAGGGGAAAGGGAGATACCTAGTCAGTTGTACAACTGAACGTATTCAACTGAAATGTGTCTTACGCATTTAACCCAACCCCTTTTAATTCCAAGAGGTGCGGGGTGCTGCCTTAATCGGCATCAACAGCGCCTGGGGAACAGTGGGTTAACTGCCTTACTCTGGGGCAGAAAGACAGATTTTTGACTTGTCAGCTCGGGGATTCGATCCAGCAACCTTTCGGTTACTGGCCCAACTCTCCTACCTGCCAGGCTACCTGCCGCCCCTAGATCACCTGGCACGTGGTGCAAAACATTGAGTGACTCACAAGGCTCCAGTCTCTCATCGGTGTGCTTGTAAACCAAACACCATGTGAATGGGAACTACCGGTAAGCTTCATAATGAAACATTATGTGACCGGGGGAAATGAAGAATGGGAACTGCTTTATCTCCTAACTTATTGCTCAAGTGGACTGCAGGTATTTACTTAAAAAGTAGCTACAAATATTAAAATGTATAAAAAATAAAGTTTTAACTGTATTGACGGTATTGAAAACCATCCCGTGGCTATTTCCAAATACCCTGTTATACAGTATACCGCCCAAGCCTAGTTGTTACCGAGCAAATTATTGTGTTCTGTGATTGGTTTAAAGATAAAATCACTGTATATTCTCAGCCAGACTGTTATTTTTTTAAATGGGTAGTGGGTGAGTGACTGGTTGTGTGATTGAGTGCAGTAACAAATCTTGTTGTCCCTTAGGTCTGAGGGAACAGAGAGTGAAAGAGTTTGAAGTCTCCCCTGATGGAGAATCCCTCCTTCTCACTGGCACCTCCGGATACCTCCACGTGTTAACAATGAAGGTAGGTGATTGTAGATGGCAAATACCTGGTATACCATGCAACCAAAATGGATCAAAACACAAGACTCCGTTTTGGATCCGGTGTATACATGCATTGCATAAATGCCTGTATATTCTCACTGTTGTTTTTTCAGACTAAGGAGGTAGTGAACAGCATGAAGATCAACGGAAACATCGCAGGAGTGGCTTTCTCCCACGACGGCAGCAAAGTCTTCACCAATTCTGGTGGGTTTTTACCCTGGTCTAAAAAGACACACAGCCTAGCATCCTAAAACCTTTTTTAGTTGATTTTAGTTAAAGCTGCAATATGTGACTTTTTGGGCGAGCTGACCAAATTCACATAGAAATGTGAGTTATAGATCTGTCATTCTCTTTGGAAGCAGTAGATTTGTTGTATGTGCGATATTTCTATGCTTTTACTTTTGGTTTTGTACAGCTTCAAACAAGCTTCAAACAATATTTTTGTTTATGGAAAATATATTTAACAGAGATGGTACAATGATTCTCAGTGGTCCTAGTCGGTCACCAAACATTTCTGTAAAAAAACAACAACTATAAATCCTTGTGTCCCTATTATTTTGTATTTGTTTTGTGCTGTTGGTGGTACGTACACTTGATTCAGCAGTCCTAACACTGGGAAGGCAAAGTGTTCCCATTTTGAAAAATGTCATGTGTCTGAAGGTAGAACTCCACTTACCCGGCAGGCCCAAAGATCAAATCAAGTGCACCTACAGGCCTACCTCTGGCCAATCAGATAGCTCAGATCACTGTGTATGCACAGTTTCCTCAAGGCATAGACGGTAAAAAGAAGCCTCGAGCGCACAGCAAAGTTGATACTGAGATTTCAAAACTTTTAAAACCATGACTGTTTTTTATCAGTAAGTTCATGTTGAAGTTGTTATTCAGCACTGTCAATGCGCGTTCTCCCTACATCCACTCACACTGCAAGCAGTATAGCAAAGTGTTATTAGCGGTCTGCCTCTTTTTTTATATAGAGTAATATTTCACTAAGTGGCCATGGGATAAACAACATGAATTGGTGCATGAGGCAGAAATGAGTTTCACCACTGCTCTCTCCTTCCCCTCAGACTGACCATCAGATGCAGGTCATCCTTCCAGTAAAATAAATCAAAGCAAATGATTATGCTCACTCAGCTGTGCCTCATGTAATACAGCAAATGATCTATTACCAGTGTGATCATATATCTACAATTTTTGAAATATAATTTCAAAATGGTCTGAGATGAACAACATTAGCAGGGCAATTCAAGCATAGCCAATATGCAGTGATAAAGTATTGGGCATATTTTATTTTGACCTTTTATTTAACTAGGCAAGTCGGTTAAGAACAAATTCTTATTTTCAATGACGGCCTAGGAACAGTGGGTTAACTGCCTTGTTCAGAACGACAGATTTTTACCTTGTCAGCTCGGGGATTTGATCTAGCAACTTTTCGGTTACTAGTCCAACGATCTAACCACTAGGCTACCTGCCGCCCCAAAATATAGCCTACTACAAACCTAATTGCTACAGAACAGTTTTTATTGGGTTAATGGTTCAGGCTTTTGTTTGTTGTCATGTTTAAAAATATAATGTATTTTGACTCAAGGTGACCACTGCCCTGGTGATCACTGCTTGTTTTGTCACAAACTGAAATTAGGCGAACTATTAGCATTTTAGCAAAAAGAAATGGCAGATTGAGTTCTGCATATTGCACCTTTAAAGCTGTACATGGGTACCTGTATGTACTAAACCTTTTTGATGTTGCAGAGGAGGGTGAGGTGTATATATGGGACATGAGGAGCAGTAAATGCCTGAACAGGTTCACAGATGATGGCTGTGTGAGTGGGACCTCCATGGCTGCATCCAAGAACGGACAGTATCTGGCCTGCGGGTGAGTCAGCCATTTTGTTTTCAACATTTTTCGTGTCGTTTTGTGACATAAGGTTGTTGGTGGGTAGCTCATTTATTCATTCAACCATTTCCTTGCTGATATGATTCAGCAGCGATTGTGATCAAACCATTGCAATGTTTGTGTATTGTCCTGTTTGTCTTGCTTCAGATGTCTTTTTTTGTTTTGTTTTTATGTATGATTCTGCCACAAAACCTTCAGGATAGTTGGGTCGTTCCACCAATTAGGTGTCTTTTTTAAGAAGTGTAATAAATGTTAACATTCTGTCATAAAGAGCACGTTCAACTTAATAAAAAACATGTTTTCCCACTTGAAGCGTTTAAATAAAACAATTATAGTTAGTGCCAAATAAAGTAACAGGGTAGACGATTTCATCTTTAATCAGCCGTACATTTCCTCGTGACAGGGGGAATGGAATCTTGTTTTGTGCAACAGGAAGTGTTCGTTAAATGCAAGCTTCACAAAAGAACATTAGTTAACATGTCTAGCCTGTCTATCCATGGGTAACAGGGTTGACATGTTATGCTTGATCCGCTCAGTTTTCCACCACAAAACACCAGAAAATGGCCAAAAAGAGTAGAACCATCTCACCTGCTTTTATTCTGATTTGACTAATAGGTGTTCTATGTTTTTTTTGGGGGGGGGATATTTTAAAAGGAATAGTTTCACTATATTAAAACGAGAATTCAGTTCAAGTATCATGGTTGATCTTAAAATGAAGGACAGATGTAAATTAATCACATTAAATAAATTATCTTCAGAAGGATCAAAATAGTGTTGTAGAATGATGGTGAAACTTGAAGAAATGTTTGGGTTAAGTGGGTTAAAATCTTCCTAGAGGTGACACATGGTTGACGGAGGGACATGTCAAAATGCAGAATTTTTGGCACGTAAGCAAGTCTTTATTCATATTTAAAAAAAAAAAACAGATTTATTGAATTCTCCATGTGGTCTAAATTAAAGGGCACCTAATTTAATATAACAGGCTTTTAAAATGTAATACTTGTGCACAATTTCTACTTAAAATATCAAAGGGATGCAAAAGGCACCCATTTTGTGGAAAAACCCAATTATATTTTTTCATATAGTATACCTGTAGCAGACAAGTTTTTCACATTCTTTTTCTACCGTTTCTATTATCTCAGGTCAGCGGCAGGTGTGGTGAACGTGTACTCCCAGGAGGAGTGTATGCAGCAGAACAACCCCAAGCCTCTGAAGGCCATCATGAACCTGGTGACCTCCGCCACCTCTCTCCGCTTCAACCCCACCTCCGAGATCCTGGCCATCGCCTCCAGGGCTGACGACGAGGCTGCCCGATTGGTCAGTCTCTCTCTCACACACACCTAATGTTGTCTTTGTCATCATTACAGCTACACCTGGTCTCTTGTAAATAAGAGGTTTTATCGCAGCATGACTTGGGTAGTAATAAAGTTTGAATTGATTTAAAATGAAGTAAAACCATGTCACTCTTTCACTGTCATCAAGTGTCATGTGTCTACCCTTCTCATTTCAGGTTCATATCCCCAGCTTCACAGTGTTCTCCAACTTCCCCATGTTCCAGAGGAAAACCATATACAGAGCCCACCGCCTGGACTTCTCCCCAAACAGCGGCTTCTTCTCCCTGGCCAACAACGAGGGCCATGCCCCTCTCTTCAGGTGAGTCTCTTGTTTTTCCTTCTTTTTTGTGTGTATATTTTTCTCAGACTGCAGAAAATAAAAACATCATCATTGAGACAAATAAATATACAAAATATCAGAATTAGAATTTGGTTTATTTTTCTCAACTACATTTCAGGTTGTTGCATTACAAAAACTTTTGATGAAGAGCATCCCAAGCAGGCTCGTAAACAACATCAAGACACCAAGCTCCCTCAATACAACTACCATTGTCTTCAAGAAGATATTTTACAATGAAAAGGACTTGAATTGAGATATCGGTTATGCTTATTACATCTATGAAAGTGTCACAGCAAGATACCATGTCTTTGTTATCCTGTTTTTTTCCCCCCCTTCAAATTTTGAGTAATTACATTTTTTTTTTAAGTGTTCTGTTTTCAAAATGCACATCCTGTATATGTCTTTCTGTCTACTTTAGGGTTTTACAAATGTTTGTCTAATGGATAAAATACAACTTCATTTCCTTGATACTTGGCTATTTTTTTTCTTTCTGTTTCTAGATATCTTGGCGAACAATAACATGATAGATTGACTATAGTGCTTAAACTAGTATAGAAAAGCTGTCAAACGTGTATGCACTATAGCCCCATTAGTCTATTCTCTGTTGCCCTGAGAATCTGTTTGCTACCACTGTGAATTCCATCTTGACCAAAGCTGATAGTGTTAATTCCGCATTTTGTTGTTACAGCCTAAATTCTAGATTTTTCTTTCTTCGCCAATCTACACACAATACCCCATAATGACAAAGTGAAAACATGTTTTTGAAATTTTTGCAAATGTATTGAAAATTAGATGCAGCAAAATCTAATTTACATAAGTACTCTGCCTAGAGCTGGACCTCTGACCAAACTGAGGAAAAAAGTCAAGGGGTATGAATACTTTCTGAAGGAACAGCCTATCTGACCCAGTTTATCAGCAGAACAAGACCAAGGCCAGAAAGGCACATCAGAAAGGGAAGCTAATATCAACCCTTACTTTGCATTCATGCTTACATTATGGCTCAAGAACAGTTTGCTTGATGGTGCTATTCGCACTGTGAAATTGCCTGCTTTTTTAAAATATTTTTTTTACTATACCGAAGGGACCTACCTCCCTGCTGAGCCACAGCTTTGAGAGAAACACCTACACATACACCTACAGACCTCAAATGAATGACAGTCACAGCACCATGTGTTACATACTTTAGATCCTCCTTTATGACGTCAAGTCAGGATAGGCAGCATTCCAACACCTACATTTCTCATTAGTAAAAGCACTGTGTCCTCCCCAAGGCGTCGTTGTCGTTTGTATCTGCATTCAGCCAAATCATATCTCTCCTTGTGTTTAAGTGCGTTTTAATCACATTTATTGTTTTGGTCTGTCCTGAGGTATTTCTGTAATATAATAGGCTGGAGAAATGTCTTTATGATGAATGAACCTTAACACCAAACAAACAAGTGTTTCCCCCTGTAGTCCCCCTAATGCAGAAACTAACAGAAACTATAATGGGTGGGAAGTACTGAAACAAATAATGAGCCTCATCAGCATTTGACTTTGTGTTTGTTCTCATGAGGGTGTCTTGAGAGTCAATAAATATATTTGCCCTGCAGGTCAGACATGGAACATAGCTGCAAATGTGAAATGAATGGTAATTTGTGTAAATATAGGTTTAGGATCAACACAGATTCTGTCTATTCTCTGGTCTGTCTGACTAATTTACAGATTGCGATTTCAGCAGCAGGTTGCAGCTGTGTAGTTGACGAATCTCTGAAAATACCCCTTGACTTTTTCCACATTTTGTTGTGTTACAAAGTGGGATTAAAAATGATTTAATTGTCATATTATGTCAATGATCTACACAAAATATACTCTAACTGGCACAAAAATGCAACTTTTTTATATTAATGGAAAATAAAATACTAATATATTTTGATTAGGTAAGTATTCACCCCACTGAGTCGATGCATGTTAGAATCAACTTTGGCAGCGATTATAGCTCTGAGTCTTTCTGGGTATGTCTCTAAGAGCTTTACAAAGCTTTACAAACCAGGATTGTAAAATATTTGCCCATTTATTCTTTTAAAAATTATTCCAGCTCTGTCAAGTTGGTTGTTGATCATTGCTAGATAGCATTTTTCAAGTCTTGCCATAGAAGATGTTCTGAATGTTTGGTATACTCAGTGTATATTTGGCCTTGTGTTTCAGGTTCCTGGTCTTCCTGAAAGGTGGATTTGTCTCCCAGTGTCTGTTGGAAAGCAGACTGAACCAGGTTCTCCTTTAGGACTTTGCCTGTGCTTAGCCCTATTCTTTTTATTTTTATCCTTAAAAAAAATACTCCCTACTCCCTGACGATGACAAGCATACCCATAACATGATGCAGCCACCACCATGCTTGAAAAGAGTGTGACTCAGTGATGTATTGTGTTGGATTTGCACCAAACATAACACTTGGTATTCAGGACATAAAGTTAATTTCTTTGCCACATTATTTTACAGTATCACTTTAGTGCCTTATTGAAAACAGAATACATGTTTTGGAATATTTGTATTCTGTACAGGCTTCCTTCTTTTCACTCTGTCATTTAGGTTAGTATTGTGGAGTAACCACAATGTTGTTGATCCATCCTCCAGTTTTCTCCTATTACAGCCATTTAACTCTGTAACTGCTTTAAATCACCATTGGCCTCATGGTCAAATCCTTCCTTCCTCTTCCTCAACTGAGTTAGGAAGGACACCTTTATCTTTGCTGTGACTGGGTGTATTGATACCGCATCCAAAGTGTAATTAATAACTTCACCGTGTTCAAAGGAAAATTCTATATCTTATTTTTTTATACTTTTTTTTTAGCCATCTTCTTTGCAAACCATTGGAAAACCTCCCTGCTCGACTGAGAGACCTTACAGATAAATTGTATGTGTGAGGTACAGAGATGGTGGTAAACACCATTATTTCACCCAGTTAGTCCATGCAATTTATCTGACTAGTTCAGCAAATGTTTACTTCTGAAGTTATTTAGGCTTGCCATAACAAAGGAGTTTAATACTTATTGACTCTTGACATTTCACCTTTCCATTTTTATTAATTTGTAAACATTTCTAAAAACATAATTCCACTTTGACATTATGGGGTATTGTGTTAAGATCAGTGACACAAAATCTACATGTAATACATTTTAAATTCAGGCTGTAACAACAAAATGTGGAAAACATCAAGGGGTGTGAATACTTTAAAGTCACGGTAGTTGTTTCACTAACTCACCTGACTACTGTGCAAGCTGTTGTCAACCGTCACAACACACACCCACACACAATCACACATATACCTGACTAGCTGGAAGTACCTTCTTTGGCAGTGGTGACAGCAGCTTTGTTGGACAGTCACAAACTTATTTCATTCTTTCAACTCCATTGCAGAAGAAAGATATACGGTAAGTTTGTGTGTCAACAATTTTTGTAACAGGATCACGAGTAGCCTATAGCAATTTTTACAAATATTATTTGTATGTGAAATATGCCTATGTACTGTATTACAATTACACCAATTGCTCATACAATGTTTTTTTTGTGTAGCAATATTGATTGTTGTACAGTTACAGTACTGTAAATACTATGTTTTCATTCCAACCAATCTTTTGACTGTTGATGTGGGTCAGATACGTTTCAAAATTAAACACACACAACTCAATAGTAGCATTATCATCAGAACATCTAACAGTGAACATCCCAGTTTGGCAGATACCATTGTTCCTTGGTTGACAATGGTTTAGTTACAGAATTTTCCAGGTAGACCTCAGTACAAGACAACCATTGACTGTATTTTATTTTCCATTCTTCACAGCCATTTACATAGACTTGGTTACATATGACCCTCTTCGTAACTTGTTGGTGAACAGGTTTGACAAGCTAGCGCCAATCGTGTAAAGTATAAATTCTAGTACCACAATGCATGTGTCATGTCATTTTGGATGGTAACATCGGTGCGACTGGATATAGTAAATTAAACCTGGGCTTTGGACAGCCATTGGCTTTAGGCCAAACTGAGAGAGGCCGCATGAATGGGACACAAGAATCGGCCTTTTGACAGCCTGCAGTTGTTAGTAGTAGATTGGAGTAGATAAGACCTGGGATATTGTTTACCTGACTGGCAGGGAAACTTGAAAGCATGCCCCCATGTTTTTGAGGTTATATAACTTATTTGTTGGATTCACGGATCACTTCATTTGAAAGGTCTTAGGGTTGAAAGAGTAATTTACTACATCACAAAGAGGCCATTGTTTTTATTGAGGGAGATGGTGCATTGGAATTCACATACATTGACAGCATGTATGGTATGACATCCACATTCACTCATGTCTGAGACAATCTAAGCCACACGCAACAAAACTGACTATAGTCTACACAGAGCATACAGAGATATGTTATTTTCCATTGTCTCAGATGTGAAGCCCTGTGACATCACAGTGTCCTGATCATTTCTAGGGTCACCGAGAGGAAAATCACTTGCACGCCACACAGGTAGATTAATGGTTGGACAAGGGAGTCTTTTTTTGGGACAAACTACAAAAAACGTAATGAGGAACCTGACAGATTGCATGTTAAATTGGGTTGGAAAGCATCGGAAGTATGGAGTCCCCTGCCTCTAAGCGGAGAATGATACTATGGCAATGTTGGAAATTCAATGCCAGCCTGTCTGTCTGAAAATGAACCTGTGGTCAGAGACCTGTGCTCAAATGATAATGGAAGTACTGAAACCAGAGACTATTCTTCAGTGACTATTCGATTCTTAAAACATGGTTGGATAAAAGCCATGAGCTCACACATCAGTTTAAATGACATGGATGATGTTTGTCTGTCTGTCAGTCAGTATCATGGCAGAATAATTATTTCAACCTCTCTTGCATTTCCATGCTCCCATTACGCCTATGTGTGGTAGAACAGTCTATTGTTGTGCTTTCAGGTGCACTGTAGGAATTCAGTTGAGAAATCACACACACACACAGCATAGGAGTGGGAGAGAGTCTTTTGAAAATGTCATGGAATGCTGCAGGACCAGAAATATCAATAGACTCAAATAAAGAACGTTCTGAAAAACCAGACACAGACCTCTCCCTCATCATCATCGCATTTCCCACGTTGTTTGTTTTGGGAGCCAATAAACTCCTTGCTGTGGTGTGTGACTTGCATGAGTTCATGGTGTACAGTTCCTTCTTAACACCCATGGAAAAAATATAGGCATGGCAAAGACAACCACATTCATAGACAGTAACTGCTGTAGCGCCTATTGACGATAGTATCTTCTGACCGTTGGATTTTTGTTAAGAGCCCAGGTGCTTGCTCAAAAAATTAACACGCATTGCTTGAGGTTCGGTTTTGTAAACATAAGGAACATATATTTCATATTAGCAAGAAATACTATTTTTAAAAAAAAAGGTAAATGGTGTGCGGTAAATGTACCTTTAAAAAAAAAAGTATTTCTTGCTAATATGAAAGATACGTTCATTAGGGTTAGGGTTCGCACACAGCCATATTTACATTACAGCGATTGCTTACTGAAAACAGAGTGGACTACCTGTGCTAATTAGCCATCTGCATCTCTGAACACGTGTGTAAATGGAAGATGGACGCCACAAACATGTTGTCACTGAAAAATACTGTCTGCTGCAACTGTGTAAAAACAGTGTACAGTGAGTGTGTATTCTGCATTTGTGAAATTATTTTTTTGATGTGATATGAACGTAGAGGGATTTGTGTTTCTCGGAACGTACCGCAAATGAGAATCGAATCACGTTTAAATGGAGTGAGCAAAGGCAGCCAGCCACTTGGAGTGAATCAGCACTGATCGTAAACAGGTGTTAGGCCAATCCCGGTGGAGGTGGCCCACAATGCACCTGTGCATACCAGTGATAGTTTGTCCACTGTCAGACACACCTCTTATCTCTAATCGACAACAAACAAGTCTGAAAACAGGCCAAAAAAATACTACTCTGGTATCGGTTAAGGTGTGTTCAGTTTATTCAAAAATATACACCTAGTCAAGTTTAGTTATCTTTTAGAATGCATAGTCAAAATGCTTGATAAAAATGTTGTGTAGGAATTACTATAACTATTTGTGATGCAACCGTTACTATTAATTGTTTATCAGCCCTTGTAATTTTGTGACCATTTGTTTGCCTTGTGAGGGATAATAGGCCTTGGCCCATTCTAAAACGATCTAGTTGTGATTTTCAAAGCGGTTTCTGTTGGTGAGATTTTTCCTAACCTCTTCTCTGCAAGATAATATGCTGTTGATTGAGAAGTGACCTGAGGGATGTTAACTTGGGTCACCACCACACACACACAACAGCTTGGGTAGTCCTCAGACGGAAGGCCAAATTCTAAATTCCTAGCCTAAGTACTTGTCGGTTAACATCGACCAGCAGTAGAATTAGTAGGCCAGTTGTTGTGCTCTGTGTTGGTTATTGAACTGGTGATGGCAAATGTCTTCAACTTCCTTCAATACAATTAGGGCTACAACCACAAGGCCCATCTAGCCCGGTGACTATGATGGCTTAGTTATAGTTGCATGAGTCATCAGCCTCTACAACATGTCAATCTGGTTTATCGAACCTGTATAGGCCTAGTTCAATATTTGTGACATATGTGTTGACCTTTGGGACTAGTAGAAATGTTTTTGTGTGACCTAGTATGTTGTCTCACCCGTAGGGCTTCTGGTAGGAGAAAATGATGGCTGAGGCGGGGGTCCTGGAGATGTTTTCGGAGCAGGAGCTGACCTGCTCCATCTGCTTAGACCTGTTCAACGACCCAGTGTCGACGCCCTGCGGACACAACTTTTGCCAGGGTTGCATCGGAGGCTACTGGGCCTCCAGCACCACCTGCACCTGCCCGCTCTGCAAGCACCAGTTCCCCGAGCGGCCTCAGCTCAACATCAACCGAGTCTTCGCCCATATCGCTGAGAAATACAAAGAAGCTCACTACGGCACAGGAAAGCCGCACATGTCGGACGTGAATACACCGGGAGCCATGGCCAACAGCAACCCGTTCCTGGAGGAGATGATCAAATGTGATGTGTGTACAGGGAAGAAACAAGTGGCGATCAGCTCGTGTTTGACCTGCACGGCCTCCTACTGCGAGGCCCATGTGCAGCCTCACCTGAACACGCCCTTCTATGCCAACCACCAGCTCCTGGAGCCCCGGGAAGCGCTTCGCGGCCGCACCTGCCCATTGCACCACCGGCTTCTGGAGGTGTACTGCCGCACGGACCAGATCTGTATCTGTGCCATCTGTGTGCTGGAGGAGCACCGCACACACCGCACCGTGTCTGTGCAGACAGAGCGAGTCAACAAACAGGTGAGAAGGCAAAGCAGCTTTCACATCAGGCGCTTGGAGCACACACCCCTTCAGAACCTCAATGGCCCAAGCAGCTCAAAGATGCTTTTGTGCCAAGGCTATGGTCTGAAGGCTACTTAAGGGTGTGATGTGTTTCCTGGGGTTGGATGTGTGCCTTTTTAAAGAAAAATAATTTCATTCTAGTTCTGTGGTTGGCGTGCCCTAACAGTCAAAACAGACAATGGCCAATGAAGAGAGGGTAGTGTCAGATATTTTATTTAGGTTACTATTTTTTATATTACAACTTGTATGTTGAACCTTTGAAAGACTGAGTATTGGCTACGAGTTTGTAGGTCATAAGGGGACTCTCAGCTTCTTGCAATGCAGATGACATAGATAGATAACCCCTATGTAAACAAGCCACTAAAATCCCTTGTGCAATGCAGATTTTACTCTAAAGATTATCTGAGATGGGAGTTGGTTATGTTCTTGTCTAAGTTGCATCCACATTTCTAATGTAAACAACCTGCATAGAAACGGTGACTGGCTATTTATCTGGTTCGCTTTCAGATAACGGTAAAATCCTGAACCAAGAGGGTAAAAAAGTGACTGGGAACTGTGGAACTTTTAAAATTTACTAACCCATTTCCATTCAATGACTTCAATGACTGCGTCACAATTTGACAGCTGCAGGTTGCACTGTATTTTAAGTAATTAAATATAACATATGATCCTCTTTTTGGCTCTGAGCAGAAAACAAAGAAACCGCTGATTGCATAAATGTTTCTGAGAAAATGGGCAGCTCCATTGGAGGCCATCTCTATTTTGAAGATCTCGATTTTCTACTGCTACTTCTATGAGCAAACAAACTGGAAGGGTGCACACTGCGGCCTGGAATGTGTTATGAACAGGTATAAAGCCAAGGTTTGATTTACTGCCACCTGCAGTTATGGAATGTTTGCTCATGAGTATAATTCATTGGCTGATCCCTCCTGATTTACATTTACATTTACATTTACATTTAAGTCATTTAGCAGACGCTCTTATCCAGAGCGACTTACAAATTGGTGCGTTCACCTTAAGACATCCAGTGGAACAGCCACTTTACAATAGTGCATCTAAATCTTTTAAGGGGGGTGAGAAGGATTACTTTATCCTATCCTAGGTATTCCTGAAAGAGGTGGGGTTTCAGGTGTCTCCGGAAGGTGGTGATTGACTCCGCTGTCCTGGCGTCGTGAGGGAGTTTGTTCCACCATTGGGGGGCCAGAGCAGCGAACAGTTTTGACTGGGCTGCGCGGGAACTGTACTTCCTCAGTGGTAGGGAGGCGAGCAGGCCAGAGGCAAGGATGACAAGGATGAAATCATGTGATCCTTCCTTAACCCATAGGAAGTCTCATCCAGTTGATTACTTCAAAATAGATCCCCACAGTGGTGAATATATTGATAAAAGTCACCTTGTCCTAGAGAGATTCACACGGTTATCAAAAAGTCATGCCAGGGTAAGCCAACACAAAACACAGCCCTTATTTAAAGTGTTTTGAAAATCCCCTATGGGAATAATTAATTGTGGAGAGAAACTATTGGAACCATTTCCCTGTTTGACTGCTAGGTTTTATGGGTATTATGACTGTACTGTGGTACTCTATGGTTAAAGTCCTCAATGGCGCTAAAAATGGGTTTAGGGCACTAGAATCCTCATTTCTCTATGGGTTGGGCATCTGACTAAAAACATGAGCAATTTTACATGATTTAGGTCTAATCTTGTGGATAATGGGTTTGGCTCAAGGCAAATTAATAACATGCGTGATTTTTTTGAATTAATGTGTTTCATTATGTTGTCTGAAATGTAGATGGCTATTTCAAAGGCAATGTTTTTCTATTTGCATCTAAAAAAAATATTTTCTAGGGTATTGTTTTGGCACTTCAAAGCACATTTGACTTGAATGTGTTCCCTAAGAGCCTGTTTTAAGCAGCAACAGGATGGCAGCATTGTCTAGTTAGGACAAGTCGTGAACTGGCATGATGCCAAATCTACTCTCAATGACACTGCATTCACATAATTGGTCTCTTTGTCTCTCATACTCCATCTCTTTACTGTCCTTTGTCTGTCACACAGAAACTCATTGGAAAGACGGAACTGGAGATTCAGAACCGGATTGAGGGGAAGCACTTCCGTCTGAATGAGCTCAAGAGCCGACTGGAGACCGTCAGGGTAGGCAGCTGATTCACAGGCCCCGACAGTGTATCAACATTGTGTTAGATCTATTTGACCCCTTCACTAAACCCCTCAACGTGTCAGGCTTCATATTCATCAGAGCACGCTACCACTCTGTCTAGTGTTAGGTGACCGTACCAACAACCATTACTCCCACTGCAGTGGCTATTAGCAGGTCTAGACAGTCTGTTTAGTCCACCCAAATGATGTTTGCCATACCCCTGTTATGATAAATTACAGAAACTATTACAATTTTTAAAAAACACACGTTTTAGGCTTGATGAACCGCACATTTTTCAGTTGTGTGACCTGCGATCACAATAATGACCATAACTGGAGAAGGCGAAGACAGAAACTGACCTTAAATCAGTGTCAAGGAGCAACTTAATCCTTCTGTTTTTTCTAGAACTATGCACGGGGTGAGATGTCGGAGGTGGAGCAGTTGCTGGGGGAGCTGAGTCGCTCGGTGGACAGGATCCGTGAAGAGCTGGTGGGCGGGATGGAGGAGAAGCGGGCGTCAGTGGAAACACGGGGGGAGGGGCTAGTGACCCGTTTGGAGGCGGAGCTTGGCCAGCTGAAGGTGCGGCGATCCAGACTGGAAGCCCAGGCCACGTCTGAGGACCACATTGGCTTCCTCCAGGTACGGAGGGAATGTGTTTTAGCTGAGGCACCTTTTATCATTTGTGGATGTACTTCATTTAGCTTATCTGTTGTAACAGTTGGGTGGGGTTCACACTTTGAGGGCAATGGGACATGCAGCTGGTGTCCCACGTGTACATTCCAATGGCCTCTACTTGCAAGCTATCAGAGATATTACCAGAGTCCACTCCATGTCCATTCCACTGATGTTCAACTCTGAACTGTAAGTCTTTCAATTGAACATATCTGTCAATGCCTGCCGTCAACCCACTTTCAGAGTTTTGAGGAGGCGAGTGCCCCCATACAGGCAGACTCTGACACCCAGGAGTTGGATGCCGAGGCGGAGGTGTCACTGCATTTCTCTCTGGGGGAGGTGAAGGTGGCTCTGGGGGAATTGAAGAAGAGTATGGATGAGATCCGCATGGGGGAGGTGCAATCCCGAAGCTCCCGTGAGTAGCACCATCATCACGTTCATCGTTTTAACCAATCTCCTAATCACCATAGTCATATCATCATTATGTATTATCCTCATTATCCTTTTCAAAATGGACATCAGTTACCAAATATTCATAATGGTAATTTCGTTTTAGACATTTTTGTCTTTCTGGGGGTAGATTATTTGCATCATTTCCATAATGTTCATCATATCATTACCAAAAATCCCTACAACATTATTATTTTGTAAAGAAATCATCAGTTGTTCCCTTACTGTGGTTTTCGGGTGAAGATTCTCATAAATGACTGAGTTGAAGATATGGAGAAAGGTATTCTGAAAGTAGTCGGTCTAGTCTGTAAGCAGTCAAAATTCCATTCCTACTCAAATACCTCATGCCAATAGAACTCATTCCTTCTGTCATCCATCGGTCAGGTAAAGAATGAGTCATTCACAAAAGTGGGTTGTAAAAATACCATGAGGAACACATGAGGAAACACAACCTGCGTAACTATTATCACACTTGGCCTGAAGGTATAATGCACTGTATGTTGTGGACCAACCTATTTGTTTGTTAACATAACCCATTATGTGTGTGTTTCAGTTACTTCCCTACGGGAGAGCGACAGTATGATGAGTATACAGACACTACGGACCACTAAGAGTCAGTGGTCTCTACGAGGTGGGTCAATTTTAAATTGTGTCTCGTATATATATATTATAGTACCAGTCAAAAGTTTGGAAACACTCCTCATTCAATTTTATTTATTTTATTACCATTTTCTACATCAAAACTATGACAAACATGTAGTAACCAAAGTTGTAAAACAAATCAAAATATATTTTATATTTGAGATTCCTCAAAGTAGCCATCCTTTGCCTTGATGACAGCTTTGCACAATCTTGGCATTCTCTCAACCATATTTATTTATAGGGGACAATGCACATTAATCATCAATATTACAATAATGCAACATGTGAATGTGCCGGGGTTAGCCAAAAGCTCATTTACACCCGTCATCCCAGGGCAGCTAAGGACAGTTACACAGCCACAATACAAAAACTCACTAAAACAACACAAAATACAAATGCATCCAATAATATCATTCTAACGACAACTATCATCAACTGTCGTCTTGCATATGAGGAACCACAACTCATGTGTACAGGATTGGAAAGATATTAGCCATGTTTTCAATTCACATTTAAAAGTACAAGCAGTGCAGCTTCTCAAGTCCGTGGGCATTGCATTCCAGTATATTGTAGCTCTATCAGAGAAGGCCGATTTTTACTGTGTCAAAGGGACAACGCAATCCCCTCTAGTTACTGCCTTTGTTATTCTGAAAAGCCCATGCAAGCCTGGTCATCAAGAATCTGCATCTACATACTGCTTAAGGCTATCCAGGCTAAATCAATTATGCTCGTATATGATAACGGTGGTAACTGTTTGGTTTGTTATCAGAAATCTTTAGTGTTTGTAGAGTGATTTTCAATTGGTTTCAGAATAGTAGTTCCTGCTTGTCACCAGCATGTGAGGCAATATCTCAAATGTGAGAAGATCATTCCATGCATATATAGTTTGGTGGAAGGAAATGTGTTATTTAATAGTTTGGATGTCTTCACTAAAAAAAGTATTTAGACCCCTTGGCTTTTTCCAAACTGTTACATTGTTGCAAATGTATAATATATATATATATATATATATATTTAAATCACTTGTACATAAGTATTCAGATCCTTTATTCAGTACTTTTAAGCAGAGATTACAGCCTCGAGTCTCCTTGGGTGTAAATGCTACAAGCTTGGCACACCTGTATTTGGAGTTTCTCCCATTCTTCCTCAAGCGCTGTCAGGTTGGCTGGGAAGCGTCGCTGCACAGATATTTTCAGGTCTCTTCAGAGTTGTTCGATCTGGTTCAAGTCTGGGCTCTGGCTGGGCCACTCAAGGACATTCAGAGACTTATCCCGAAGCCACTCCTGCGTTGTTATGGCTGTGTGCTTAGGGTCGTTGTCCTAAGCACACAACGTGCTTTTACACCTGCATTGTTTGCTGTTTGGGGTTTTAGGCTGGGTTTCTGTACAGCACTTTGAGATATCAGCTGATGTACGAAGGGCTATATAAATAAATTTGATTTGATTTGATTTGGAAGGTGAACCTTCGCACCAGTCTGAGATCCTGAGCGCTCTGGAGCAGGTTTTCATCAAAGATCTCTCTGTACTTTGCTCCGTTCATCTTTCCCTCAATCCTGACTAGTCTCCCAGCTGAAAAACACATCCCCACAGCATGATGCTGCCACCACCATGCTTGACCGTAGGGATGGTGCCAGGTTTCCTCCAGATTTGACGCTTCGCATTCAAGCCAAAGAGTTCAAACTTGGTTTCATCAGACCAGAGAATCTTGTTTCTCATGGTCTGAGAGTCTTTGGGTGCCTTTTGGCAAACTCCAAGTGGGCTGTCATGTGCCTTTGACTGAGGAGTGACTTCTGTCTGGCCACTCTACCATAAAGACCTGATTGGTGGAGAGCTGCAGAAATGGTTGTCCTTCTGGAAGGTTCTCAGATGTCCAGAGAAACACTGGAGTTCTGTCAGTGACCATTAGATTCTTGGTCACCTCTCTGACCAAGGTCCTGCTCCCCCGATTGCTCAGTTTGGCCAGGTGGCCAGCACTAGGAACACTCTTGGAGGTTCCAAACATCTTCAATTTAAGAATGATGGAGGCCCCTGTGTTCTTGGGGACCTTCGATGCGGCAGATATTTTTATGTACCCTGCCTCAGATCTGTGCCTCGACACAATCCTATCTCGGAGCTCTACGGACAATTCCTTCGACCCCATGGCTTGGTTTTTGCTCTGACATGCACTGTCAACTGTGGGACCTTATATAGACAGGTGTGTGCCTTTCCAAATCATGTCCAATCAATTGAATTTATGACAGGTGGACTCCATTCAAGTTGTAGAAAAATCTCAAGGATGATCAATGGAAACAGAATGCACCTGAGCTCAATTCCTAAGTTTCGTAGCAATAGGTCTGAATACTAATGTACATGCATACATTTGCACATTTCTAAAACCTTTTTTCGCTTGGTCATTATGGAGTATTGTGTGTAGATTGCTGAGGAATTGTTTTTGTTAGCCTTATTCTAAAAATATATTAATACAATGTGGAAAATGTCAAGGGGTCTGAACTTTACGAAGGCATTGTATTTCCACACTGGTTGGAATTATACTGTGACATTTTAAAATCTATGATAAAGCACTTTGTGTAAGAGCTGTTTCGAAAAGGCCTCCTGAAACCAGATTTTGCCCTACTCTCTGCCAATAATAGCTAGTTTTAAAGGGACATCTCTACCATTAAGCTCCTCCAATTAGGTCCGTCTTGGACCACTCTGACAGTCCTAGCTAAATTATTTCTTGAGAAATAGCGTTTTTCTAAGCTGTTTTTATTTTTGACCATTTTAAATGAAAACAAGGTACGGTACTTAATTGTTACCCAAAAATGATTTGATATTGAGATGCAAATGGCTGCATTAATTCTGTACTCACACATCCTTCCATTAAGCAACATGTCTTCATGTTTCTTCTCCCCTCAGATCTAAAAAAGATCAAATCTGGATCAGGTATGTCTGTCTGACCTTTGTGAGCTCTTCACTCCAAAGATTTTCTTTTGGATTCATGTCTAGGACCCATGTGATTGAAGTATTGGGTAATGAGATGGGATATTTTGCAGAGGCTTTGTTTTAGCTTAAAGGAAATGTTAGACAAAGGTCAAGAGTTTGTTGTAAAGGAAAAAGCTTAAAAACCTAGTTTACTTACTTAAAATACCATTTTTAAGAAGCTTGGTGATTCACAATTCCTCTTCTGAAGTTTTAAAATGACTCATTTGATGTAGGCCTAGATAGATTCTGTCGTTTTTTTCACTTCATATATTTCGACAATGTATGCTATTTTTTTTAACACGCACATCTAATAGAACATCTTCCCCCACCTTCACAATGGTTCACCAATAGTTTAAAGGCCCAGTGCAGTCAAAGTTGTAAAAGTGTAAAAAATGTGGCTCACTAGCCACATTTTCATCCATAGTTTTATGCAAGTAAAGTTGTACAGTATGAAAAATGCTGGAAACGGGACAATTTGTAAAATGCTAACAGAATTTTAGTTCGACATGGTTGGATTTTTTTAGTGTCAGTAAAATTATTTAGGCAAGAAATGCAGAAATATTGACAACCATCATATTGAAGTAAACGTGGAGTCACTTGATGATATGGCGTGTGGTCCTCTTGCTATGTCTTGGGGAAGCCATGCAATTTATTGGGCTACAGGTGAAAGAAGTTATGAACTTCACTGTGCACTTTCAGTACCCTGTGATTTTGATGTTTCCTTTCCAATAAATATTGAGTGTCTTATTCTGGTGACGTGATGCTTGACTGCTGTCTGGCATACAAATACTCTCCCTTTTTATCCATAATAATGTCATCATTTTGAGTAACCTACCCGCACAGTATCTGTGAGCTGTTGGCTAGAGCACGCGTGACCAAGACCAGAGTAGGCACATTTGCTATTTAATGCAACAGTTAGTTTTGTCACAATCTGTAGAGTTGAAAATGGGATGGAAATACATTGAACATAACATTTTTGTTCAGTACCTGAAAACTTAAACGGGGGAAAAAGTACCTACTGATTTTTATCCACAAAAGTGAGTTTGGTGAAAGCACACTGGTGGGAAATGCATTATTATTATTTTTTTTAAAATGGGGATTCTAGAATACTTGCATATATATCTGTCGCTAATTGGATGGAAACCTAGCTAGTGTTATTTCCTGATAGTTTCTGGTTGGAATGAATCGACACAGGACCTTCTAATCAACCTGTTTGCATGGGTGGGAGTTTTGCCTTGCCTGGTGATTACACCCCTGGTGATTACACCCCTGGTGATTACAACCCTGGTGATTACAACCCTGGTGATTACACCCCTGGTGATTACAACCCTGGTGATTACAACCCTGGTGATTACACCAGGCAGTAAATTGATTAATAAACAATAACAAAGAGTTCCAAACTTCTCTGCCAATAACAGCTTGTTTTCAGTTTTCCCCTCCCCACTCAGATCACTCCCAGACAGTCCTAGCAAAATTCTTCCCTGATTAGGTTTTTGTTGCTAATTTTGTCCATTTTAATGAAACACGACAACAGTAAGGTACTTAATTGTTACCCAGAAATGATTTGCTATTGATATAAAAATTTAAAAAACGACGTCTGCATTGGCTTTAACTAATCAAACCAATAGTATTTTCTATGTATTGGAAAAGAGACTCACCGTAATTACTTTTTCGTACAGGGCTGAAGAAGATCCAGTCTTATTTAGGTGAGTTGTTCTTATTTCTAAATACCAACCTGTCCTGGTCTTATCTCTACCATTGCTTTTACTGTATTACTGGATGTAGTGATTGACTGTTGTTTTCCAATAAAGCTCTCCAAATAGTCTGTTTTACAGAAGACACCATCTCACTGTCTTTTTGGCCAAGATTCCTAACATTATTCGGCTGTGGCATTCACACCAGAGCCTTGACCTTTTTGTGTTCCTTCTCATTCAGAGGATGTGACGCTAAACCCAGTGACGGCGTACCCCTTCCTCATCCTCTCTGACGACAGGAAGCAGGTAAAGAGAGGAGAGAAACTGCAGTTCTACAGGAACAGCACCCAACGCTTCGACGTCTGGTCTTGCGTGCTGGCCAAAGAGGGCTTCAACTCGGGGCGACACTACTGGGAGGTGAGAGGGCAGGGGTCAAGGGTTGGGGTATCTCATAGAAATTGGAGGTTGGGAGAAATTACTAAATAGTGGCTTCAGTTTTATTGGTTTAATCTATTTTGGCGTTTGATGTTAGAAAAGTGTATGTTTTGCAGGATTCAACCTTGCATGCTCGTCCCCACTCAACTTTTGTCGGTATCAATTTTTCTTTCTCTTTCTGTCTCTTCATCTCAGGTGAATGTGGGTGAGAATAAAGACTGGAAGGTGGGCGTGGTGCGGGAGTCAGCCCAGAGGAAAGGGCTGTTTGACATGAGCCCTAATAGTGGTTACTACGCCCTCTGGTGGGGGGGCACCCACCTGCGCGCCCTCACTATTCCTGCCCTCACCAAGGTTAAGACATCGGTGCGCCTCCGCAGAGTGGGTGTCTACCTGGACTGTGAGGAGGGTCAGGTGACCTTCTACAATGTCAAGACTGGCTCGGAGGTGTACAGCTTCAGCGTGCCTGAGTTCTCTGAGAGGATGTTTCCTCTACTGGGCACTGGGGACAGGGAGGTGCCCCTGGCTCTCATGATCACACAGTGTAGCAGCGTGCCCGAATGAGAGGATAGTGAGAATGAATGGTGAGATGACATGAGTGTGTGCATGCATAGACAATTTATGAAAGTGAAAATGTGTTTTAGGGTGAATTTGCTTGAAGATTAAAGTGTGGTTAGCTTGGATGAGTCAGTGGGAAAGTGAGTGCAAGTTTGAGTGGATGATGAACATATTGGTGAAAATATTTTAGGTTGATTGTGCTTGAAGATGAGGTATGTGAGATGGCAGAAGGGGACCAAGAGAAATGGAGTCGTATGGCGTGAAAATAAGATGGAGAGAAGTCTCATCTTTACATTTTGCCTGCAACCTCCAATTCAGCTGTTGGCATTGTCCAGTACCCACTGAACATTTGACTCATTGCACACACACTGGTTCACAATGCACTGAAAAGCAGGTGATGGGGCAAACACTTGTGTGGAATCTTTTAATTACTTCATGGTCAGGAATCAGTAAGTCAGAATTGATATCTGAAATCACAATGGTACACTTGTATTCTAACCCTCTTTGTTGTCACAATTTTCTAATATTTGTGTCAAAATGGCTTCAGTCTAAGGTTCTTATTTATCTTGGTGGATAGGTCCAGCTGTGTAGTGTTAGACAAAAACGTGCACCCCTTGGGGTCCCGAGGACCGAGTTTGGGAAACGCTGCACAACCTACTTTTGTTCTATATCTGGAATTGAATTCTGTCCTATTTGCAGCATTGTGTACATGTTTTACAGTTGTCAGAATGGTGGACGATGATCATAGACATTTGCTTAATGACTATCCTTACACAATTCAAGTGGACAACTGTGAAAGATGCTATTAGCTTGTAAGGCTATTTACAGCAATGAGTTGGTAATTTATTTTGTGGCAGTATTGCTTGTTATCGTCTGTTCTGTCCCATGTGTTTTTAAATATTTTAACAATAAAAATGTATTGGGTGGAAAAAAGACTGTCTCAGTTATGTTTTACAGTTGGTCATTGTAACTTTCCATTATTGTTCCATGGGGCTCCTGAGTGGCGCAGCATCTCAGTTCAAGAGGTGTCACTCCTGTTCTGTATCCAGGCTGTGATTGAGTCCAATAGGGACACAATCAGCCCAGCCTTGTCCTGGGTAGGCCATCATTGTAAATAAGAACTTGTTCTTGACTGACTTAGCTGGTTAAATAAAATACATCACTACAGCTGCACTAGCTGTTGATTCCAGCCACAAGAGGGTGCTAGAGTGCAAGAGCAGTCTCCCTCATCCCTGCTCTTGGATAGCCATTCTATGCAGGCGCAAACTCAAACCCAGCATTTCATGAGATGCAAACTCCCAACATTGACAAATGCGAAGAGAATGGACACTGCGTCACAACAGCTCAATTATAATGGAAAGCATTAACCAGCAGTATATTGCGTAGGTCCAGGGCAAAGACATAGGGGCTACCAATTGCGTCTTTGTTCAGCTGATCCTGTCTGAATCCTAGCCACTAAAATGAGAACGCATGGTTCATTTGAGAAATCTAAATCACCACTGGCAGCCGTGAGATGATTACATAACCAAATCACTAACAGAGCCTTGACTGGTTAAATGGGCCTGCGAATAAACTGTATCACTGTTTTATGGCTTCAACATTCCAGAAAAATAACCATTCACTACCTTGGATTTGAGCACAGCCAAAGTGAAAAGGTACAATTAAATGTTATTGGTTGTATAACTCATGTTTCAAACCCTAAACCAAGGTTAGAGTTTTGTTACAAAATACACCTTTATTGAATTATAGTCCTATTGACATATGTTGTAATTTGTATAGACGCAAGAATTATCAGTTCATATTTTATTTAACATAATTCATATTGCAGTCATTGTGAACAGCTGGGATTTCAATATACACAATAGAATTGTAACATTGTAACCCACCCCCCACCCTCCCTGCCCAATGAAATCTAACGCCCACCCCACCCAGAAAACCATAACAAAACTAAAAAGATCTCCCAATACCACAACAGCCCTGCCTGCATTACTGATCCTGTCAATCTATGTCTGCGTCTGTCCTGTCAGTCAGTCCTCTGCCAGTGTGTCTATGGCCTGTATTATGCATCTGGGTTGGTATGTGTACCTGTTTGAAACACGTGTGCGCATGTGATAGCATGTGTCAGTAGGCATGTTGTTGAGGCGTGTGTGCGTGCACATATAAGTTTGCCACCAAGCATGTGTGCGATCCGTCAGGTTCAGAGCTCTAGTAATCAAGAGGCGCTCGCATAGCATTCAAAACACAACGCAATTCTTTTGTAAAAGGGAGCAAGAGGTGTCTAAGTGCATATCTCGTCTGTGTTTTTTTGTCCTTGTCCACGAGTGGGAGGATCAGTTGGCATGTCTATCAAAATAACAACTGTGGGCATCAGCGTAGTGGCATTGACCGATTCTGAGCGACATTCACTGACCATCCAAACCTGTCATCTTTACCTTCGGACCCCCTCCCTTCCCCCAAGTGACCCCCCCCATACTTTCCCCTCCCGGCCCCATGGACCCACTCCCTCCCCGACCACTCAAGTCTGTGTGTCAGTCAGTGTCTCAGGTGTAAACGGTAATGCATCTTGGGAAAAAAAAAAAGAAGAAAAGCGACATGGGCTAGGAGCTATTTGAGACACCGCTCAAAATACGTGGCGCCCACATAACCCCCCCGCAGCGACCGCTGGACATTCTGCTCAAAGAGCCGTCGGTTCGTCTGCAGGACCTCCGCCGCCTCTTTGTTCAAAGGGTCCTCTGGATTTGGCTCCTGAGGAGGAATAGAAGGGCGTGGTTATTTGCCAGGTGTTCCTACCTGCTCCAACCAGTTGACCAATCTTTCAGAATCTGAAAGTCATAGCCAAGTCATAGGGCATTCGGAAAGTATTCAGACCCCATGACTTTTTCTACAATTTGTTACGTTATAGCCTTTTTCAAAAGTGGATTAAATAGTTTGTTCCCCTCATCAATCTACACACAATACCTCATAATGACAACCAAAAACATTTCTTTGAATTTTTTGTTCATTTACAACAAAAAAACATTTACTTAAGTATACTGACCATTTACTCAGTACTTTGTTGAAGCACCTTTGGCAGCGATTACAGCCTTGAGTCTTCTTGGGTATGACGCTACAAGCTTGGCACATCTGTATTTGACGAGTTTCTCCCATTCTTCTCAGCAGATCCTCTCAAGCTCTGTCAGGTTGGATGTGGGAGTGTCGCTGCATAGCTATTTTCAGGTCTCCAGGGATGTTTGATCTGGTTCAAGTCCGGGCTCTGGCTGGGCCACTCAAGGATATTCAGAGACTTGTCCCGAAGCCACTCCTGCGTTGTCCTGTTGGAAGCTGAACCTTTGCCCCAGTCTGAGGTCCTGAGAGCTCTGGAGCAGGTTTTCATCAAGGATCTCTCTGTACTTTGCTCAGTTCATCTTTCCCTCGATCCTGACTAGTCTCCCAGTCCCTGAAAAATATCCCCACAGCATGATGCTGCCACCACCATGCTTCACCATAGGGATGGTCCCAGATTTCCTCCAGACGTGACTATTGGCATTCAGGCCAAAGACGTCAATCTAGTTTCTCATGGTCAGAGTCTTTAGGTGCCTTGTGGCAAACTTCAAGTGGGCTGTCATGTGCCTTTGACTGAGGAGTGGCTTCAGTCTAGCCACTCTACCATAAAGGCATGATCGCTGTCCTTCTGGAAGGTTCTCCCATCTACACAGAGGAACTCTGGAGCTTTGTCAGAGTTGCCATCTGGTTCTTGGTCACCTCGCTGACTAAGGTCCTTCTCCCCCGATTGCTCAGTTCGGCCGGGTGGCCAGCTCTAGGAAGAGTATTGGTGGTTCCAAACTTCCATTTAATGCTGCAGAAAGTTTTTGGTATCCTTCCCCAGATCTGTGCCTCGACACACAACCCTGTCTCTGAGTTCTACGGACAATTCCTTCGACCTCGTGGCTTGGTTTTTGCTCTGACATGCACAGATGTGTGCACCTTCACAAATCATGTTTACAACAGGTGGACTCCAAGTTGCAGAAACATCTCAAGGATGATCAATGGAAACAGGATGCACCTGAACTCCATTTTGAGTCTCATAGGAAAGGGTCTGAATACTTATGTAAATAAGCTATTTATGTTTTTATTTTTAATATATTTTCTAAAATGTCTAAAAACCTGTTTTCACTTTGTCATTATGGGGTATTGTGTATAGGAGGGAAAAAAGATTGAATACATTTTTAGAATAAGGCTGTAACTTAACAATGTGGAAGAAGTCAAGGAATCGGAATACTTTCCGAATGCACTGTACATCCTGCTACATTCCTGATTCTAAGCATGGTGAACAAGGAAGAGTAATCAAACTATGCTAGGCAAAATTGGAAATAGGATAATCCCTGTACTCACTAGAAATAGATACTGTAGTCCATATATGATGGAGTTCACTGTCAACACAGGCTTCCAGTCCTCTCTGTAAGAGAAAAAGAGATGTTAAAAGACACTGCTCGATATAATAGTAAAAATGTAGAATTCTGTACTCATTCTGAATTATCAAACGAGACAACGAAAACAAAGTGACCACCGTGCAAGTGGTGTACCTCAAGATATTTAGGCAGACATTGCCCTCCAGGTCAATGTTCGGGTGGTACACCATTGTCTCACACTTGACCTTCGGGGGGTCATGAGGGTAGCCCTGTCCTACCTGGAAAACAGAGCAGTCACAAGAAGTCAAAGTAAGATATTCTCTAACCTTATTCACTTTCTTTTGACTAACAACTGAGTTATTAACAACATGCTTACCATCAAGAGTCTTAAAGACATGATCGGGAACTTTGGCGACCACAAAGTATTTTTTAAACATCACACTTTGGGCTGAATATGTCAATATGTAGCTCATACATGCATAATCTATGATCTGAATGACTGTTTTACCTCAATTAGCCATGAAATCCCTAGTTTGAAAGTAACTGTTTTTCTGGAAGCTGTATTCCACCATTTTCCCTACATTTTCCACCAAGTGAGCCAGCCCCTAGCAATTTGAGTTCCAGCCAATGAACTTCAGCCCTCGCCACTCGAGTGAGAGCTAGCAAGATGCACACACAGTCGAACCAGAGAGAGAGAGAGAGCAATGACATGGTGCACATATCTTCACTTACACTGAGTGTACAAAACATTAAGGACACCTGCTCTTTCCATAGAAGTACCAGGTGACTCCAGGTAAAAGCTATGATCCCTTAATGATGTCAATTGTTAAATCCACTTCAAAAATCAGTGTAGATGAAGGAGAGGAGACAGCTAAAATATGTTTTTTTTAAAGTCTAGAGACAATTGAGACATGGATTGTGTGTGTGCCATTCAGAGGTTGAATGGGCAAGACAAAAGACTTAGTGCCTTCCGAAAGTATTCATACCTGACTTACTGCATATTTTGTTGTGTTACAGCCTGAATTTAGAAGAGTACTTTTTCCCCCTCACCCATCTACGCCATAATGACAATGTAAAAACATGTTATTTCATTTTCAACACATTTGCAAAAATGTCTATCTAATTTACACATGTATTCACACCCCATAGTCAGTACATGTTAGAATCACCTTTGGCAGAGATTACAGCTGTGAGTCCTGGGAAAGTCTCTAAGAGCTTTGCACACCTGATCTGTACAATATTTACCCATTAGTTATTTTCTAAATTCTTCAAGCACTGTCAAAACTTGTCATTGCTAGACAACCATTTTTAAGTCTTGCCATAGATTTTCAAGTAGATTTAAGTCAAAACTGTAATTCGGCCACTCAGGAACATTCACGGTCTTCTTGGTAAAGCAACTCCAGTGTATATTTGGCCTTGTGTTTTAGGTTATTTTCCTGCTGTAAGGTGAATTCATCTCCCAGTGTCTGTTGGAAAGCAGACAACCAGATATTTCTCTAGGATTTTGCCTGTGCCATTCCTTTCTTTTTTATCCTGAAAAACTCCCCAGTCCTTAACGATTACAAGCATACCAAAAACATGATGCAGCCACCACTATGCTTGAAAATATGAAGAGTGGTAACTCAGTAATGTGTTGGTATTGAATTTGGACCAAACATAACACTTTTCAGGACAAAATAGTGAATTGCGTTGCCACGTTTTTTAAAGTATTACTTTAGTGCCATGTTGCAAACTGGATGCATGTTTTGGAATATTTTTTAAAATTATGTCCAGACTTCCTTCTTTACACTGTTAATTACGTTAGTATTGTGGAGTAAACTACAATGTTGTTGATCCATCCACAATTTTCTAATCACAGCCATTAAACTCAGTAACTGTTTTAAAGTCACCATTGGACTCATCTTGAAATCCCTGAGTGGTTTCCTTCCTCTCTGGCAACTGAGTTAGTAAGGACGCCTGTATCGGTGTAATGACTGGGTGTATTGATACACTGTACAGAATAATTAATAACTTCACCATGCTCAAAGGCATATTCAATGTCTGCAATTGTTTTTTTTTTACCCATTTACCAATAGGTGCACTTCATTGCAAGGCATTGGAAAACATCTCTGCTCTTTGAGGTTGAATCTGTGTTTGAAATGAAATGCACTGCTCGACCGTACAAATAATTGTATGTGTGGGGTACAGAGATGAGTTAGTCATTCAAAAAGCATATTAAAACACTATTATTGCAGTCAGTCCATACAACTTATGTTTATTTTTTACTAATGAACATATTTAGGCTTGCCATAAGAAAGGGGTTGAATACTTATTGACTCAAGCCGTTTCAGCTTTCCATTTTTAACTCATTTGCAATCATTTCGAAAAACACAATTCCATTTTGACATTATGGTGCATTGTGTGTAGGCAAGTGACAAAAAAATCTCAATTCAATCCATTTAAAATTCTATAACAACTAAATGTGGAAAAAGTCAAGGGATGTGAATAGTTTCTTAAGGCACTGTAAAGTGCATTTGAACGGGGTGCCAGGCTTGTGTCAAGAACTGCAACGCTGCTGGGTTTTTTCCACGCTCAACAGTTTCCTGTGTGTATCAAGAATGGTCCACCACCCAAAAAACATCCAGCCAATTTCACACAATTGTGGGAAGCATTGGAGTAAGCATGGGCCAGCATCCTTGTGAAATGCATTCAACACCTTGTAGAGTCCATGTCCTGACAAATTGAGGCTTGGTGGGGTGGGGTGGGTTCAACTCAATATTAGAAAGGTACTCTTAATTAGCGTATGTGATATAGCACACAGTTTTCAGAGGCCTCTTTTGGCTCGTGAGCTTTACTTTCAGAACTACTGGCTAAAAAGTCCAGGAGAATCTCTGTAAGGCATTTAGAATCAGAAAAACCAAAAAGAGAACAGCTTAAATGTAAAAACATGCAGCAGCACAACTTTTGTTAAAGGTCCAGTGCAGCCATTTTTATCTCAATATAAAATTATTTCCGGGTAACAAATAAATACCTTACTGTGATTGTTTTCAATTAAAATGGTAAACAAGAAGCCAAAACAGCTTCTTAGCAAAGAACAGTTTCTCAAGCAAGAATTTTGCTCGGACTGTCTGGGAGTGGTCTGAGTGGAGAGGGGAAAACACCACCCCGTTCATGAAAATGGTTCACTCCTAACAGACAGTGGCCTGCTATATAAAGCAGGCAGACAGGCATTCTGATACTGTTTGATTGAGTATTAGAATGGGCTAAATGAGTGACCTAAGTGACCGAGTGTGGTATGATTGTAAGCGCCAGGAGCGCCGGTTCCAGTACCTCAGAAACGGAAGGCCTTTCACGCATGATAGTGTCTAGGGTTTACTGAGAATGGTGCGACAAACAAAAAACATCCAGTCAGCGGCAGTCCGGTGGGTGAAAATCACTCGTTGATGAGAGAGGTCAAAGGAGAATGGCAAGAAATATGCAAGCTAACAGCCGGGCCACAAACGAAGCAGTACAGAGGTTTGCAGAACGGCATCTTGGGACGCACAACTCGTCGGTCCTTGTCACGGATGGGCTACTGCAGCAGACGACCACACTGGGTTCCACTCCTATTAGCTATAAACAACAAGAAGTGCCTCCAGTTCACGTGATCACCATCACCGGACAATTGAGGAGTGGAAAAATATGACCTGGTCCGACAAATCCAGGTTCCTGTTGATTCATACTGATGGCAGAGTCAGGATTTGGCGTAAACTGCATGAGTCCTCATCCTGCCTGGTGTGAACGGTACAGGCTGGTGGTGTAGTGGTGCCGGGAACTGTTTTCCTGGCACACATTAGGTCCCTTGATACCAATTGAGTAACATTTCAACACCACACCTTATAGAATCCATACCCCGCAGAATCCAGGCTGTTCTGGAGGCAAAGGGAGGTCCGACCCAGTAGTAGGTGGGTCTACCTAATAAACTGGCCACTGAGTGTATATAAAACACAGGGAAATCACGTTTCTGACTGCACTGGGCCTTTAACCATTCTATACGGACATTAAAAACATCAAATACCAAATTGTGACCCTAAAAATACCACAAAACAATAGCTATCAAGCAGGTGTAATTGGCATTAACAACAGTTTAGTGTGAAAGTAAAGAAGGATGTAGTGACTCATGTCGTCCCGATGTCTGTCCACCCACATTAAGCCCCCTTACCTTAAAGCTGAAGACAAACTTTCCCCCTTTGTAAAAGCCCTAAAAAGAGAGAAAATAACCTGAGAATGTGTTTACATACAGGTTTCTATGAATGCTGTTCATAGACTGTTTGATGGGTTGGCATGAGATAATGTCAATGTACAGTGCTAAATAATACATTGTGTACCAAGTATTTATCCTTGGATATTAGTTGATAGGCCACTATGTTAGCATTACAAACCATTCATTAGTTGCAACTGTACAAGTTTGAGTACAATAGTTAAATGTTTAATAAACACATATGACATATTCTCTCTGACAAGTAGCTACAGCTTGTTTCAGGAAAGAGTGAAGACCTCGTCTGGTGAGATGATGAGTTTGAAGTTGAGCAGATCATCTTGGTCGGGGAAGACGATCTCGCACGTCTTTGGGAGGTTCAGCTCATTGATGTCTGCAAGGAGAAAATTAATGTCTCAATAAATAGCAGACTTCTTGGATAAATTTCCCTTCAGTGGCATGCATGAAACCTGCCTGGCAGAAATATGAAAACAAAAGTCTTCTTCTTATCTGCTTCTTTTTTTTTTACGGACAAAAAGTGGGGTGTAAAATGGTATTGAAGGCACCCGAGCAGCACAGTCCAATGATTCCTTCTGAAGTGCTGGGGTGATCCCACACCTGTGGTGGTATTTTCCCTCTCACTCTGAGGTCTTTCAAACTGTAATGGTTGCCCTGCAGTAATTTCCTATATTCTGCTTTGAATAACAACTGACAAGTTTAATATGCGAACAGAGTCAGTTCACTTCAAAAGGAGGAAAACCAATTTGTGACTATGTGGTGGTCCTTTAGCCTAAAAGCTAAACAACATTCTTTAGGTATATAGGTCCCGTTGGTTTTTAGACAGCCTTCATCCACTATGAAATGGAGATTAGCATAGTCTTTCAAAATCATGGGCTTCAGTCAAACTGGTTATCTTATATGGGGTCCATGGTGTTACAAGGATCATGAACCAAACAAGTGAGCCATTGGAACAAAATCGCCACACTCATCACAGGGGTGGTTTGAATTTCATTATCCAAGTATCTGGGAAAATATTTGTTGATAGGGTTGTGGGGGGCCTTTCAAAGCATTTCCTCTTTTTGGATAGCTGGAAATGTCACGTTCTCTTTTGAATCAATGTTATTAGCTAAAGACCTGGCTTAACAATCCTGTAACTACTTTAAAAGGCTGAGGTTATATATTTCTTGCCATCCAACTCCCAGTCAGTCTTTCACTGTTCCAAATGTCATGTGTTCTGTCATGAAAGGTATGAAACGTTTCAATGTCTCACATGTATCTTTTGTATTGACAACATTAACTAGCCTATCTACATGTGTACACAGTTACTTTGAGACATACAGTGGACTGCAGCACATTGGCCAAAAACTGTTTGTAACCAAAGATAAGTGTGGCAAACATCCTGGCTAGTGATAGCTGTACTGACTTGAAGTAGCTAACTAGCATAGTACAAGTTGCTGACTAATGAAAAGCAAAGGTTACTTTTACGTTACTCAATAACATCAATAGTGATATCCACAATAGTTTAAGACGCGTTTGTGATATTCTGTTGAATAATGAACGACTATACCCACGTTTTTGAGCTAGTTAGCATCAGACAGAAGTAGCAAGTTAACTAACTTTATCGGCTTAATGGGTGTAGCTACTGGTAGCTTGTGTTCTCTTTTGCACAAACTGCTTAAGTGACACATCTAAATTGAAACACTGATAACGTGGCTAGTTACTGAACAAATAACGTTATACAGTTATTTGTTCAGCTAGCTAACGTTATCTAAGTCACTGAACTACCAGGGCAAATGAACTAACAAGGGTGCTAACTAACAAGAAGTGTTGTAAATATGAGTTGATTCCCTGGCTTCACCATCTTCTGGCTGCGACGTTTGAGTTTTGTTTTCATAATAGCTAGCTAGCTAACGTTAGCCAGATGGCTAGCTAGCTAATTAGTCAACTAGCTAGTTCAGCCTCCTATGGCAATACAGACCCGTTTTTGTCGTTTCTCATTTATTAAACACGTGGACAGACACGTTAATTAAACAAACATGTTCGTGGTTTAAAAGTAGACCATCTGCTTTTAAAGAAGCCAGTTAGCCTACCTTTCTGTATTCGAAGCTGGGCCGCACTTGCTTTTTTACCCCCGGCTCCTGTTCTGTTTCCTCCAGCAGATTCCTCGTCTTTCTTCTGCTGCTTCAGAGAAAAGAGCTTAATCATCTTCAATTAGTTTATTGAAGATCTATATTTCAGTTCCTTCAATTAGAAACAGCTCTTTGTCTTAAATTTATGGAGAGTTATGACTCAATACAACACCGTAATGTTGTTGGAGCCGGTGCGTCTCAGCTACAATATCGGAAGACTAGCTGATAGCCTAGCTCGGTAGCACTGGTGCGTGAGACAGTAACGTTACGATGCCAAGGTAGCGAGTGTGAAAGAAAGGGGAGTTCTGAAAGAACAGTGGCGGTACACAAACTGGACCAGTTTGTTTCTGTTGATAAGAAATCATTGGATTTTGCCTAGTTGGGCTACTCATATTCATAAGCTTTATTTAATTTACACTCACGTTGGAGGGTTAGAGACTGCACATGTTCATGTTTTATGGTTGAGGAACAGCACCCTGAAGTATCAAAGGATAAAGCAAAACAGAAACTATTTCATTCAGATGTACAATGTTAAATCCGTGTTGTACATAGCTTACACAAAATAATAATGCAGGATACACATAGCTATGTATTTACAGCACCACACTGGACAGTATTTTGTCTCTTAGACAAGAACAATATGCTTAGAAAATAAGTTAGTAATAATTAAATGTGAGAAATATTTTTTTCTATCTCAGTACAGAGTACCACAGTATGAGTCATAATACCCATAAAACCTAGCGGTGAAACAAGAAAATCGTTCCAATAACTTTTCCATCATTCATTTTCCACAGGGGATTTTAGAAACACTTAAAACAAGGGCTGTGTTTTGTGTAGGCTTACCCTGGAGTGACATTTTGATAACTGTAATTCACTCTAGGACAAGGAGACTTATGATATTCACCTGTATTTACCTGCCAAAAAATGGAATGCTAATTAGTTGATAATGTGACTATCATAAAGAACTACAAATGCCATGATGATCTGGACAAGACTGCCAAATCAAAGCAAAAGTAAGAATCTCTGGATTAACTATCTGATGGTAACTACATTTAGTAATTAATAAATTGGTTACATTTCTTTAAGTCGACAATTTTGTGAACTGTATTGTGCAAGTTTTAAGTTGACACAATACCTTTTACCAAAGGTGTCAGCTAGAGATTATGTGCAGTAGCATGCAGGGATTTGTAGTCTTGCATGATGTCTACGTTGATATTAATTCGCTTTTTTTTTATCTGAGTAATTGAGCTGAAAATATTGTTAAGTCGACCTGGCCCGGGTATCCCGGAAGGATATTGACCTCATCCCGTCAGTTGAGGATGCCTGTTCGTTCCTCACCATCTTAAATAAGCATGCCCCTTTCAAAAAAAATAATGTAGAACTAAGAACAGATATAGCCCTTGGTTCACTCCAGACTTGACTGCCCTCGACCAGCACAAAAACATCCTGTGGCGGACTGCACTAGCATCGAATAATCCCCGCAATATGCAACTTTTCAGGGAAGTCCGGAACCAATACACATAGTCAGTCAGGAAAGCAAAGGCTAGCTTTTTCAAACTGAAATTTGCATCCTGTAGCTCTAACTCCAAAACGTTTTGGGACACTGTAAAGTCCATGGAGAATAAGAGCACCTCCTCCCAGCTGCCCACTGCTCTGAGGCTAGGTAACACTGTCACCACTGATAAATCCACAATAATCGAGAATTTCAATAAGCTTTTCTCTACGGCTGGCCATGCTTTCCTCCTGGCTACCCCAACCCTGGCCAACAGCGCCGCACCCCCCGCAGCTACTCGCCCAAGCCTCCCCAGCTTCTCCATCACCCAAATCCAGATAGAAAATGTTCTGAAAGCGCTGCAAAACCTGGACCTGTACAAATCAGCTGGGCTAGACAATCTGGACCCTCTCTTTTTCTAAAACTATCCGCCGCCATTATTGCAACCCCTATTACCAGTCTGTTCAACCTCTCTTTCGTATCATCCGAGATCCCTAAAGATTGGAAAGCTGCCGCGGTCGTCCCCCTCTTCAAAGGGGGTGACACTCTAGACCCAAATTGTTATAGACCTACAGTGGGGCAAAAAAGTATTTAGTCAGCCACCAATTGTGCAAGTTCCCCCACTTAAAAAGATGAGAGAGGCCTGTAATTTTCATCATAGGTACACTTCAACTATGACAGACAAAATGAGAAAAAAAATCCAGAAAATCACATTGTAGGATTTTCAATGAATTTATTTGCAAATTATGGTGGAAAATAAGTATTTGGTCACCTACAAACAAGCAAGATTTCTGGCAAAAGTTTCTCAATACTTTGTTATATACCCTTTGTTGGCAATGACAGAGGTCAAATGTTTTCTATAAGTCTTCACAAGGTTTTCACACACTGTTGCTGGTATTTTGGCCCATTCCTCCATGCAGATCTCCTCTAGAGCAGTGATGTTTTGGGGCTGTTGCTGGGCAACAAGGACTTTCAACTCCCTCCAAAGATTTTCTATGGGGTTGAGATCTGGAGACTGGCTAGGCCACTCCAGGACCTTGAAATGCTTCTTACGAAGCCACTCCTTCGTTGCCCGGGTGGTGTGTTTGGGATCATTGTCATGCTGAAAGACCCAGCCACGTTTCATCTTCAATGCCCTTGCTGATGGTAGGCTTTGTTACTTTGGTCCCAGCTCTCTGCAGGTCATTCACTAGGTCCCCCCCGTATGGTTCTTGTGATCATTTTGACTCCACGGGGTGAGATTTTGCGTGGAGCCCCAGATCGAGGGAGATTATCAGTGGTCTTGTATGTCTTCCATTTCCTAATAATTGCTCCCACAGTTGATTTCTTCAAACCAAGCTGCTTACCTATTGCAGATTCAGTCTTCCCAGCCTGGTGCAGGTCTACAATTTTGCTTCTGGTGTCCTTTGACAGCTCTTTGGTCTTGGCTATAGTGGAGTTTGGAATGTGACTGTTTGAGGTTGTGGACAGGTGTCTTTTATACTGATAACAAGTTCAAACAGGTGCAGGCCCCATCCGATGACACCCCCGGACAGGGCCAAACAGGACGGATATAACCCCACCCACTTTGTCAAAGCACAGCCCCACACCACACCACTAGAAGAAGAAGTTACAGGTCTGTGAGAGCCAGAAATCTTGCTTGTTTGTAGGTGACCAAATACTTATTTTCCAGCATAATTTGCAAATAAATTTCATTAAAAATCCTACAATGTGATTTTCTGGATTTTTTTTCTAAATTTGTCTGTCATAGTTGAAGTGTACCTATGATGAAAATTATAGGCCTCTCTCATCTTTTTAAGTGGGAGAACTTGCACAATTGGTGGCTGACTAAATACTTTTTTACCCCACTGTATATCCATCCTGGCCTGCCTTTCTAAAGTCTTCGAAAGCCAAGTTAATAAACAGATCACTGACCATTTCGAATCCCACCGTACCTTCTCTGCTGTCATGGGTGCACCTCAGCCACCCTCAAGGTACTAAACGATATCATAACCACCATCGATAAAACACAGTACTGTTCAGCCGTCTTCATCGACCTGGCCAAGGCTTTCGACTCTGTCAATCACTGCATTCTTATCAGCAGACTCAAGAGCCTTGGTTTCTCAAATGACTGCCTCGCCTGGTTCACCAACTACTTCTCAGACAGAGTTCAGTGTGTCAAATCGGAGGGCCTGTTGTCCGGACCTCTGGCAGTCTCTATGGGGGTACCACAGGGTTCAATTCTCAGGCCGACTCTTTTCTCTGTATATATCAACGATGTCGCTCTTGCTGCGGGTGATTGCCTGATCCACCTCTACGCAGACGACACCATTCTGTATACATCTGGCCCTTCTTTGGACACTGTGTTAACAAACCTCCAAACGAGCTTCAATGCCATACAACACTCCTTCCTTGGTCTCCAACTGCTCTTAAACGCTAGTGAAACCAAATGTATGCTTTTCAACCGTTCGCTGCCCGCACCCGCCCGCCCGACTAGCATCACTACTCTGGACGGTTCTGACTTAGAATATGTGGACAACTACAAATACCTAGGTGTCTGGTTAGACTGTAAACTCTCCTTCCAGACCCATATCAAACATCTCCAATCCAAAGTTAAATCTAGAATTGGCTTCCTATTTCGCAACAAAGCATCCTTCACTCATGCTGCCAAACATACCCTTGTAAAACTGACCATCCTACCAATACTCGACTTTGGCGATGTCATTTACAAAATAGCCTCCAATACCCTACTCAACAAATTGGATGCAGTCTATCACAGTGCAATCCGTTTTGTCACCAAAGCCCCATATACTACCCACCATTGCGACCTGTACGCTCTCGTTGGCTGGCCCTCGCTTCATTCTCGTCGCCAAACCCACTGGCTCCATGTCATCTACAAGACCCTGCTAGGTAAAGTCCCCCCTTATCTCAGCTCGCTGGTCACCATAGCATCTCCCACCTGTAGCACACGCTCCAGCAGGTATATCTCTCTAGTCACCCCCAAAACCAATTATTTCTTTGGCCGCCTCTCCTTCCAGTTCTCTGCTGCCAATGACTGGAACGAACTTCAAAAATCTCTGAAACTGGAAACACTTATCTCCCTCACTAGCTTTAAGCACCAACTGTCAGAGCATCTTACAGATTACTGCACCTGTACATAGCCCACCTATAATTTAGCCCAAACAACTACCTCTTTCCCAACTGTATTTAATTTATTTATTTATTTTGCTCCTTTGCACCCCATTATTTTTATTTCTACTTTGCACATTCTTCCATTGCAAAACTACCATTCCAGTGTTTTAATGTGCTATATTGTATTTACTTTGCCACCATGGCCTTTTTTGCCTTTACCTCCCTTCTCACCTCATTTGCTCACATTGTATATAGACTTGTTTATACTGTATTATTGACTGAATGTTTGTTTTACTCCATGTGTAACTCTGTGTCGTTGTATCTGTCGAACTGCTTTGCTTTATCTTGGCCAGGTCACAATTGTAAATGAGAACTTGTTCTCAACTTGCCTACCTGGTTAAATAAAGGTTAAATAAATAAAAATATTTTTAAAAACTCACGCCGCCAAACACCCTCGTAAAACTGACTATCCTATTGATCCTCGACTTCGGCGATGTCATTTACAAAATAGCTTCCAATACTCTACTCAGCAAACTGGATGCAGTCTATCACAGTGCCATCCGTTTTGTCACCAAAGCCCCAGATACCACCCACCACTGCGACCTGTATGCTCTAGTCAGCTGGCCCTCGCTGCATATTCGTCACCAGACCCACTAGCTCCAGGTCATCTTTAAGTCTATGCTAGGTAAAGCTCCGCCTTATCTCAGCTTACCGGTCAGGATAACAACACCCACCCGTAGCATGCACTCCAGCAGGTATATCTCACTGGTCATCCCCAAAGCCAACACCAGATTTGGCCGCCTTTCCTTCCAGTTCTCTGCTGCCAATGACTGGAACGTATTGCATAAATTGCTGAAGCTGGAAACTTATATTTCCCTCACTAACTTTAAAAATCAGCTATCTGAGCAGCTAACCGATCGCTGCAGCTGTACATAGCCCACCCAATCTACCTACTTCATCCCCATATTGTTTTTATTTACTTTTCTGATCTCTTGCACACCAGTATTTCTACTTGCAGATCGCCATTTGCTCATCTATCACTCCAGTGTAAATTTGCTAAATTGTAATTACCTCGCTACTATGGCCTATTTATTGCCTTACCTCCTCACGCCATTTGCACACACTGTATATAGATTTTTTTTTCTATTGTGTTATTGACTGTACTCTTGTTTATTCCATTTGTAACTCTGTTGTTGTTTGTGTCACACTGCTTTGCTTTATCTTGGTCGCAGTTGAAAATGAGAACTTGTTCTCAACTAGCTTACCTGGTTAAATAAAGGTGGTAAAAAAAGTCACCTTGTCCGAGAGTTTTACATGCTTATCAAAACGCCATGCAAGGGTAAGCCTACATGAAACACAGCCCTTATTAAGTGTTTATAAAATTCCCTGTGGAAAAACAATTGGAACCATTTCCATGACTGCTAGGTTTTATGGGTATTATGACACCTCCACTGTGGGGCTCTAACTTTGTCATCCTACAAGAAACATGGTATAGAGGAGACCGACCCACTGGTTGCCCTCTAAGTTACAGAGAGCTGGTAGTACCATCCACCAAACATCCAGGTGTGAAACAGGAAAGGGACTCCGGGGGTACGCTAATTTCTTATAGAGCAGACCTAACCCACGCTTAAATGAGTCAAAACAGGAACATTTTGCATCTGGCTAGAAATTAATAAGGAAATGATCTCAACAGAGAAATGTCCTCGTGTGCTACCTATATCCCCCCAATAGAATCCCCATACTTTAATGATGACAGCTTTTCCATCCTAAGGTAGAGATCAGCCATTTCCAGACCCAGGGACATGTTCTAGTCTGTGGCGACCTAAATGCCAGAACTGGACAAAAACCTGACACTCAGCACACAGGGGGACAAACACCTACCTGGAGGTGACAGTATTCCCTCCCAAATATGCCCCCCCTAGACACAACTATGACAAAACAACCAACAAAAATGGATCATAACTCCTGCAGCTCTGTCGTACGCTGGGTCTGAACATAGTCAATGTTAGGCTTCGAGGAGACTCTTATGGTAGGTACACCTACAGCTCATCCTTTGGCAGTAGTACTGGAGATTACTTGATCATTGACCTCAACCCAGAATCTCTCAGGGCGTTCAGTCAGCTGACTAATACCTCTATCAGATCACAGCAAAATCACAGTCTACCGGAACAGAGCGATACTCAATCATGAGCCAAAGGAACTGTGCAATATTAAGAAAACTAGAAGGAAAGTAGTGTAGAAACCTACCAAAAAACTATTAGGCAACCACACATTCAATCCCCTTTAGACAACTTCTTGGACAAAACATTTCACTGTAATGGTGAAGGTGTAAACTTGGCAGTAGAAAGCCTAAACAGTATATTTGACCTTTCAGCTGGCCTATCAAATCTAAAAATTTCAAAACCGACAACCAAATAAAATGAACAAAAATGACAAATGGTTTGATGAAGAGTGCAAAAATCTAAGAAAGAAATTGAGAAACCTGTCCAACCAAAAACATAGAGACACGGACAACCTGGGTCTACGCCTTCACTATGGTGAATCACTAAAACAATACAGAAATACACTACGCAAACAGAAGGAACAGCACTTCAGAAAATCAGCTCAATGCAATTTAAGAATCCATAGAATCTAACCACTTCTGGAAAAATTGGAACACACTAAACAAACAACCACACGAGAGCACACACAAAACGATACATACCTTGGCCTAAACATCAGCGTCACAGGTAACTTCCACAAAGCTGTGAATGATCTGAGAGACAAGGCAAGAAGGGCCTTCAATGCCATCAAAGGGAACATGAAATTCGGACATGAAATTTGGCCGTAAACAGAGAGTACATAGTGACAATACCTGACCACTGTGACTGACCCAAAATAAAGGATATCTTAATGTACAGACTCCAATTTTTTTTACTCTTTCTTGAACTGCATTGTTGGATAGGGGCTTGAAAGTAAACATTTCACGGGAAAGGGTACACATGTTGTATTCGGCGCATTTGACAGATAACATTTGATTTGACTCCGTGAGCATTACTATTGAGAAAGGTCGCCGTAGGCAGACCTGGCTCTCGAGAAGACCGGCTATGTGCACACTTCCCACAAAATGAGGTGGAAACTGAGTTGCACTTTCTAACCTCCTGCCAAATGTATGACAATATTAGAGACACATACAGTATTTCCCTCAGATTACACAAACCCACAAAGAATTCAAAAACAAATCCAATTTTAATAAACTCCCATATCTATTGGGTGAAATATCAGTGTGCAATCACAGCAGCAAGTTGTGTGACCTGTTGCCACAAGAGAAGAGCAATCAGTGAAGAACAAACACCATTGTAAATTCAACCCATATTTATTTATTTTCCCTTTTGTACTTTAACTATTTGCACATCGCTACAACACTGTAATACATTTGAAATGTCTTTATTCTTTTGGAACTTGTGTGAGTGTATTTACTTTATTGTTTATCCATTTCACTTGCTTTGGCAATGTAAACATATTTCCCATGCTAATAAAGCCCCTTGACTAGAGCGAGAGAGAAAAGCCACAATAAGTCTTACTTTAGAAAGCTTTTTCAAGTTTAGGAAACTCATTCAGAAACACATATCTTATGTTGTCCCATAAACATCATACCTATATGTTCTATGTTGTCCCATACCTAATGTCGTCTCCAGGCTCAATTGCTATAGACAGGATATATCATATAGACAGGTTGACAGAGAGCCAGGTGGTGGATGACATTATCCCATACCTATATGTCATCCTAAGGGCATCATACCTATTTGTCCAAGGAACATCAACCTGGTATTGGGTAACCCAGGGTTTCCCAAACTCTGTCCTGGGTCCCCCTCTGGGTGCACATTCTGGTTTTTACCCTAGCATTACATAAGCTGATTCAAATAATCAAAGCATGATGTAGTGTTAGGACAGGACCGAATTTGGGAAACCCTGGGGTAATCTACCCTTCTGTCTCTTCACTTTTTTTAAATGTAGTTTCATCACATACTTTTGTTTGTGGATATTGTAGACACAGAAAGTACATGCCCACGGCTCTCCACAATCCTCCATCCATCACAGAATACATAGATGTTAACTGATTATTTGAATGTCCAACAAGGCTTTCTTTGCAGCCTTTCAGTGGAACAGTTTTAGCTTGGTTGGTTCTACACTCTTTATACTACAAATCCCACAATTCCATATGCTTAGCTTCTGACGCCTTGAAGGGGAGGCGCGGCAATATTTTTCCTTCCCATATTTTATTTACTATATTTATTTATTTATTTATGACATTTTTTCTAGACAAAAATGGAGAACGATGGCCTCAAATCTTACCAAGAGCATACGGACGATTAATCGTGTCTTCAAATCGGTAGCAAGGTAGCTGACGAGCTAATAAAACACCCACAAAACAAGAATCACACAATAGAAACCGAGAACAATAGCCACGTTTACCCGTCTATTCAGATTGTCTCTTTCATTTGACTGGAATTTATAGGGAAAACCGCAGCAGACATTTAAACTGCGAAATAAGATGTTTTTTTCTTAAATACGCTTTGTCTCGAAATCATGTGCCATTTTGCATGTTTTGAAGACCTCAAGAACACGTTGGAAGACGTTTGAGAGACCAAGAAACCGGGATAGGGGTCAAACGGCACAAAAAACGCTTGTGTTGCGTCTTGAAATGTATTGTTACATACCCATTCGGGAACCCTTTACATCTCTGTCTAATCTAGAGTAGAGAGAACACTGGCAAGAAGGAAACATCTAGCTATCTTTCAAGCTACAATCACCACTGTAACAACATGGAACGCATGTGAACGTGCCACACGGGACCCAGAATCAGCAAGAAAGGCTGCGGGAGAAAGAAACAAGGAAGCGATCCCCTAACAGCTAATATCAACGCTAGCTAGCTAACGGTTGGCTAATCATATTATTTCTAATGCGCGACCAAGGAGTATGCGACTCGATACCAAGAGGTTAGTAATTATAACAGTTGACCACTAAACTCACATCTTCAATGTGATCAGGTATCTACTACATTGTTTTTGCAAGATGCTGAGCAATATGAAAGAGGAAGATTATAGTGCAGGGAAGCGAATGGAGGTGAGATGACGGAGGACTTTGTGTAATTAATTGATCATTTTATGAATTTATATAACAAACCTTTTTTTCAGTGTTATTCATGTACAGCATGTTCCCTACACAACATGTAGTGAACTAACTACGTACAGTAGCCAGTAGAGCAGCCACACTAGTTAACTAGCTAACGTTAGCTGCTAAGTTATTGGCTGCGCATCTATATTGTAGCTAGCTAGCTAACGTTAGTCATCAGACTCAATCTTGCGCTACAGGCCATAATACGTGCAGCCATGTATTATTACAGTAGTCCCTCCCAACAAACACCATTGCTATGAACATTTCAAGCATGTTTTATCGATACATGATTTGTGTGCTAAGTAAATGCTTGTTGTGATTGTTAGCAAGCAGGCTAACAAGCTTGCTTGCCACAGCAGTAAGCAACGCCGATACTTGGTTGAATGATTTGTTTCCATCTAATGAATCAAACCCCCAGTATTTACTGAATTATTTCATATAAAACATGTCACTGGATGTAAGTTTACTGCGTTATAACACACCCATTGTATGCCTTGGCTTGATTGGCAAAGGTTCCTCTGGGGAGGCACACATTGAAATTACTGTTTTGATTTCACGAGTGCCTGGCTGGTACTAACATCTATCTCAGTTCAGTTTCTGCAATATCATGCCTCTGTCCTTCCTTACCCTCTCCTTCCTTAGCCCCTCTTTGTGTGAGATGGAGAGAGACCATACACTTTGTCCATGTTTGGCTCTAATTTATAACATCCTATATTATCATCATCTATGCTTTTCACCCCCCCCCCCCCCCCCCAGCAAGGTGTCATTGCATTAATGTCTCATTATATTCCACACGTATCTGTTTATCTACATTGATTCATGCAAAGTATAGCCGACAAATTAGGGTTGGGCTGATATATGATTTAAATTGAATATCGTGATATTTGACATTGATGATATATCGGGAAGTGCAAGACTATACTCTTGTTTGATCTTTACAAATCAAAACTGTGCAGTTTTATCAGTTAGGCTGTGTCAACATGTTGTAAATGAAGTCCAAATGAATTAAGATTATTTAATGAGAATGCAACTAATATTGTAAATAAGCACACACATTTCTTATGATTTAGCCATTAACAGCGCAAAACGATTTTTGAATGTCGCAATATTTGGAGTAGCATATTGTAGAAGAGGTCTTTTCAAATATGGCCCAACCCTACTACACATCTGACATGATATCAAATATATTTTTATTCGTCACATGCTTCGTAAACAACAGGTGTAGACTAACAGTGGCAATGTAGAGACAACGAAAATAGAGAAATAATAGAAAAGTAATAATAGATACCCAATGAGTAACAATAACTGGGCTGTATACACGGGGTACCAGTAAGTAATTGAGGTATGTGTTCATAAAACTAGGGATAGAGTGACTAGGCAACATGATATATATAAACAGTAGCAGATGGATATGTGATGAGTAATAAAAGAAAATGGTGTAAAAAGGGTCAATGCAGATAGTCCGGGTAGCTATTTGGCCAACTATTTAGCAGCCTTATGGCTTGTGGTAGAAGCTGTTCAGGGTCCTGTTGGTTCCAGACTTGGTGAATCGGTACCACTTGCTGTGCGGTAGCAGAGAGAACAGTCAATGAATCGGGTGGCTGGAGGCTTTGAGAATTTGTAGGGCCTTCCTCTGACAGTGCCTGGTATAGAGGTCCTGGATGGCAGGAAGCTTTGCCCCAGTCATGTACTCGGCCGGATGCACCACCTTTTGTAGCGCCTTGCAGTTGCTATACCAAGCGGTGATTCAGCCAGTCAAGATGCTCTCAATGGTGCAGCTGTAGACATTTTTGAGGAGCTTAGCGCCCACGCCATCTGAGGGCCCATCTTTTCAGCCTCCTGAGGGGACGAGTCATTGTCGTTCCCTCTTTGTGACTGTTCGTGTGTGTCGACAATGATAGATCCTTAGTGATGTGGAAACCAAGAAACTTGAAACTCTCAAACCGTTCCTCTACAGCCCTGTTGATGTGAATGGGGGCATGCTTGGCCCTCCGTTTCCTGTAGTCCACAATCAGCTCTTTTATCTTGCTGACTTTGAGGGAGAGATTGTTGTCCAGGCACCACACTGACAGGTCTCGGTCCTCCTCCCTATAAGCTTTCTCATTGCCAGCGGTGGTAGGCCTGATCACAGACTGCAGTGTTGTCAGCATACTTAATGATGGCGTTGAAGTCGTGCGGCCACACAGTTGTGGGTAAACAGGGAGTACAGAAGGGGACTAAGCATGCACCCCTGAGGGGCCCCCGTGTTGCGGGTCAATGTGGCAGACATGTTGTTGCCTACCCTCAACACCTGGGGGTGGCCCGTCAGGAATTCCAGGATTCAGTTGCAGAGGGAGGTGTTCAGTCCCAGGGTCCTTAGCTTAATGATGAGCTTGGTGGGCACTATGGTGTTGAACGCTGAGCTGTAATCAATGACCAGCATTCTCACATAGGTGTTCCTCTTGTCCAGGTGGGAGAGGGCAGTGTGGATTGCTATAGCGATTGTGTCATCTGTGGATCTGTTGGGGCGGTATGCAAATTGAAGTGGGTCCAGGTTGTCTGGGGTGATGGTGTTGATGTTTCATGGCTACATATGTGAGTACTACGGGGGATAGTCATTTAAACTCCTCAATGACATCGGATGAATCCCGGAACATATTCCAGTCTGTGCAAGCAGATGACATACACGCTTTGAATAGCTGGTCCTTCAAATCCAGACACTGCACGTCACAATGCCCCCGTAGGTAAAATTATTTTTGAAGTATCCACTGAAGTCCAAAAAAGCCTTTTGAATTTTATCCGAAGGGAATCAGTTGTCGTTGTATATTACCTGTTAACAGGCAAAATATGCCTAACCCTCATGTAATTGTGCAGTAGATAGGCCTGTACAGTTGTCCTATAGGTTTTTAAATAAGTACTATGCCTTAAAGTACCATCCAGAGATTGTGGCACCAACATTAAACTTGGCCTCTTTTTAAAGGTTCTGAAAACAGAAGAAATGGATCCTAATGCAGTTCATCCACTGGCTGAAGGTCCACAGAGACGACGATTGTGCCATCAGTGAGCACTTAATTTGAAACGCAGTTACTCAAAATGTCAGAGAGTGTAAACAAATGTCCAAGATCTAATGATGAATCATGGGACCATTAGACATTTCAAAGCCTATTCCCTCAGCCTAAAATATATCTGTTTAGTTGCCCACACAATGCAATTTGAACCTCCCAAAACCCCTCAACATCCTCAGTCACGTATGATGCAATAATGATCTTCCTGACCAGTCTCTCGTTCTAGGCAGGAACCACATTCTTCTTTACAGAAGAGAAGACCCAGGGCCTCAGTGCCTTTGCAATGGGCTCTTTGATTCTGGCTGTTTTGAGGAAATGTAGGATCACCTGTGATAGTTCCTAGAGTGAAGGGGCGAGGCGGGATTTGTTGTTACAAGAAACCATATCTGTTAAGTTCCCGAGGCTTTGTGTTCCAAGTTAAGCAACTAGCTTGGGGCCTGTCACATGGGTTTGGGCTAAGAGTAAACCAAGCCTATTTTATTAGAGGCCATGGAATGCGGAGATTTCATACACTCCCTACAGTATGTGCCCTGTTGTATTTGATAACATGAGGGTAAGGAGCATAGAGCATACGCTATAGCCTGTCTGTCTGAGGAGTCGTCGAGAGAGCAGACTGGCCTCCTGTTGCCCACTAGTGTTTGCACTGTCAGTCTTTCTCTTGGTCTCTTACATGGGTCTATGAATGCACTGGCATGCGTATTCAGTATGTTCACTGAGTAAGCTCTTGTCCTTTCTCCTCTTTCCTTCTCTTTATCTATCCTGCTCTCTTTGGCGCACACCCCAGTTTGTGTATGTTCCTGAACTGTTTGTCCTCCCTCCCATATGACATGAAGGGATATTCCCGATTGGGGTGCTTATCTGTATCTGCAGTGCATGTTTGTGCTAACCAGGATCATTTTCTTCAGTTACTGCAGAGTGGATGTCCGGGTGTTAACCTGTCTCCCCTTTTCCAGTTGACTGTTGTGTATGTGAAGTTTGTGTTGACCACTCTGTTGACTGCAGAGGGGTTGTCAGACAGTATGTGCATATGGTATAGTCTTGTACACTGCATATACAGTTACAGCCTATCTGTTATGTACAGTGCATTTGGAAAGAATTCACTTTGTTACATTACAGCCGTACTCTAAAATTGATTCAATCGTTTTTTCCCCCTCATCAATCTACACACAATACCCCTAAAGACAAAGCAAAGACAAGTTTTAGAAATTTTAGCAAATCTATTCAAAATAAACTGAAGTATTACATTTTACAGTACTTTGTTGAAGCTCCTTTGGCAGCGATTACAGCTTTGAGTCTTCTTGGGTATGACACTACAAGCTTGGCACACCTGTATTTTGGGAGTTTCTCCCATTCTTCTCTGTAGATCCTCTCAATCTCCTGCCAAGTTGGTTGGGGAGCGTCACTGCACTGCTATTTTCAAGTCTCTCCAGAGATATTCGATCTGGTTCAAGTCTTGGTTCTGGCTGGGCCACTCAAATACATTCAAAGACTTGTCCCGAAGCCACTCCTGCGTTGTCTTGGCTGTGTGCTTAGGGTCGTTGTCCTGTTGGAAGGTGAACATTCACCCCAGTCTAAGGTCCTGAGCACTCTGGAGGAGGTTTTCATTAAGGATCTCTATACTTTGCTCGATTCATCTTTCCCTCGTTCCTGACTACTCTTCCAGTCCCTGCCGCTGAAAAACATCTCCACAGGATGATGCTGCCACCATGCTTCGCCGTCTCGGAGCTTTACGGATCATTTCTTTGACCTCATGGCTTGGTTTCTGCTCTGACATGCACTGTCAACTGTGGGACCTTTATAGAGATAGACAGGTGTGCCTTTCCAAATCATGGCCAATCAATTGAATTTACCACAGATGGACTCCATTCAAGTAGTAGAAATGTCTCGAGGATTATCAATGGAACAGGATGCACCTGAGCTCAATTTTGAGTCTCATAGCAAAGGGGCTGAATACTTGTGTAAATATGGTATCTGTTTTTTGTGTAGATAAAACATGTTTTCTTTTCTCGAATAAGGCTGTAATGTAACAAAACGGGGGTCTGAATACTTTCCGAATGCACTGTAGACATTTGTTTACCTGTATCTTTTTTTTTTCTCCAGAGGGGAGGTCTGGCTGCTGGCATCTAGTATATGTAGTTTATATTTGTATTAACCTGTGCGTCTCTCCTCTCCCCAGTTGACTGCAGAGGGGATGTCAGGCAGTAAGGCTCTGGGAGGGGCACGGCGGCGGCGGACGCGGTGCCGACGCTGTCAGGCCTGCATGCGGACAGAGTGCGGCGAGTGCCACTTCTGCAAGGACATGAAAAAGTTTGGCGGGCCCGGAAGGATGAAGCAGTCCTGTCTGCTCCGACAGTGCACAGCGGTAAGTTAGAACACACACGCTAGTGATGGGGGGGGAGAAATCAATACAGTTACATATCAGGATATTATTTTTGAGGTGGTATCGTTTTTTTTCTTTTTCTGCTAGTTGGCTGTACCTGCACCAAAACTCCAGTATTTTTCCTTCATAGCTTGTTCTCCATCTTCTTTTTTAAATAGGCAGCCTATTTGTTTTCAGCAGCTTATGCTCTCTCTTGTCCCTCTGCAGTAGACATATGGTGAGCAATATATTTGAACATTGAATCACAATAAAATCACAGTATCAAATTGCAATACATATGGAATTGAGATACATATCGTATCGGCACCAAATATCGCATTGTGAGGTCCTTGGCAATTCCCAGCCCGAACACATACTGCTCATTCTTGCCTCGTTACCAATATTATTCTACTCTCACTAGGAAATGTACCACTGCTCTATTCCATCCAAAAGTGAATGTATTAGGAAATGTATCAATTGTACAACTGATGCCATTTTCTAGATAGGATGTAACATCTGACACTAACTTTTGAAACATGCACAGGACATGCAGTGCATTCGGAAAGTATTCAGACCCTTTACCTTTTCCACATTTTGTTACGTTACAGCCTTATTCTAAATTGGATTAAAAAATTTAAAAAGTGCCCCATAATGACAAAGCGATAACAGGTTTTTAGAAATGTTTGCAAATGTATTAATTAAAAAACAGATACCATACTTAGGTATTCAGCCCATTGCTATGAGACGAAATTGAGCTCAAGTGCATCCTGTTTCCATTGATCATCCTTGAGATGTTTCTATAACTTGATTGGAGTCCACCTGTCGTAAATTAAATTAATTGGACATGATTTGGAAAGGCACACACCTGTTTTATATAAGGTCCCACAGTTGACAGTGTATGTCAGAGCAAAAACCAAGTCATGAAGTCGAAGGAATTGTCCATAAAGCTCCGAGACAGGATTGTGTCAAGGCACAGATCTGGGGAAGGGTAACAAAACATTTCTGCAGCGTTAAAGGTCCCCAAGAACACAGTGGCCTCCATCATTCTGAAATGGAAGAGGTATGGAATCACCAAGGCTCTTCCTAGAGCTGGCCACCCGGCCAAACTGAGCAATCGAGGGAGAAGGGCCTTGGTCAGGGAGGTGATCGAGGACCTGATATTCACTCTGACAGAGCACCAGAGTTCCTATGCGGCGATGGGAGAACCTTCCAGAAGGACAACAATCTCTGCAGCACTCCACCAATCAGGCCTTTTTGGTAGAGTGGCCAGACGGATGCCACTCCTCAGTAAAGGGCAAATGACAGCCTCTTGAAGTTTGCCTAAAGGACTCTGACCATGAGAAACAAGATTCTCTGGTCTGATGAAACCAAGATTGAACTCTTTGGCCTGAATACCAAGCGTCATGTCTGGTGGAAACCTGGCAAGATCCCTATGGTGAGGCATGGTAGTGGCAGCATCATGCTGTGGGGATGTTTTTCAGCAGCAGGGACTGGGAGATTAGTCAGGAAAGATGAACAGAGGGTAAAGTACAGAGGTCCTTAATGGAAACCTGCTCCAGAGTTCTCAGGACCTCAGACTGGGGCAAAGGTTCACCTTCCAACAGGATAACGAGCCTAAGCACACAGCCAAGACAATGCATGTGTGGCTTTGGGACAAGTCTCTGAATGTCCCTGTGTGACCCGGACTAGAACCCGCTTGAACATCTCTGGAGAGACCTGAAAATAGCTGTGCAACGACGCTACCCATCCAACCTGACAGAGCTTGAGAGGATCTGCAGAGAAGAATGGGAGAAACTCTCCAAATACAGGTGTGCCAAGCTTGTAGCGTCATACCCAAGAAGACGTGAGGCTGTAATCGCTGCCAAAGGTGCTTCAACCAAGTACTGAGTAAAGGGTCTGAATACATGTAAATGTTTTTAATTTTTAATTTTTCATACATTTGCAAAAGATTCTAAACCTCTATTTGCTTTATCAATATGGGGTATTCTATATAGATTGGAGGGGGGACAATTTAATACATTTTAGAATAGGGCTGTAAACGTAACAAAATGTGGAAAAGGTCAAGGGGTCTGAATACTTTCCGAATGCACTGTATAATGAGATTTGATTGGCATCTGGTATATAGAGCACATTACCTAACCTATAGCTTAATTAACCTCAGTATCAAATATTGTAATTTATCCACGCAAGACTGAAGTTTAGGTTGTTTTTCCTGTTACACAAACCTTCAACCCTGCCAAACAATAAACGTGAAGAAGGGAGTTTCCACATACACTGCTAACATGTTGTGACCCGAGTCTTTTCCCAAACGTGAAAGGACGAGCTTTAAGAGCTTTTGGCATATCCCTCACACTTATTGAGATCCCGTCTAAACAGAAACCACCGTTTAGACTAGAATATAAACTCATGTTGTTTATGATACACAATCGATTGACAACCCATTGACGACAGTTACAGTGCCTTCAGAAAAATATTCATACTCATATTTGCATAAATATGCACACCCATTTGACACAACAAATTGAGCTCCGGTGCATCCAATTTCCTTTGATCATCCTTGATGTTACTACAACTTGATTGGACTCCACCTGTGGCCAATTCAAATTGTTTGGACATGATTTAGAAAGAAAAACACCTGTCTATATAACGTCCCACAGTTGACAGTGCATGTCAGAGCTGAAACTATACCATGAAGTCTGAGGAACTGTCTGTAGATCTCTGAGATAGAATTGTGATGAGGCATATATCTTAGGGAGGGTATAAAACCATTTCTAGAGTGTTGAAAGTTTCCAAGAGCACATTGGTCTCGAAAACATATGGAACTACCCAGACTCTGCCTGGAGGTGGCCGTCTGACCAAACTGGGCAAGAAGGACCTTGGTCAGGGAGGTGACCAAGAACCCAATAACTACTCTGACAGAACTACGAAGTTCCTTGGCTGAGATGGGAGAACCTGACAGAAGGAAAGCGGTCTTATATGTGCTTTTGTATGTATGCCAGTGGGTATGCTGTATATAGGGTTGCAAAGGGTCGGAAACTTTATTGAGAAATTTCCGGAAATTTTCCATGGGAAGTTAATCCCTGCAATTTAAGGTCACAGTTATGAAAACTTAGGACACTGAAGAGGCCTTTCTACTGACTCTGAATAACACCAAAAGAAAAATGCCCAGGGTCCCTGCTCATCTGTGTGAACATGCCTTAAACATGCGGCAAGGAGGCATGAGGACTGCAAATGTAGCCAGGGCAATATTGCAATGTCTGTACTGTGAGGCGCCTAAGACGGCGCTACAGGAAGACAGGACAGACAGCTGATCATCCTCGCAGTGGCAGACCACATGTAACGACACCTGCACAGGATCGGTACATCCGAACATCACACCTGCGGGACAGGTACAGGATGGCAATAACAACTGCCCGAGTTACACCAGGAACGCACAATCCCTCCAGTGCTCCGACTGTCCGCAATAGGCTGAGAGAGGCTGGACTGAGGCAGGTCCTCACCAGACATCACCGGCAACAAAGTCGCCGATGGGCACAAACCCATCGTCGCTGGGCCAGACAGGAATGGCAAAAAGTGCTCTTCACTGACAAATTGCAGTTTTGTTTCACCGGGGGTGATAGGCGGATTTGCATTTATCGACGAAGGAATGAGCGTTACACCGAGGCCTGTACCCTGGAGCGGGATCGATTTGGAGGTGGCGGGTCCGTCATGGTCTGGGGCGGTGTGTCACAGCATCATCGGACTGAGCTTGTTGTCATTGCAGGCAATCTCAATGCTGTGCGTTACAGGGAAGACGTCCTCCCTTGTGGTACCCTTCCTGCAGGCTCATCCTGACATGACCCTCCAGCATGACAATGCCACCTGCCATATTGCTCATTCTATGCGTGATTTCCTGCAGGAATGTCAGTGTTCTGCCATGGCCAGCGACGAGCCCGGATCTCAATCCCATTGAACACGTCTGGGACCTGTTGGATTGGAGGGTGAGGGCTAGGGCCATTTCCCCCCCCCCAGAAATGTCAGGAAACTTGCAGGTGCCTTGGTGGAAGAGTGGGGTAACATCTCGCAGCAAGTACGGGCAAATCTGGTGTCCATGAGGAGTCCATGAGGAGGAGATGCACTGCAGTACTTAACGCAGATACTGACTGTTACTTTTGATTTTGCCCCCCTCCCCCCCTTGTTCAGGGACACATTATTCAATTTCTGTTAGTCACATGTCTGTGGAACTACATTAAATGGTATTAATTTGCATATATTCCTGTTAATTCCCACCTCTGAATATTTCCCAAAATGTGCAACCCTAACTGTATATATTTGTTTATTGATTCTATGGAACCCAGGACTCCCTGGAAAACAGTGGCAATTGTTACTGAGTGGACTATCCTGGCTAAATAAATCAAATGAAGGGGAAAAAAATCAGGTTTCTGCAGCACTTCACCAATCTGGGCTTTATGGGCGAGTGGCCAGACGAAGGCCACTCCTGAGAAATAGGCAAATTACGGCACACCTGGAGTTTGTAAAAAGGCTTTGAGATCATAAGAGAGCAAGAGAATCTGTGGTCTGATGAGACAAACATTTTACACTTTGGCCTGAATGCAAAGCGTTATGTCTGGAGAAAACCAGGCACCACTCATCACCTGTCTAACACCATCCCTACCGTGAAGCATGGTGGTGGCAGCCCATGGTATGTGCAAATGACCTGAGACTGGGGCGAAGATTAACGTTCCAACGGGACAATGACCCCAAGCATACAGCCAGGGCAACGCTGGAATGGCTTCAGAACAAGAATGTGAAAGTCTGAGTGGTCCAGCCAAAGCCCAGACTTGGATCCCATTTGACTAACAGTGGAAAGACTTGAAGATTGCTGTTAACCACCGATATGTATCTAATTTAACAGAGCTTCAGAAAATCTGCAAGGAAGAATGTAAGAAAATCCCCAAATCCAGATGTGCAAAGCTGATACAGACATACCCAAGACGACTCAAAGTTGTAATTGCTGCCAAATGTGCTTCTATTGACTCGGGTGCGAATACTTATGTAAATTAGAGTTCTGTATAAAATGTTCAATAAATTAGCAAAAAAAATTAAAAACATGCTTTCAATATTTCATTATGGTGTAGTTGGGTGAGAGATCACTAATCAATTTTGAATTCAGGCTGTAACAACAAAATGTGCAATAAGTCAAGGGGAATGAATACTTTCTGAAGGCACTGTATGACATACAATCTGTCAACTGGTTTTTGCTGTTTACATTCTGAAAACCGGCCTCTGGTTTAGCAAAGCTGTTTCAGAGAGCAAATGTCATCAAAATAGAGTAGTCATCCCCTGCATGAAAGTGGATAAGCTTGTTCGAACGTCTTTAGTGATTTAGGGTGTGATTTTTATCGATTGGTTTGCGAATGCCTGAAATGGCATAGATGGCTGGTTGCTTAGACGTGGGAAATGTGATGTGTTTCCTTGGTAACTGAGCACATTGTTACTTGGGTGTTATTTTTTTGGGCGGGCAGCAATTTGCTTTGATCAGTTTTATTTTCTCGACAGAGCTGGGAGACTGATCTTGTGGTGAAGGAAGGAAATTAGGTTGGATGTATACAGGGATACTAATCCTCAGAATCTGTGCAGATTAGTTCTTCAATCTCATTAGTTTCTAATAGTTGGTCAATGGATCTTGGCTAGATTCTGTTCACCTCAAACTTGTTTGGCTTGATAAGTGAGTAATTTTCACCTCAATACAGTTTATTTTTTCGATAGTCAAAATTCCATTTGGCAGGTTAATGAAAATGTTGAGCTGGACAACTTAGGTAATGTGTCAAAGAAAATAAACCTAATAAATACAGTGCTCTGTCCCTGTGCTTCTGAAAAAGCACTACACCCTTTACCCCTTTTTATTATTTTAAATTTTTTAAATTAAGTGGCTGGCAAATATCTCTATATTAATGCATTTGCTTTCATCCACACACTCTCAATTAGCTAGGTCCTCCTAAGAGCAGCAATTTTGTTTTATTTGTTCCTGCGCTTCAATTTAGATGCATAATAAATGTACCATCCATAGTGAATGAATACATGGTTACAGCTCCACCTCTGAGCCCTCTATCCTGAATGGACCCACATACAATATTTGATTTATGTACATATACACATTTATATTGGTTACGCACATACAATATTTGATTTATGTTGAATAAATATATTGTTTAACATGGTTATATAACATGTTATTTTCTTCCTTGTAGCCTGTGTTGCCCCACACAGCGGTGTGCTTCTCGTGTGGGGAGGCGGGGAAGGAGGACACGGTAGACACAGAAGAAGAGAAGTTTAGCCTCTCTCTGATGGAGTGCACCATCTGCAATGAGATCATCCACCCCAGCTGCCTCAAGGTGGGGCCAGACCCTCTGTGTATGGCCGGCTGTCATAGCTGGAGAAGTGTGTGTGTGTGTGAGAGAGAGTGGGTGTGTCTCTCTTCCATTCTTACGGTCTTAAGTCAAATGTCTGCTCTATCTAGTATTGGTTACATACATTTATTGATTGAGTGATTTGTGATATCATTGTTTTATTTTCTCCAACGTACAGATGGGTAAAGCAGAAGGCATCATAAACGATGAGATCCCGAATTGTTGGGAGTGTCCAAAATGCCATAAGGAAGGCAAGACCAGTAAGGTGAGAACTGTGACTGGGAACACTAGTCTGTCAGGCTCTGCTGATAAAACTAAACCAGAGAGGTTGACAAAGGACATCTATGATGTATGGATTAATCAATAATGGTTGATAAGGTAGGAGGAATGATTTGGAATGGAACACGTTAGTCCTTTTATAGAAAATGTATTTGTCTAAATAAGCTCTTAAATTGGAATATCATTTTGTTTCATTGACCCGATCCCCATTTCATATACTGTAGTAGGCTATTACATATACAGTGCATTCGGAAAGTATTCAGACACCTTGACTTTTTCCACATTTCGTTATGTCACAGCCTCATTCTAAAATTGATTAAATAGTCCTCCCCCCCACCACACCCCCAGGCTACACACATTATCTCGTAATGACAAAGCAAAAGCAGGTTTTTAGAAATCTTTGAAGAAAATAAATGGAAATATCGCTTTTACCTAAGTATTCATACCTTTTACTCAGTACTTTGTTGAAACACCTTTGGCAGCGATTACAGCCTTGAGTCTTCTTGGGTATGAGGCGACAAGCTTGGCACACCTGTATTTGGGGAGTTTCTCCCATTCTTCTCTGCAGATCCTCTCAAGCGCTGTCAGTTTGTTAGGGAGCTGTTAGATCGGTTTCAAGTACAGGCTCTGGCTGGGCCACTCAAGTACATTCAAAGACTTGTCCTGAAGCCACTCCTGCGTTGTCTTGTGTTGAACTACCCCCTTCCAAGTGGAAAAGGGGAAGGGGTCTGAATACATTCCGAATGTACTGTACATATTCTTCAATCCTCTTCCCCTTTCTCCACACATCAGGACGGGGGTGATGGCTCAGGGAAGAGGCGGATGGACAACGGGGAGGTGGGCCGATGGAAGCTGACCGACGATCCTCCGCCCACCAAAAAGAAACCCCCCTCTTTAGATGACGGGGGGCGGCAGGACGGTCACAAGAGGAAGAAGGAGAAGGAGCTTCCCCAGGACAGCGGCCCCAAAAAGAAGGTAGGACGATCTTGGTGAAGTGTTGCAGTTTGCAGACATTTAGCATGCACACCGAGTATACCAAACATTAGGAACACCTTCCTAATACTGTGTTGCATCCCTCCCCTTTTGCCCTCAGAACAGCCTCAATTCGTCGGGCATGGACTCTAAAAGGGGCAGAAAGCGTTCCACAGGGATGCTGGCACATGTTGACCCCAATGCTTCCCACAGTTGTGTCAAGTTGGCTGGGTGTCTTTTGGGTGGTGGACCATTCTTGATACACACGGGAAACTGTGTATCAACGCTGCTGTGAAAGCAGCGTTGCAGTTCTTGACACAAACTGGTGTGCCTGGCACCTAGTACCATACCCCGTTCAAAGGCACTTAAATCTTTTGTCTTGCCCATTCACCCACTGACTGGCACACATACACAATCCATGTCTCAATTGTCTAAAGGCTTAAAAATCCTCTTTAGCCTGTCTCCTCCCATTCATCTACACTGATTTTTTAAAAATTGGATTTAACAAGTGACATCAAAAAGGGATCATGGCTTTCATCTGGTCAGTCTGTCATGGAAAGTGCAGGTGTCCTTAATGTTTTGTATGCTCAGTGTATAGTTGCTAAGAGGCCTACAAGTAGTGACCAATTGTATGAACGCAGCTTGCCAACTCTTCTCTGTCTGACCTTTTACCTCAGATGAAAGGGGCGCATGAAAAACGCTTGAAAAAGGTAATTTCATGTGAACAAAATGTTAAGCTCTGTCATAAAGCATATGGTAACTGCGAACTGGATTCAATCTGTATCGCTGAAGTTTCCCGTACATTTTTTTTAAAGGTAATTCCCGATTGAGCCGACATCTGCAGTGTTTACCGTTGAATGCAGTCTTTGCGAATGCGCCAACATTGCCCTTGAATTTCAATTGAGGTATAACGCGAATCTTCTGGGATATGGACTGAATCCAGCTCTTAGTCGAGTTCAAGTTATATTTCTCAATGGTAAAGGTTAGGGTTCATGCTCCTCTGTCACTCTCTTCACTAACGTTATCTCTCCCATGACAGAAACAGAAGCCTAACGTGTCAGAGACTGCAGAGTCCAATGGGCCCAACTCCTCCACCGGAGGCGGCCAGGGTTCCGGAGGGGGTTCCAACTCCACGCAGTCCCCCACCTCTACGGCCAGCCAGGACCAGCGCTCGCACCACCGTGAGAAATTGGAGCGCTTCAAGCGCATGTGCCAGCTCCTTGAGCGTGTCCGCGAGTCCAGCTCATCGAGCTCGTCTAGTTCTGAGTCTGACTCTGAGTCCGACTCTGACTCGCCTTCCGGTTCAGATGGCCGGCGTGGCTCTGAACCGTCCTCCCCCGTACTCGTCACTTATAGCAACAGTGCAAGGGAGCGCAACCGGGAACGGGACAGGGAGAGGGACAGGAGGCTGGCGGAGCTGGGCTTCAGTGCCAGTGAGGACTCTGAGGGAGAGGGAAGTGTTAAGGAGGAGGAGGAGGCGGTGGAGGAGCAGGTTGTGGGAGACAAGCCTCGGCGTAGAGGGGAGGGACCTCCACGGGGCCGCAAGGGGCTCACGACGGACGGGAATGACGAGGAGAGTGGGGAGAGGAGTCGGAAGTCTACCCCATTGCCTCCACCCTCCCCTCTCTCCTCCACCCAGCCTCCACCTTCCTCCGGCCACGGCCCCTCGCCAGGTTCCGAGGGATTCTCCGGTAAGCGCAGCAACGGCTCTGAGACGCGCAATGGACGGACACGGGCGGGGGTGAGGGACCGGGAGACTCAGGAGAAGGAGAACGCCAACAACAGCAGCGGAGGCTCGGTGGCCAACCACCGACACGGAACTGGCAAGGGCAACAAGGGCAGCAAGATCCGTAGCAACAAGCAAACAGGGTCCCAACCAACATCGAGGAACAGTAGCAACTCTTCCGCTTCTACTGCCACTTCCACATCCAATGGGGGAGGGGGGGGGCTGCTGAGCCCAGGCAGCAACTCCTCAGGGGGCATGTCAGCCCTCGCCGCCTCACCCCGGTCACAGCCGTCCCGGATGGCTCCACGTTCGCAGATGATGAAACGCAGCCCCCCTGCTGTGCCCTCGCCTCCCCGGCCTGTTCAGATGGAGCGGCACTTGGTGCGGCCACCACCCGCCTGCCCCGAGCCCCACTGCCTGCCCCTGGACAGCGGCTCCTCCCACGTGATGCCCCGTGACGTCTGGCTCCACGTCTTCCAGCACCTCAGCCAGAGGGAGCTGTGTGTCTGCATGCGGGTCTGTCGGACATGGAGCCGGTGGTAAGTCTAGACAAAAGGTTCAGATGTGGTCAGCATCCAGTTGGGCTGGAAGGGGGTAGTTCAACACAAACTTGTTTGGACTACTGAGAAATGCATCTTTGATGTTGAGAACAATAGAAAACCATCCCTGAAAGGATATTCATTGACTGCAGTGACTCAAATTCTGTGGCGTACAGTAGACCAGACTTTCTTTTGTTCTCATCCCAGTCATTTATTTTCTGTCTTGCTCTCTCAGGTGCTGTGATAAGAGATTGTGGAATCAGATTGACCTCAGCCGGCAGCGCTCTATCACCCCTCCTATGCTGAGTGGTATAATCCGCAGGCAACCAGTCTCCCTTAACCTGGGCTATACCAACATCTCGAAGAAGCAGCTCATGTGGCTTATCAACCGTCTACAAGGTATCTTGTGTTCATTCAACACCTCTGCCTCCCTACCACATCTTTTTCCATCAATATAGCCTGATCATGTCATATTGTAATTTGGCTGTCATCACCTCATTGCTGTATTGCTAGTCTGCTTTAGGGATTACGCTAACTCCTGGCCTCTTTCTCTCCCAGGTCTACTGGAGCTGAATGTGTCGGGCTGTCCCTGGTCCTCTGTGTCGGCCCTGTGTCAGGCTGCTTGTCCCTGCCTGCGTCTGCTCGACCTCAGCCGGGTAGAAGACATGAAGGACTCTCACCTGAGGGAGCTCCTGGCACCCCCTGCTGACACTCGGACAGGTTAGTGACAAGTCACTCACATGATTGATTAGCCATCCATAACCTGCAATATGAGATGAATACTATATAGGTGCAAATGAAATACAGTTGCAAATGCAGAGAATTGGTCTGTGTTAACAAAGCCCTGGCTTCCCAAATATTTTTTTGAAATCGAGTTTGTTGTGATTTTGTTTAATTAGTTTCGTTTTACCAGTTCCTCCAATCAAACTACTTGTTTACTGGTGAATACAGACAAGGGCATTAGTAGTGGGAGATTTCCGAGGAAGCGGACTGGTGTGAATTATATTGGAATGTCGGGAGGCCCAGCTTCGTTGTTATAGGCACGTTATTGAGGACGTGCACAATTCTAGAAGGAGAAATGGAGTCCCTTGAGAAAGCAAGTACAAGATGGGTGTCAGGGATGGAGCGGCAGTATTATCATAAGGAGGCGTGTACTTGCAAAACAGAGAAGGAATGGAGGGAAAAAGAGAGGGAGAAGAGGTCTAAGAGAGTGAGGGAAGAAGAGGGTGAGCTTGAGTCGGATAAAAAATTGTGGAAAAAAGGGAGATGGTTTGTCAAAGAATGGTAGAAAGTATAAGCGGAGGGAGCTGAACGAGATGAAATGGAAGTGAATGAGGGTGAAGTATCGGAGGTGGTAGGTGAGGTAAAGTTATCGAAAACTGGGGTATGCACCAAGGATCAGGATAAAGAAGAGTCTGACAGTAGGTGTGTAGTTTATGGAAAAAGGGGACTCTTGAATTTTGGCTGATCCATTTGTGGTTTCATGGTGGGTGGAAAAAGTGTTGGGTAATGTGGACTCGGTGAGGATAAAGTGGTCTCGTGATAATTGTTTGTTTCTGTTGGGCAGAGGAAGAATGCGCTCAAAGTAAAACGAATGGGGGCAAGTAAAGTGAATAGTTTCGTTCTCATGAAAAGGGCACCCGTGAAGGAGTGATAGCTGGGGTAGCAGTAGATCTACAGTTGAAATCAGAAGTTTACATACACTTAGGTTTGAGTCAATAAAACTCGATTTTCAACCACTCCACAAATGTATTGTTGACAAACTATTGTTTTGGCAAGGCGGTTAGGACATCTACTTTGTGCATGACACAAGTCATTTTTCCAACAATTGTTAACAGATTATTTCACTGTAACACTAAGTTGACTGTGCCTTTTTTAAACAGCTTGGAAAACTCCAGAAAAGGATGTCATGGCTTTAGAAGCTTCTGATTGGCATAATTTGATTAAATTGGAGGTGTACCTGTGGATGTATTTCAAAGCCTACCTTCAAACTCAGTGCCTCTTTGCCCGACATCATGGGAAAATCAAAAGAAATCAGCCAAGACCTCAGAAAACAAAGTGTAGACCTCCACATGTCTGGTTCATCCTTGGGAGCAATTTGCAAATGCCTGAAGGTACCACGTTCATCTGTACAAACAATAGTACGCAACTATAAACACCATGGGACCATGCAGCCGTCTTACTGCTCAGGAAGGAGACGCGTTCTCTCTCCTAGAGATGAACGTACTTTGGTGCGAAAAGTGCAAATCAATCGCAGAACAACAGCAAAGGACCTTGTGAAGATGCTGGAGGAAACCGCTACAAAAGTATCTATATCCACAGTAAAACAAGTCTTATATCTACATAACCTGAAAGGCCGCTCAGCAAGGAAGAAGCCACTGCTCCAAAACCGCCATAAAAAAGCCAGACTACGGTTTGCAACTGCACATGGGGACAAAGATTGTACTTTTTGAGAAATGTCCTCTGGTCTGATGAAACACAAATAGAACTGTTTAGCCATAATGGCCATCGTTATGTTTGGAGGAAAAACTGGGAGGCTTGCAAGCCGAAGAACACCATCCCAACCATGAAGCATGGGGGTGGCGGCATCATGTTGTGGGGGTGCTTTGCTGCAGGAGGGGTTCGTGCACTTCACAAAATAGATGGCATCATGAGGAAGGAAAATTATGTGGATATATTGAAGCAACATCTCAAGACAGCCAGGAAGTTAAAGCTTGGTCGCAAATGGGTCTTCCAAATGGACAATGACCCCAAGCATACTTCCCAAGGTGGCAAAATGTCTTCAGGACAACAAAGTCAAGGTATTGGAGTGGCCATCACAAAGACCTGACCTCAATCCTATAGAAAATGTGTGGGCAGAACTGAAAAGGCATGTGCGAGCAAAGAGGCCTACAAACCTGACTCAGTTAAACCAGCTCTGTCAGGAGGAATGGGCCAAAATTCACCCAACTTATTGTGGGGAGCTTGTGGAATCCTACCCGAAACGTGTGACCCAAGTTAAACAACCTTATTTTGGCCCATTCCTCCATGCATATCTCCTCTAGAGCAGTGATGTTTTGGGGCTGTTGCTCTCATTTTGTCTGTCATCGTTGAAGTGTACCTATGACTTTTTTTGCCCCACTGTATAAGTTATTCTGTACGAGTGTTTGTGCCGAATACATTGAGATGTTACAGGTGTCAAGTTTGTGGCCGTGTGCTAGCAGTGTGTAGGAGGGAGGGTCCAAGGTGTGAGAAATGTGCAGAAGGGCATGAGACAAAGGAATGTGTAGTAGTGGAATGTGTTAATTATAGGGGTGCCCATGGAGCTGGGGATCAGAAATGTCCCGTGCGAGAGAGGCAGGTTGAGGTTTCTAGGGTTAGAGTAGAAGTTGTCATATGCTGAGGCAGTGAAGAAAGTAGAGGAAGATGGGTTAAGGGAGAGGAGTGGTGAGAGTAGTAGAGATATACCAGTACAGAGGGAGAGGCCAAAAAGTGAAACAAGTTTCAGTAAGATTGGATTTTTTAGCATTTATATCAATGGTTATTAATTGTACTGCAGGGATGGATCGGAAGTCTCAGAAAATTGAGGTTGTTGTGGCAGCTGCAGAGAGGTATTTGGGTGTGTGAGACTTGACAACAGAAGAGTTACAGGATATGTTCAGTTGTGATGTCCCATCCTTTCAGAGTGATTTCATGAGGTAGGAATGAATACATTTAATTAGTGGAGTAGGGGGGTGTTCAATTTATTTAGTATAATTTTGAAATGAGTGAGTATAGTGTTAGATGGTAGGGTATAAGGGAGTTGTACTCCAATCTAGTAGGTGGCGGTAGTGCAACAAATTGGATGCCAACCGCTGTTAAACCTCATAGAAGAAGAAGTAACCTGCACTACACTATGGAAGGGAAGATGCCATGCTGTGTTCATTGGCATTTGTGACATCGTCTATAAAATGTACTGTTTAATTTCACTGTACTGTCATGCTTGTTTTCAGTGAATATTGTTGCAAGTGAAGAACCACTCCCTTTTCATAGTGCAGTAGTTCCCACACTTTTTATAGTCCCGTACTCTTTCAAACATTCAACCTCCAGTTGCGTACCCCCTCCAGCACCAGGGTCGGCGCACTCTCAAATGTTTTTTTGTTGTTGCCATCATTGTAAGCCTGCCACACACCCTACACGATACATTTATTAAACATAAGAATTTGTGTGAGTTTTTGCCACAAACCAGCTCGTGGTAAGTGACAAAGAGCTCTTATAGGACCAGGGCACAAATAATAATAACCAATAATTTTGCTCTTTATTTAACCATCTTACATATAAAACCATATTTGTTCATCAAAAATTGTGAATAACTCACCACAGGTTAATGAGAGGGGTGTGTGCTTGAAAGGATGCACATAACTGCAATGTTGGGTTGTATTGGAGAGTCTCAGTCTTAAATCATTTTCCACAGTCTGCCTGTATTTAGTTTTCATGCTAGTGAGGGCCGAGAATCCACTCTCACATAGGTAAGTGGTTGCAAAGGGCATCGGTGTCTTAACAGCGCGATTTGCCAAGGCAGGATACTCTGCAATTCACAGAACCGCTTGTTGCAATTTCGGTGAGGCTCTCTAGTTCAGGTATTGGTAAGTGGACTGGAGGCAAGGCATGAAAGGGATAACTAATCCAGTTGTTTGGGGAATGTAATTGCGCACCCAGCTCACTCAGGTGCTTCGCTATATCACATTTTACATTTTCCGTAAGCTTGAGTTAATTTGCAGACAAATCATACAATGATGGAAAGACCTGTGCGTTGTCCTTGTTAATGCAGACCGAGAAGAGCTCCAACTTCTTAATCATAGCACATTGAATGTAGTTGCGGAGAGTCCCTGTAATCTTAGCTTCAGATCATTCAGGCGGGAAAAATGTCACCCAGATAGGCCAGTCGTGTGAGAAACTCATCATGCAAGCGGTCAGACAAGTGAAAATGGTTTAGTAAAAAATGTAAGCTTCTCTCTCAAAAAAACGTGTCAATATTTTGCCCCTTGATAACAGCTCAGTTTTTGTATGTGAATCACAATTTTATTTGGCCAACCCCAATTTGGGAATACCTGTTACATTGATAAACACACAGACTGTGAATCCTAAAAGTCCTGTAACATGTTTTGCTTTGTTCTTGGTCGAAAAGCTCATGGCGAGAGCAGAGGGGGGCGGTTCCAGAACGTAACAGAGCTGCGATTGGCCGGGCTGGACTTGACAGATGTCACGTCCCGCCTGTTGGTGCGCTACCTGCCCCACTTGACCAAGCTGGACCTGAGTCAGTGTGGCAACATCACGGACCAGACCATCCACACACTGACCTCCCCCATGTCTCCACTGAAAGATAGCCTCACCCACCTCAACCTGGCAGGTAAAGACTACACGGTAGACTCACTAGCCCCAAATACACCAAGGTAGGTACCCTGTTTTTTGTTTGTTCGTATATTTGAATATTGCAGGTTCAGGCTGCTGACCAGGGATCTGCTCCAGATACTGACCTTTTCTTCCCTCTGAGATGTTTAATCATGCTAAAGTAGCAACATACAGAGATACTTGTTGTCTTATTTCTCAACGATATCAACCTGGCTCCTGGTTGAAATATTCAAACCACGTTTACTGATTGAAGTGTTGCAGTCATTGTGGTTATGTAGGTTGACCGTTGGTAGTTAACCTCCTGTTGTTTTCTCCTGTCCGCAGGCTGTGTGAAGGTGACTGAGCAGTGCCTGCCCCTGTTGCGCCGCTGTGCCTCCCTGCAGAGCGCTGACTTGCGCTCCTGCACCTTGCTCACCCCTGATGCCTGTCAGCTCCTCTCCTTCCCTTGCCCTGATGATAGAGTGCTGCTCAAGAACAGCTAAGGGCCTGCGACGCCTCCCCCCACACACACACACACATCAACCCCCACCACACTACAGAGAGATAAGAGAACGAGAGGGACCCTGCGATGTGGGCAAGTGAGCCAGCCACTGAGGGAAAAGGACATGGAGTGGGAGCCACGAAAGAGAAAAGTGGGATTAGAGAATGAGAGAACCATAGACCTTTGCCTACATTTCTCTGGATCGACTCGTTTGTGAACGGACATCATTGAAAATGTTTTAGCATGTACATATTCAATATCTGTACAATGGGTGTGTGTATATAAATGTAGTTTACTGTAAATGACCCAATCCGCCCCTTCCCTCTCTCCTTCTACCCTCACACCAACCATTATCCAGCTGACGTGTAAAGGCACTGCACTGCGCCACTGTCTTGAACTAGCATCATTTGCACTCCATAATCAAAAACTCCTGACGAACTAATCCATTTCCTCTTTCGTGGCGTCAGACTACGAAGAATGTACCCAATGCCAGAGGCTGCGCCCCATCGGAAGCCGTTTAATGTCCAGACGGATACTGGGCTCATGTTAGTGTGTGTGTCTTTGTAAGTATGTGTGAGAGATGTAAACGGTGTTAATGTGACAGTTGGCGCGAGAAAGAGACGGAAACAGGACCCGTGTACGTCTCCTTCACCGCTAAGCTCTCTGCTGCCCTCAATCTTTCTGGGGGTTAAGGACATTCAAGGCCCTACATATCCTGTCCAATGGCCGGAGAGCCACTAGAGCCCATAACTCCTAGCCCCGACCCCAACCCCTTATTTTCCTCTCTTTTCCTGCCCAACGTGCCATTCTTATGGGGTCTGTTCATCCTTGTCAATCTGATTGTCCTACTCTGTACCCTGGACAGCCCTTCCCATCACACTCTGTCTCTCTGCTGCCATGGCCCTTTTGCAGCTTGTGCTGCCCACCGTCTGTGCTGTGTGCGTACATTATGCAGAGAGCTGGACCTTGCTGTGTCCGACTGCAATGAACCATGCTTACCGTACTGTTTCATACCAGACCTGGAATTTGCCACGGCCCCTTTCTTCACTGCTTCACAATGCCTGGCTGATGTAACATTATCTTGTATTTTTGCAGACCGGTTCAGTCTAGATCACGACCGCACGAACTCCCAGTGAATAACTGACACGTTTTGAGTATGACTTGGGAAAACTGTGTCGATAACAGAGACCGTCCGTTGCACTGCGTTCGCTGCGCCACGTGGCAGGGGGTTTAAAACTAAGGCTGACCCTGGTTGGACTTCTGCCTCAGATGTGAGGGACTTTGAAGATTTTCCCAGAATTGGGTTTTTATTTAAGTGTCCACATGCTGCTTATCTTCCAAAGCCAGGAACATCCCAGCCCATCCAACCTGCCACGCAGTGTCATTATCTTAAAGGTCTTGTAGGATGAGGGTTTGATTGAATCAGTTGTAGCAATTCCCCAAATCGTTTCTCCATTAGGGTACCCCTGGGCATGCTGGTTTTGGACTCTAATCACAAATCCAGTGCAGTATTTTATTCAGGCTCAACTTTTTTAACCAATCAACTCTCAATCCAGTTCAGAGGCCAACATCAACAGTCAGTTGTTCCTTTTTCTGCTCACCCGATCATTATTAATAATGGATGTTATCGGTTGAAACCAGCATCTACAGGAGGTTGTTCAGACCAGAGCCCAAGCTGTATTTTATTTGGTTGAGCTGTATTGAATTAACATGAGCAGTATTTGACATGAGTAAATGTCATTCAGCTGAATGGGACTGCATTGGACCAGTTCAGACAGTAGCTATTGGACTCAACGGGCCAGTTCATTCAGTATTGGACTGGACATCACTTTGTCATGCAATGCTGGACTCAACCATGCCAGGTTGGGTCAAGTGTTTCCCTTGTCTGTCTCCTCCTTCAATAGCAGTTGTCCACTTCCTGAGCCATGTTGATCTGTATTTGTGCTTCAGTGCCACAGTGGATCTTGCTGCTGTGTGCTATCTGGAACTAAACCCAACCAACTCTAGGCGGGGTGGTGGACGGTCTTAAACCTCAATTTGTAATTCTCATCTAAATCACGTGTTTCTGTATCCTTTCAACTATTCTGTTTGACTTTGTGATTCCATCCTCATTGTTTCAATTCCCAATACCATTATTAGAACTCAAATCAGCTTCCTTTGGGTATAACATGTAGGGCTAGAGGCCTGCCAAGTAACTCTAGAGCCACTAGACAAATGGTAGTTGTCCCAATGTATTCAGTTGTACAATTTATTAGGTATCTCCCTTTCCCTAAAAGGTTGGTTTGAAAGGTCACATGCCCAGCTTGGACAGCGATTTCATCTTTACCCAGTGTATTCTAAATCGCTTCCAGTGTTCCTGTGTGAATTTATTGACTTGCGTACAAAGCATTGGTACCAGGATTGCACTAACTGATTGATCAGAAGACAATTTAGGAGGGAACACTGAGCTTTCGTGTGCTTTATTACCCTGAAAGTGTATCTATTAAAACAGGTCAAATTAAAACACAGCCAAATCATGAACCTTAAAAAAAGAACTTGATTCAAAAGTAGAACTAATTAGCTGTCCATGCTAGTTACCATTTAGCTGGGTAGTCCAGCGTGTTTCAATGTTAGCTCAGGTTGAGTCTTACTTTAGATTATAGATGAGTCATTGTTTGCCACTAAGCTATGCTGCTTACAGAGCTGAGCTTACCAAGTAGCAACTGTAATTGTGGTGGGCTGAGGCTTACAGCAAAGCAAAGGTCCAATATATGGTGGAAAATTGCCTTGTGCCATACACACTCATCCAAATCAATATTTAAATTTTCATAGAATGAATGGGTCAGTTTTCCAAAAATGTTTACTTCCATCAGTAATGTGGGGTCGTTACTACTCCTCGTCATCCAGTATGTTCATCAGCGCACAATCTAGCATGCGAAAGCATATCAAAAGTTAAACTGACAACCACTTTCAGAGAGAAAATAAATGGCGGTTCATGGGAATTGATCCGGTTGTCCGATAAGGAAATTATTCCAGACTCAAATCTGTCATCTTTTTCACTCCCAGCCTAGCCAAGTTGACCCCTAGATTGTACAGTCTTGTCTCTACCAAACTGTATTGCACCAGAGACGCACTGGGTCAACATTGTCATCATCACCTCTTGCCAAAATTCCTGCTTTCTTTGATAAGGGACATTTTATCCATTTATTTTGCTCTTGTTTATTTGTTCATTGTTTCTTCCATTGTGTTGATCAAAATGAGAAAGAAAAGTAGAACAATGTGAAAAGAGACAAAGAGAAACTCAAGGCAGCTACTTTTGAGTGACTACTGTAAAATGACTAACTAAATAAAGACAGTGGGGTGTTTTTTACACCGTGTGGCCTCTGCTGATTTCTCAGATTTTACATTAAGTAATTTTGCCTACATAGAAGCTCACTCATAGGCCACTTTCAGTTTAGCTGCTGGCGGTTTCTGAAATGATGCCCTGGAGGGCAGCTGTGACGGATCAACCAAGACTATCACTGACCAAATCAATAGTGCCCCCTATGGACCTGAATGGCAGGGTAAGGGACGATTTATTTGAACTTTGTCCAAATATTATGATTATTATTGTTATGCGGGTGGTCCTCCAAATTCGGTGTCCTGGGGCCTGTTGCACAAAAGTAGAATTAAGACATCCGGGATAAATGACTCAGCTGAGCTCAATGAAGCCAAAACATGTGCGTCCAGGCTTAATTGGTTGCACAAAGACCAAGCCAGGATGAGCAGACACGGATTCATTAAGCCAGGTGAAACCAATCCTGGATAGGTGCGCGCTCACGGCTCACTCAAATAGACCCCGCCACAGATCACAGATTAACTGATTTACCATGGCAACTAGAGCCGCGTACTTTTCCCCGTCGGAAGCACAAATCCTCATGGAGGCATACGAGGAGGTAAAATATATAATTAAGAAGAAAGGCAACACCGCCACAGTGATAAAGCAAAGAGAAAAAGCGTGGCAAAGTATTGCAGACCGCCTGAATGCGTAAGTAGTGCACAATTACACACTCACCGCTCCGCTGAAACATCACAATTACAATTCAAATATTTAATTCACATCTCCAAAAATGCAGTTGTACTGTAATTATGAAACGGTAAAATTTTTAATTGAAATGCACTGCAGATATGAGTGAAATTGTGTAAAGTAACTCCATCACACTGTATAAAGCTATGATAAATTTTTTGATATTTTTACTGAAAACAAGACAAAAATACCAAGTAATTTTTTTGCAGTGTGACTCCATTGTGTGTGTGTGTGTGTGTGTGTGTGTGTGTGTGTGCGTGTGTGTGTGTGTGTGTGTAGATTAAACATGAACGGGCCAAAACGGACATGGCAGCAGGTCAAAATCAAATACAAGAACATTCTGCAGAATGGTATGGTCCCTGACTAATATTTAACAAAGCACAAGCATATATTGTACCCAGAAGGTGCCTGCTCACACATTGTCTGTACTGTTTTAGCAGTGAAAAAGAATACCCACAGACAAGGCACGGGTGGTGGGTCACCAAAGGCTGACCTTACCCCAGCAGAGGACATGGCCTTGGAGCTAAATAAAGGCAGGCCCGTCTTAGAGGGGATCCCTGGGGGGGAAGAGACGAGCATAGGTTCCTCCCAAGATGCCACCCGCTTCATTCAAGGTATGTCCTTCCATCTCTACATGGGATACAACCACATTCATATTGAATCAATTTGGACTGTCTGACTTTGGTTTACCTATTGCCTTGCAGTGCCTGGCAGCACTGTGTTCCTGTTAGAGCCACCAGCACAAGCACCAGACGATGCTGATCCAGTGAGTACTCCATCAAAGGCATACTGTAGGCCTGGCATGTCTTGTCTACTAGCTTCAATATGAATCCGATTAAATGTGATAGGGTGAAGGCCCCAGTGCAGCAGCAACAGCACATGATGGAGACGATGATGAGGAGGAGACCATCTCTCTGGATTCCAGAAGGCATGAGGTGTCATGTTAAGACTGTGAAAGTACTATTTACTCTACAATGGTGAGGAGTCCTCATCAAAATCAAAAAATCTAATTTCTTTTACAGGACCCAGATGCTATACAGTGGGAAAACCAGCCTGGCAACATAGTGCGTATTAATAAAAGGACACCACATCCTGCCAAATTCCAGCTGCGCTAATTGTATTGTGTTCACAGAGCTCACAAGCTATCAGAAAGTTGTATGGCAACCACCTCCGGCGCCAAATAGAACTGGCAGACATAGACATTCAGTACAAGAAGAAAAAGATGGAAAATCTTGCACTGGAGTCCGAAATAAAAAAGAGGACAATTAGGAAACTGGACCTTGAAATAAAAAAACTTGAGAGGGAGGTGAGATATGCCTTCAATGTACACTGTATGCTAACTGTAACACAAATGTATTAATCATTATTTTTCTTTCCTCCCCAGCTCCAAGAAGATGACACAGCTCAAAATAAAAATTAGGTATATTCTCGTAAAGTCAAGTGAGCCATGACATATGAGCTCTTATTGTGAGCACACAGGACGGTGGCATCTTTCTAAGGTTTTTTATTTTCCCAGCAATCAGTACAACCAAGTCATCGTTATAAGGCATCGCCCTCTTTTGCCCACCCCCCCAGCACCAGGTGTGGCCACTAGCCTATATGAAGGCCCAAATTGTGTGTTCCTTTCTGCTCTGACAATGGCATGCCCATTCGTGCGAGATGTGGTGGATGAAGAAGCACTTGTGCTGAGGAGAGCCTTCAGGCGAGAAAGGGTCTTCAGGGACCGGTTGGACCCACTGGCCTTCCCTGATGACCATCTATATGAAAGATACAGGTTTTCTGCAGATGGCATCAGGTATCTATGCAGACTACTGGGTCCCAGGATTAAGCACCGCACTGCACGGAGCCATGCACTGAGTGTGGAGCAAATGGTTTGTGTGGCCTTGCGCTTTTTGCTAGTACACCCTTCCTGTACTCAGTGGGGGATGCAGAACAGCTGAACAAGGCCACAATTTGCCGCACAATAAGGAGTGTGTGTCTGGCTATCAAAGCATTAGCAGATGTCTTCATCTCCTTCCCTGGCCACAGAAGACTCTGTGACATCAAAGAGGAGTTCTATAGGATTGCAGGTAAGAGGATCTACAAATTACAGGACAACTGTTAACACATAGTAGGATACTCATTACTTTGTGTGACAGGTTTCCCCAATGTCATTGGTGCAGTGGACTGCACACACATAAGGATAAAAGCCCCTCAGGTGCCCATGAGGCCGATTTTGTGAATAGGAAATCCTTTCACAGCATTAATGTTCAGGTGAACATAACTTTTTGATATTGTCCATTGACGAACACTCTGCATTGCCAGTGATGTGCATTGATTGGTGTAATATTCCTCATCTTATGATTTCAGATGGTCTGCAATGCTGACTGTGTGATCAGCAATGTTGTGGCAAAATGGCCTGGCTCAGTCCATGACTCCAGAATCTTTCGGGCCTCTGAAATCTATCAGTGCCTATCACAAGGTAAGCCACACAACCCCTATTTATAACCATCATGGCTGTGTCAAGAATATCACTGTGTTTATGAGGTAGTAATGATGAGATTTTGTGTTGACAGGTGAATTCTCTGGTGTGTTGCTGGGAGACAGGGGTATGGCTGCCAGCCTTTTCTCCTGACACCTTTCACAGACCCCAGGAAGCACAGCAGGCCTACAACCATGCCCATGCCAGGACCAGGGCCAGAGTTGAAATGACCTTTGGCCTCCCGAAGGCACGCTTTCACTGCCTTCACAAATTAAGGGTCAGCCCTGTTAGGGCATGTGATATTACTGTGGCTTGTGCTGTCCTCCACAATGTGGCCTGCCTGAGGAAGGAGAGGGCCACCAGCCATGGACTGGGACAATCCGGCAATCTTCCCTGATGACGACAGTGGTCGGCTGCTGAGGGACCAATATGTGTTGAATTATTTTAGTTAGTATGTGTGCTTTCAATTTTGGTTAAATATGTCCTGCGGTGGCAGAGGAATTTGGGTTTTTTGGGTTCGTTTTTGACGAATTTGGCCTCTTATGATGTTTGTGCGGTATACTGTGTGTAATACAAGGCTGCAGGGAGGCTACTGGATCCATTCATTTGTCTGTTCAGTTGATGTGTATGGATTTGTCCTGCATTTATTTTAGTGTGCAGACATGCAGGGTGTGTTATATACAGACCTTTGAATGTGTATGTATCATTTTGTATAATATGCTTGGATTCTGTGCTTTCCATCTTGTAGAGTCACTGTGACTTCAGTTTCGAAAGGAGCTGATGGTTTACCTGCTTTGTTTTGTCCTTATTCAATAAAGGAACATAATGTTACACATTGTGTTTTTATATTCATATGGAATGTGTATTTGTTTATATGACAGAGTACTAGGGCCACACTGAAGAAAAAGGATAAAGTCATACATTTATGAGGCTGGTTCTTTCTGCAGAAAAGCTACATATTGTTTTTACAGTTTTGATACTTATGACAATGTGATACTTAATATTCTGGCACATCAGCATGTCTTTGTTTATGAAACCATACTGAAGTACAATTTCACGAAATGCCCCACATCTGTCATTTTAACAACTGTCCTCCTTTAAAACAACTGGTTACAATATTATGACTTGTGTTTTTTTTCCCCTCTGTGGCCCTAATATTCTATCATTTTATATATATTTATATATATGGGAAACTGTAAATTATCTAATGATAGCAACATCATCTAAAAATCATTTTTTATCCAAAATCATTGAAATTAATGATCACAAACGTTTAAATAATAACAGTGGGTCTAGTTATATGTGATAACAATGTATAGTGAGCAGTGAAATAACTATTGGTTTCCATTTGTGGTGACTGCTGACTGACATTAGGGATGAGATTAAATAGATCCTGGAATTTAGCCTGGTCTGGAGCAGGCTAGCTCCACAGAATAAATCTCCATGGTAATTTATACCATAACATATCCTCCTGCCCCCTATCCATCTTTAGTGCAACCGGATTACGGATCAATTGAGCCAGGATCACCAAGATATCCTGGCTTAATCCCTTATCCTAGTTTTGTGCAACAGGCCCCTGGTTGTACTCTGCCATGGCTTATTTCATCACGTTCATTGGAAATAAAAATATATAGGCAGTACATAAGTATAGGGGGATTACTTACTTACGTGAGTCGTACCAACTGAAATGATGGTCAAATGTCATTCCATTCGGCTAGCTACCCATTTTGTCCACTCTATTTGGTTTAGAATTTACTGAGAAGTCAGATAATTGTATGGTTGATTAAGTACAAGACATCAAAGCTACAACTTCGACAACAATCATACAACAGTTGGCTAATACCTTAAATGTTTTGGTTAAAAATGAATATATTTATCTTCAGACAAGGTGCGCGCACATGCATGCGCAGGAGAGAGGGAGGAGTTAAAAATGTTTTTTTTTAATGCCATAGTAGCGGCGTGTGATATTCTTCCGCGGGAGTCAAACAAGGCCTTTCCCCTCCCGACCACAGAATGGACAAGCGGCATTGCTGCTTAAACAAATTGTTTTAAGGTTCCGCGTTTGAAAATAGCGCATATCCAGAGTAAACTAATCGGCTGGAGGATACCCGGCGTGTATGTTTTTCTCACCGGCTTTCATTGTTTTATCCACACGGTCCTGTTACATTTGGCTGAACACTGAATAAATAAAGTCCGGGGTTGTGCGCGGCAATCTAACTAGCGACTTCTGTTAAGAGTGGTTGGGACAGAATGGAGCTGATAACGATCCTCGAAAAAACGGTCTCTCCGGGTGATTATACAGTTCCATATACTCATCTTTAACAGTTATGTGAAGAGTTTAGGCCCAGCAACTTGACATATCTGTATTTGATAACGATTACGGGTGAAAGTTAAATCAGAAAAAGGGAGTAGTGAAGTGCCTTGCTAGCTAGGCTGCTAATGTTACGGCCTTATTCACTCCGCGGATCCGGCTTTCTGTTATGAACTCGCAAAATGTTTAGCACTGTTAATAGTTCAATCTGGGCGGCATTGACAGAGCTGCCAGTTGTCAAAATGTATTATCCGTTGAAAAAGTTGTCACCCAAATAGTTTGTCATTTTGATGTCATGTTTTTACTGGGTTGATACGTTTAGTTACCTATCAATTTACTTGGCTAGCTAGCCACTCATGTGTAATTAAGTCGGCCCTGCCTTGCACGCCAGCTAACTTTACAGTCTAGATTACTAGTTATGTAATGTAGCTAGCATGTGCCGATGTGGGAAAAAAATAGAATAGGCCTGTACTCGATCGTGTAAACCTTATTAGGTCGTATACGCTAGCTAGTGAAGTATGCACTTGTGCATTGTCCGTGGTGATGTAACTAGGACAGCTAACTACGTTAGCTAAAGTTGGATATGAGTTGGTTAGCTCGATGGCTAACTCAATCTTTGCCATCAAGTAGCTATCCGCTAGTGAGCAACGCATCCCCGGGAGCCAGCATGTTGCATGACATGGGTCACCTTTCTAACGAGTAAGGCTTGATAAATTGGCTGTTTCATTTAACGAACTAATATCTCATGAAATGAACACCCACAATTTCCCAAATAGATTACCGCAGTAGCATTGAATGTGATCACTGATAATCGTGGTAGCCTAGCGAGCAAGGAATTGTAGATGTATGCTAACATAACTTTGCTGCTTCACGTTGTGGCTAACCAACATGTGCACTAGCTAATCACATAGTGTAACTCTAAACCTTCCCCCCTCGCCCCCTCAGATCGAAATGAACTGGAGGCGGCACAGAAGTTTCTGGAGCAGGCGGCAATTGAGAATTTGGTTTGTATAACTACACATTTCAGTCAGACGGATCATTTATTCCTATCATATTCAGGTCTGGCGCCAGAAAGACAGGGCACACACCTCAGCTTTCGCGAATGAATGGAGACCAAGCATTAACCCACGTTACCTAGCTAGCACACCAGCTACACCCATGTAGGCATCCAGTACCTCGGAATTATCACTTGGCACAAACTAAATTACGACAAATTCTCGTTTAATTGATTTCTAAATTAATTCAGTTGAATATGACTTGAGCAACAAAAAAAACGGCATCGAAAACGAGTACACTGCTAGTGATAGATCAGGATTACCCTGCTTTGATATTAACACATGTGGCTAACATGTTGTAATCCTATAGCTGGATTTGATTAAGTATGATATTCTTGTACCTAATAGTTAACCGGAAAGCTGCCCGATAAGCGTTTAGTAGCGAGCAAGAGCACTCCTCCCCCACTGACAGATGGTCATTGCATTTTTGGAGTAGAAAGCAAGCGGGTGTAGCTAGCTGGCTAGAGAAGAGGAAGTAAGGGTAAAGGGTAAATGTTTTTTTGTGGTGCCCGCCTGTCTTTCATTATCATTGAAGACCACATTGTGATTAAACCCAATCTGTCTTTTGATCCATCAGCTAAATGACATAGCGATTTCTTCTCATCTAAATATTTGGACATACTTTTTCAATCTCCAGGAAGCCTGGTTAGTGACACCAAGCTAGATACTTGATGCCTCATAGGCTCCGCTAGTGGGATCTGGAATATGGGTCACCGGTGGTATCCACAGATGAAATCTTAAAGTGAAAATTGAGTATACAGTGCCTTCGGAAAGTATTCAAACCACTTGACTTTTATCCACATTCTGTTACAGCTTTATTCTAAATTTGATTAAATTGTTTTTTTTTCTCGTAGCAATCTACATACACTACCCCATAATGACAATGCAAAAACAGGTTTAGAAATTCTTGCTAATTTATATTATTAAATAAAAATGATCACGCTTACATAAGTATTCAGACCTTTTACTCAGTACTTTGTTGAAGCACCTTTGGCAGCGATTACAGCATAGTGTCTTCTTGGGTATGACGCTACACGCTTGGCACACTTGTATTTGGGCAGTTTTTCCCCTTCTCTGCAGATCCTCAAGACCTGTCAGGTTGGATGGGGAGCGTTGCTGCACAGCTATTTTCAGGTCTCTCCAGAGATGTTCTGGCTGTGCCGCTCAAGGATATTCGGAGACTTGTCCCAAAGTTACTCCTGCTTCCGCTTGGCTGTGTGCGTAGGGTCGTTGTCCTGTTAGAAGTTGAACCTTTTCCCCAGTCTGAGAACCTGCTCCAGAGCACTCAGGACTTCATCAATGATCTCTCTATTCTTTGCTCCCTTCATCTATCCCTCGATCCTAACTAGTTTCCCAGTCCCTGCCGCAGGAAAACATCCCCACAGCATGATGCTGCCACCACCATGCTTCACTGTAGGAATGGTGCCAGGTTTCCTCCAGATCTGAGGCTTGGAATTCAGGCCAAGCAGTTTAATCTTGATTTCATCAGACCAGAGAATCTTTTCTCATGGTCTGAGAGTCTTTAGGTGCCTTTTGGCAAACTCCAAGTGGGCTGTCATGTGCCTTTTACTGTGGAGTGGCTTCCGTCTGGCCACTCTACCATAAAGGCCTGATTGGTGGAGTGCTGCAGAGATGGTTGTCCTTCTGGAAGGATCTTCACTCTGGAGCTCTGTCAGTGACTGTCGGGTTCTTGGTCACCTCCCTGACCAAGGCTCTACTCCACCGATTGCTCCGTTTGGCCTGGCGGCCAGCTCTAGGAATAGTCTTGGTGGTTCCAAACATCTTCCATTTAAGAATGATGGAGGCTGCTGTGTTCTTGGGGACCTTCAATGCTGCAAAAAGTTGTAGGTACCCTTCCCCAGATCTGTGCCTCGACACAATCCTGTCTCAGAGCCTACAAACAATTCCTTTTCACGCAGGGCTTGGTTTTTGCTCTGACGTGCACTGTCAACTGTGTGACCATTTATATATAGACGGGTGTGTGCCTTTCCAAATCATGTCCAGTCAATTGAGTTTACGACAGGTGGACTCCAATCAAGTTGTAGAAGCATCTTAAGGATGATCACTGGAAACAGGATACACCTGAGATCAATTTTGATTTTCATAGCAAAGGTTCTGAATGCGTAGGTAAATAAGGTATTTCGGTAAATTTCTTGACATTTGCAAAAATGTCTAAACCTGTTTTCCGCTTTGTCGTTATGGGGGTATTGTGTGTAGATTGCGGAGGATTTTTATTTATTTAATCCATTCTAGAATAAGGCTGTAATGTAAGAAAATGTGGAAAAGGTCAAGGGTCTGAATACTTTCCGGAGGCATTGTATATGTAAAACAGACCCAAACAACTCAGCAGGACTTGTATGAATTTAGCAGTTTGTTGTTTTGGTTACACAAACGCATTACACATCTGATTTAAAACTACCACATATGGATCATTAGTGTTTTGTGGAGGCCACTGCTGCCACTCACTGACTGCAGCATGAATGAAATTTAGTGTCTAAATTGTTTTGCTGTTGCATACGAACCTGCTCCGTCATGTCTGTTGATTCCTAGCCTCCTACATCCTTCAGTTGCTGAATGTAACTGTTTAACATTTCAGTGTCACTGCGGTGAAATCTTACTCATGCCAAGGACTGAAAGACTGTGGTGATGACCATTTTTTTCTTACCTGTGTTTTACTAAACCACTACCATCTTATGGCCTGATTTGTAAAAATACATTTAAAAAATCTCTCCCTTTCTCCAGCCCACGTTCCTGGTGGAGCTCTCCAAGGTGCTCGCCAACCCTGGCAACACCCAGGTGGCTCGCGTGGCCGCAGGGCTGCAGGTGAAGAACTCGCTCACCTCCAAAGACCCGGACGTGAAGACGCGTTACCAGCAGAGATGGCTGGCCATCGACGCCAACGCCCGGATGGAAATCAAGAACTTTGTAAGGAGAAACTCCTCTTCCACCTATTAGTGCATATTTATTTATACTTTCTAGATTTAGTAGGATTTTGTGGTGTCCTGACTCCCCACCACCCCTCCTTTTTTGGGGTTGAAGTATATTAAAGTCTATATTACGGTTTTAAGTGACAGTGTGGGTTACACAGTAACAATCATTTCATTCAAATATCCCCTTGGGGAAAGAGGATCCTGAAGTTGATTACTCTTCGATAATTTATCCTTAAACCTACCCAGCCAAATTGTTTATTTTTCTTAAGCCCTTGGCTCCTATAAGAACCAATGTCCTCCACCTCACTCGGCCTCACCCAGCCAAATGCACCAGTTGATTCACTCCCCTCCAGGTTCTGCAGACCTTGGGCACGGAGACGTACCGGCCCAGCTCGGCCTCCCAGTGTGTGGCCGGCATAGCCTGCGCAGAGATCCCCGTCACACAGTGGCCCGAGCTCATTCCCCAGCTGGTGGCCAACGTGACGGATCCCAGCAGCACCGAGCACATGAAGGAGTCCACCTTGGAGGCCATCGGATACATCTGCCAGGATATAGTGAGTGCTCCTGACACACACACTTGCGTACATGAGGGACACGGGGGTTATAATCTAAAAGTCGAACTACTGTAATATGAAACTTGTCCTCAATTGCACAAAGACAACATTCCAAAATCGAACCTAGACTAACTTGATGTCTGTGTTTTCATGTGCCTGTTCCACTGCAGAGCAGACGTAGCTTCCACGAACAACTGTCTTCTCTCCTCCCCTGTGCCGTAGGACCCTGAGCAGCTGCAGGACAACGCCAACCAGATCCTGACAGCCATCATCCAGGGCATGAGGAAGGAGGAGCCCAGCAACAACGTCAAGCTGGCTGCAACAAACGCACTGCTCAACTCACTGGAGTTCACCAAAGCCAACTTCGACAAAGAGGTGTGTTTGTGTCTCCTGTCCAAAGTTCCTCCATTGTCACATGCTGTGACCCCAAAAATGGAAAGACGAAATGGACAAATCTGAGCTTGTTTATCGACTTAACGGTCTGGTCTGATGATGAGAAATCATGCACCACGCTGAACGTGTGATGGATAACCCCTACCACAATATCTGAGACCTTCGCACAAGGCTGGGTTTCGAATGCTTTGTCTATGTGCCTGTCGTAACAGTGAATGGGTTTGTGTTTTCCAGACGGAGAGGCACTTTATAATGCAGGTCGTCTGCGAGGCCACACAGTGCCCAGACACCAGAGTGAGTATCGTGAGTTTCTCTTTTCTATTTAAAACCTTTTTTTGGCCAATTTTATTCCATGCTTTCAGCCAATAATCATCTTCTTAACCAATGTTGGTGGAATGCGATGTCTGTCTCCCACAGGTACGAGTGGCTGCCTTACAGAACTTGGTGAAGATAATGTCTTTGTATTATCAGTACATGGAAACGTACATGGGCCCAGCACTGTTTGCGGTAAGCAACCCCCATGCAGCAACTTGGTCTTGCTCTGTGGTCTTTAGATGTGCTTCTACTTTCTGAAGTACCCGAGGCAGAGAACTCCGAACAAGGTCTTGGTGGACCTTATCAGTTACTGATATTGTAGCGTCGCTTGTTGACTACTTGTCTGGTCTGTGGTGAGAAATCATGCACCACGCCGAAAAGGCCTGATGTATAACGTCCTATCGCAATATGTGAGTCCTGCACGGACGCCAGTAGTCCATATCAAGGACACTCCTTTTAAATTGAACCCCCCCCTTTTTTTTTTTGGCTGCTGTCCTCTCCCTCCCTTACCCCGAACAGATCACAATAGAAGCCATGAAAAGTGACATTGATGAAGTTGCCTTACAAGGAATCGAGTTCTGGTCGAACGTGTGCGACGAGGAGATGGACTTGGCCATCGAAGCGACTGAGGTGAGGACCCCCCCCAACACACACACACTTCCAAAAGTGTTTCAACTCTGTAAACTAAACACAAGGCAACACTTCAGCCCACGAATGTAAATATGTTTTATATATAACACCAGAAAGGGTCCCAGTTAGATCATCACTCAGCAACATGGCTATCTCGCCTATCTGGTCTGATGAGAGATCCTGCACCACGCTTGAACACCTGATGGATCACCCCTACCACTACCTGAGACCTGCATGTACCTTGTTATTTTGTTATTAACACTACTTTCAGCCATTAGGCTGACATCCTTACCTGGAGGGGGTTTGTTAGATGCAAAATGCATACAATGGACAGCAAAAAGGTCAATATTCCTCTAAGCTTGGTACCACTCGCTCTCTCCCCAGGCGTCGGAGCAGGGCCAGCCCCCGGAGCACACCAGCAAGTTCTACGCCAAAGGAGCCTTGCAATACCTGGTGCCCATCCTCACCCAGACACTCACCAAGCAGGTACGCAGGGGAAGAGCCCCGCGGCAGTCATTTTACACCTCGTTAACACCTTCATTACACGTTAGGGATGATTGATAAGGATGTGTCATTTACTGGTATTAAAATCTCCATTGAAACACCACAGTTGGCAGAATAGCTGGCAGAATTCCCCAGCTTTAGATGAAATGAAGATTCTGACTCCTAGGAAAACCTGTCTGCTCTGTGATGGAAAATCATGCACCACGCTGAACATGTGATGGATAACCCCTACCACAAAATCGAAGACTTGCATAGACGTGCAACCAGTCAGAATTAAGGGGGAGGGGGGCTCACCCATCCAGACACCAACATTTTGTGTCTAATACCACAGATGCTCCCCCAGGAAGACTGTGTGCTACTGCTACCACCCATTTTTATAATTAGTCCAAGTGTACCATGTGAAGTCTAGCAGGGAGGTGTGAGTGTTTCTGTACAAGCCATCGCAGTCTATCTATTAGGGGCTTTAATGAGAGGCACTGGACTTGTCTAGCTGGGTTCGTCTGTCCTTTGTGTTGGTATCTGTTCTTTTGTTTGTATCCTTTGCTACTCAGTGTCCTTGTTCATATGCTACAGGTACCTGTTCATGTAAATATATGCCATTTTCCTCTGGATCTCCTTCCCCTGTGTACACGATCAGGTCATCTCCATGTAAATGCCTGTCTTTCCTCTCACCTCTCCTATGTGCAAGTCCAGGAGATTCCTTTCATATCCCCCCACCCCTCTATGTTCCTCTGTCATGTGACATTGGTTTTTACCCCTCCTTTCTCAATGTCATGGCGTTTCATGTAAATGCGTCTCCTCTCATTCACCCCTCTCGCTTCCTCCTCAGGACGAGAACAACGACGATGACGACTGGAACCCGTGCAAGGCGGCGGGCGTGTGCCTGATGCTGCTGGCCACGTGTTGCGAGGACGACGTGGTGCCTCACGTGTTGCCCTTCATCAAGGAGCACATCAAGCACCCCGACTGGCGCTACCGAGATGCCGCCGTCATGGCCTTCGGCTCCATCCTGGAGGGGCCCGAGCTCAACCAGCTCAAACCCCTCGTCATCCAGGTGACTCACTTCACCACATGAAGACACATATTCAACATGCTGTAAACTACTATTTTAACAGTTTCGCTCAATTCATTCTAATTAACCTCATAATTATGATACAACCCCTCACTAATGTCAGTGGTTGCAGTCTTCGTCAACATAACCTGGTTCAAGCATTCATGACATTACCCTGAAGAGGCACAGTGATGCTGAAACGTAGGTTTACCCAATAAATTACTGAGTTTATATATATATATATATATGTGTGTGTATTTAATATGCTGTGACTATTACATTTTATTCGCCGTTAGTCAGCACCTCTACGCAAATTAATTTTCTCTGGGTGGGCTCCAGCTTTTTATTAGACATGAAGACATACCATGAACGCAACACCACCATATGATCTCAACCAGAGAGCCTGCTATAAACTAGCATATCAGATAGAGGAGACCATCTGCTAGGAAATTAACTTTGCATCTTACGCATAGTAGTGATGGGATGTTCTTTTGACTGACTCAGATATTTTCGTTCGTTCAGTCAAAGGAACGTCTCGCTAGACGCCTTTTTGTTCATTTGAGTCCGTAATGGCCCGCGCACGCAGGACCCCCCTACCGTTGAACTGAGAACTCGAGTCATGATTCTACAAGCGTCTCGTTCACCGTAGGGGGCTTATTGGAGCTGTCATTTGTGATTGAGACATGTGAAACTGTGCTTTAAACAATGTACACTGGTTGATTGCTAGGCCCACAACTAAGATTGTTTTTTTATACATTTGAAACGGGGTATAGTTGTGGCTGCAACCGGACTAGATTGTGAACGACTCTTGGTGTAATGCATTGTTTAAACGTCTTCTGTGGCCGTTGAGCACAATGCTCAAACTGCAGCCCCCAGAACGATTCACTCTCCAGGTTGAGTTTGTTGAGCAGAGGCTGTGTATGTTTTGGTTCTAAAAAAATAAGCTGTGTCAATGACGTTCAATAATCGATGATATGCCGTCGTTCTTGCACCATGCGATCAATTACCAATTCGAAACATGTGTTTTTCTTCTCGGCGCTTATGATCTATTTCCCCGTGCGCGTATGACCGACGGTCGGCGCACATCTCTGGAGCCGCTGAGCCAGGGGAGCGTGTATTAATCCCGTTGTAGGTAGGACTCGCTGCAGCCAGTACTAGCAGGTCAAGATGAAAATGAACCAGTCGCTCGGGGAAAAAGGAGTCATGCGTCTCGAGTCGGTAAAAAGATTTGTTGGGGTGGAGTTTCACAGCAGCGTAGACTAACAATCCACCGTCTGATGGGTGTGGCGAGCAAGGAAGACGATAGCTTGTGGCCAAGTAGAAATGGATCTGTTGCAAGGGTCATCTCTAGGCTGCAAGTATTTCTCAGTTTCCTTGTGCCCATCACATAATGAATTGTCTTCTCTTTGTGCTTAAACTCCCATATGGTTTATAATGAAACTATCCACAGGTTTGGCTTTAAATACATTTTAAGTTCATCTTTAGATGAACCACAGACCGAAGTTGTTGCAAGGGTGATCGGGTATTTACAGACATGTTCACTCACAAGTAGGGTTGACTGGAGAAGCTGTGAATAGGGTGGTATCAGCTGAACCACAATGTTCTTTCATGACTGTGTGTGGCTGTGTTTCAAATGGCTCCCTATTTAGTGCATTGCTTTCTACCAGGGCACATAAATAAGGACCTATGTCAGGAATAGGGTGCCATTTGGGACACAGACTATGCCCAAATCCTTGACCCCTAAGCCCTATTGAACTGAATTGGGTGCTTGTCTCAGAGTGAGCTGGTGATAAGCTTGTGCAAGTGTCTATAATCACACCGCTGAAACCTGTCATTCACTAGACACCAAATTCAAGAAAACTGACAAACGGGACTAGCGAACGTTGTCCAATAAAATACTCTTGTTTCCGTTATAAAACGGAAATGTATGAAGCAAGAAATGTCAGCAGTGGAACCTTGTATCTGGTCTGTGATGAGAAATCTTGTACTCGACCCTGAGAGCCCTGATGTTTAATAGGATTTATCTGAGACCTGCACAGACAAGTTCAGTAAATCTGCATTTAGACTTTCTCTGTGGTAGTGATGATAATGGGGGGGGGTCGATAGTTGCATATCGGAATATTATTTTTGACAACTCGTATCATTTTGACAATTGCAATATTTTTGTGTTAGTTGGCTGTACCTGCACCAAAACTCTTGTATTTTTCCTTCATAGCTTGTTCATCTTTAAGTATGGAAACAATTTTTGTCTTCACTTAATTCCATGATTGATCAAACCCTATTTTCTCATGGCTCTCTCTTGTGCCTCTGCAGCAGACATATGGTGAACAATATGTTTGGAACATCGAATCGCAATAAAATCCCACTACCGAATTCCCAGCCCTACTCTGTAAACGAGGGGTGGGCAACTCCAGTCCTCTGGGGCCTGATTGGTGTCACACTTTATCTCCGTCCCTAGCAAACACAGCTGATTTAATCAAATTGCATTCTAAACTGAAAATCATGATTAGGTGATTATTGGAGTCAGGTGTGTTAGCTGGGGCAAAACTGTGACCAATCAGGCCCCGAGGGCTGGAATTGCCCACCCCTGCTGTAGAGGCTCTGAGACAATGAGACACACTACTGTTGTAAAATCTCGCCCACTGCCCTCCCGCTCCTTCCAGTCCATGCCTCTCTTGCTACACCTGAATACTGCTGTTATATTAACAGTACCTTTCATTCTCTGCCCATCCACGCCTGTCTTTTTACTCTTGAACACTGGTTAATAGTACTTACATTCTAATTGATTCATTATTATTACATTTCTATAGCGCTTTTCATGGTATCTCAAAGCTCTTAAATGGGGAGACTTCATGTATCACTGCTCCCCTCCTCTGCTTATTGACACTACTGTGGTTAACGACCAGTCTGCTCTTGTTTCTCCCCTCCCAGGCGATGCCCATGCTGATTGAGCTGATGAAGGACCCCAGTGTTGTGGTGAGGGACACCACGGCCTGGACGGTGGGCAGGATCTGTGAGCTGCTGCCGGAGGCGGCCATCAACGAGGTGTACCTGGCCCCTCTGCTGCAGTGCCTCATCGAGGGCCTGGGGGCCGAGCCACGCGTCGCGTCCAACGTCTGCTGGGTGAGACAGAAGATAGAGCCGCTATTTATTTGACCATTGTTTTTAAAAACCTAATTCAACACGTTGATATACAATGCATTTAAAATCATTGAGGATAATGCCAGAAGTTGAACAGCTTATTTCCATTGTGGTCCTCTTGTGGGCCTCCACATGTAGCAGTAGTTCTTTGTTAATCCCACAGATAAGGATTTTTATCACCACAAGCATCAACGATATACTGCACAGTACAAAGACACTTGCTCAATTACAACAATTGATCTCAGTCCACCCCACTCGAGTGGAATATGTTGCATCAAAGTGTCTGTAGTTGAGAGAAATACCTGTCAGGTCTGTGATGAGAAATCATGCACCACGCTGAACATGTGATGGATAACCCCTACCACAATATCTGAGACCTGCTAGAAATGTTTGTTTTTTAGGACCAAAAATAATCATTCATGGGTTTTCTTATGAATGCCCTCATAACATCTCCCTCATCCCTCTCTCTCCCTTTCCCTCCCTCAGGCTTTCTCCAGCCTGGCGGAAGCCGCGTACGAAGGCACAGATGCAGCAGAGGAACAGGAGGAGCCTGCCACCTACTGCCTCTCCTCCTCCTTTGAACTCATCGTCCAGAAACTCCTAGAAACCACAGACAGGTAGGCAGGACTGTCCAGAAACCGCAGGCAGGACTGTCCAGACACCGCAGGCAGGACTGTCCAGAAACCGCAGGCGGGTAAGCAGGACAGTGGGTTGGAACGGCACCTTCTATTGTCAGGTCTGTAGAGGTTTAGAAACCTCTCCACTTGGCTAGACATTTTGTATGGAGGAGTTCTAGAGTTGGCTAGAGACTAACTCTCTCTAGTCTGCGATGAGGAATCATGCACCTCACTGAACGTGTGATGGATAACCGCTACCACAATATCTGAGACCAAAAATGCATTTGGAGATGTAGAATGGCGTTAAAATGTACTTCCTCAGGAATTCCTTTTGAAGCCCTTAGCTGTACATAACCTTTTGAAGGCTGTGAGTCTCTTATCCAGTCTCGTTGTCCTAGTTCCATCAGGTTTATGTATTTAAGTGCACCAAATGTTTTGCCAAGAATTGTACACATTTCTGTATAATATTGTTTTGCTGCTGCTGCATAGTAATGATTTAAGTGAAATAATTCAATGTTCTCCCTCTGTGTCCACCAGGCCGGACGGTCACCAGAACAACCTGCGTAGCGCGGCCTACGAGGCCCTGATGGAGATTGTGAAGAACAGCGCCAAGGACTGCTACCCAGCCGTGCAGAAGACCACCCTGGTCATCATGGAGCGCCTGCAGCAGGTCCTGCAGATGGAGGTAGGTCCCAACCGAGAGAGGAGGGATGGATGGATTGGGGTATGGCACAAAAAAGGGGGGGGCGGGGGCTTTTTGGTCTGTGATGAGAAATCATGTACTCAAAACTCTGAACCTCTGATGTTTACTTAAGGATTTAACTGAGACCTACTTTAAACTATTATTCATTTTGCTTGGAGCCTTTTCTATATTGAATAAACTCCCATTGAATAATCTGTTTTTCATGCGTTCTCTCTCTCCTCAGTCTCACATCCAGAGCACGTCGGACAGAATTCAGTTCAACGACCTCCAGTCCCTGCTGTGTGCCACCCTGCAGGTGAGACGAGTCGACTTCATTCAGCTTGACCCTCAAACTATTTCGACGTCCTCGAACAAGAGGTAGAAGAAGGATACCTAGGGCGTTCCATTATTATATTTTGCGATCTTGAGTATTTTAAAGGTGATACACATTTTAGTATCTGTCTGGTCTGTGATGAGAAATCGTGTACTGAAAACCCAGATGACTCTAATAGGAAGATCGAAAACATACTAGGAAAGGAGAAGGCTTTATGAGGAAAGGAAACAACTTCTGGGTTTGACTTATCCTCTTTCCCGCTTCTCCTCACAGTAGCTAAACAACGTTCAAGTTAGCCTGTGCTATGTTAGGTTAACCCTTTCCCTCCCCACCTCTCTGTAGAATGTGCTGAGGAAGGTGCAGCACCAGGACGCGTTGCAGATCTCCGACGTGGTGATGGCCTCGCTGCTCAGAATGTTCCAGAACACTGCCGGCTCCGGGGGCGTACAGGAGGATGCACTCATGGCCGTCTCAACCTTGGTGGAAGGTGAGCCGTTTAAAACTGTCACACTGTAGTGGATGGGTTAATTTAAAGTTTTTTATTTATTTTTGTTTTACATAAGTCACACACACACGGGTTTTCTATCCACACCCTCTACCCATTTTAGTGGGATGAATTATGTTTGTGAATCTAAGCCGTAAAACCTCGTATCTGGTCTGTGGTGAAAAATCTTGTACTCAAAACGCTGAAAACCCTGATGTTTAATAGGATTTATCTGAGACCTGTTTCCAGCCACTTGGTCAATGTTAAACTGATTTCCACCCTTCTTACAGTATATGGTGTGTCGCATGTCCAGTGTCACATGCCTGACTGAGCACGTTTACATGCACACTAAACATGTGGTGTTATGGCTTTGGTCATATAAACACCGTACTCTGCTGATCTTAATCGCTGATCAAAGTCAACATAAGCTTATTAAAACATCTCAGAAAACCCAGGTATGTCTCTGAAAGATTAGGCTATAGAAACTGCTCAGTCGGTGTTCCAGCTGTGTGTTTGATCTGTGCTTGTGCTAGCACCAGCAACTCAAGCGTCTCTCGAATGCCTGAGTTTGGACACACTCAAAAGTATGAATCTTAGAACTAGTTTTCAATCGAAACTTTGTCCGAAACTCCGACTCAAATGGTTTCCCCAAAAATAACATGGGTCGCCATGGGAGAAAGCTTATTTCGATTGAAGATCAAAAGATTTCTACATTTGATCAAAGTGCTGTCAAGGAGACTGAATTTAGATATGGCCATATGTACAGGATATTCTTCTTGCAAAGCATTTGAAATGTTAATTGTCATTAATCCTACTGTTCACAATCGTATTATTGTGTGCATGTAACCATGTTGTTCTGTAATGTCTTGTATGTTTCCTCAGTATTGGGTGCTGACTTTCAGAAATACATGGATGCCTTTAAACCCTTCCTGGGAATTGGATTGAAGAATTACGCAGAATATCAAGTGGGTTCTATTTTTTTTCAAGGATTTATATTCATATTAATCTCTTAAAGCAAAAATAAATAAATAAATAAATTGTCCTCCCTTCCCCTGACGCCTGTTCCTCTCGCTGCTCTGAGCTGTGGCAGCTGGGATTTTAGGGCGTCACAGAGTCAAGCAGGGTCTATTTCACCCAGTGTTCATGAGGTAGCAGGGCTGCCATTGTCTACACTGGACTTTGCTGGACCCCACACTTGAAATGCACTGCTTTAGTAGCTAAGTTCTAGTAATGCTTGCTGTAAGAGTCAACATGATTATTTCACCTAGCTACACCGCTCACTCACCCACCCTTCCCTCTCTCTCCCTCGTCAGGTGTGTCTGGCCGCGGTGGGCCTGGTGTGTGACCTGTGCCGGGCCCTGATGTCCAACATCCTGCCTTACTGCGACGAGATCATGCAGCTCCTGCTGGAGAACCTGGGGGTGAGTTGCACTTTAGTTTCTGCCACCAGTGTTGGTTATGACGAGGCTGCCATTATTGGTCCTGGAATGTGCAGGACCATACACTTGAGTCGTATTGCAGATTTACAGCCTCCGTTTTATGGATCGGTTATTTTGTAGAGACATGCAAATGCCTTCGTGTCAAGCTGACCGTGGACACCCCCCAAAAAAATAGGTTTTATCAGAAAGAAAATGGTTATAATTCCAACTGTCTTTGTTTAGTAGGTTAAGTCTTGTGGACACTAATGCAGTTTGTCACCAGTACTGACTAAGGACGTGGGTGTTGCCCCCCCGCAGAATGAGAATGTGCACCGGTCGGTGAAGCCCCAGATCCTGTCGGTGTTCGGAGACATTGCCCTGGCCATCGGAGGAGAGTTCAAGAAGTACCTGGAGATTGTCCTGGACACGCTGCAGCAGGCGTCGCAGGCACAAGTCGACAAGGTAGAACAGATGGAGACGCGCTGTACCACATTGGCATCCCCTTGTTTCGTTTGACCCTGACGCCTGTTCCTCTCGCTGCTCTGAGCTGTGGCAGCTGGGATTTTAGGGCGTCAGAGTCAAGCAGGGTCTATTTCACCCGTGTTCATGAGGTAGCAGGGCTGCCGTTGTCTACACTGGATTTTGCGAGACCCCACAAGTTTCTTCCTTGAGCAACCTTGTTAAGCTTGCCTCTTCCAGAGTTTGTTAGTAATATGGTGGCCAATGGTTCAGTCTAGCAAAATGTGTTAATTTACCAGTTATTCTTATTGAAGGCCTTTTGGATTCATCAAATGACCGTTGCTCACCTCGATGCGTGCGGTCTGTCCTCCGTCCCTCTTAACCTGCTGTGTGTGTTGGTTCCTTCCCCCCTGGCAGACGGACTATGACATGGTGGACTATCTGAACGAGCTGCGGGAGGGCTGTCTGGAGGCCTACACTGGCATCATCCAGGGCCTGAAGGGAGACAAGGAGAACGTGCACCGTGAGTCCCTTAGCCGCCATCCTCCCAGCATCATAACTAATCTACAGATCTTGTGGATCTAGTATTTTGGCGTATTGCTGACTGGTATTGATATTGTCTTTTAATTGTCTTGAGATGCCAATTGTAGGATTTTCCTGCACTTGTGTTTATGTTACGCCCCTGAAAACAGGGGAGAAATAATCACGAGTGATACGGTGTTGTATTCTCAAGTCAACATTTAGTTCAATCATTTCACAAAAGTAACACATTACATAACAGAAAACCCATTATACAAATAACACAGCAAAATATCTTATTAACAACACGCATGTTCGTTCACAATCGACATAAAATGGCAGCTACTCTCAGTACGATGCTATCCTTCACTTCAACCGAGCAGGGCTAATATTACTCTCTTCAAACTTAACTCTAACTTCCTCAAGACGTTACTAAAACACACCTTAAGCACTCTTGACATGTTCGCTAGTTATAACATTTAAATTACTATTTTTATCATCAATAAAGTACCTGAAAACAGGGGAGAAATAATCACGAGAGTGATACGGTGTTGTATTCTCAAGTCAACATTTAGTTCAATGAGAAAAGACCGCGAATTTCCCCAGGAATATGCGTGGAGACCAGAGCAATCGATCTCCGGCTCATAGATTAAGAGCATTTCGTAGATCACAGATTAACACTTTTAGGCACCACAAAATAAAGTAATCAATATAACGTTTACACATTACTCTCACAATTCGTACCCTTTGACAGATTTGAACTTTAACACAATTATATGAATGTTATCAATCTCTATCAACTAATACTGAATGCATATTTTTAACCTTAGATGTTTTAAGATCCTCACATACTATGAACTTACTAATACTTTTCAATGTATAACAGGCTATGAATATGTCCTTTAACCTGTCACATTTACAGTGGAGACTGAGTCCTTCCGCTGACGCCTGTTCCTCTCGCTGCTCTGAGCTGTGGCAGCTGGGATTTTAGGGCGTCACAGAGTAAAGCAGGGTCTATTTCACCCAGTGTTCATGAGGTAGCAGGGCTGCCATTGTCTACGTTGGACTTTTGCGAGACCCCACACTTGCACATTGTGGCATTTGCTGATTTTCGGACTTTGCAGTGTGCCATGTGTTCCTAACAAGCATCCTTAAATCACCTCTTTGCCAGAATATGGCCACTTTGATGGAATATTGGGCATCTGTCACCTCAGTCTTAATTGTCATGATTGTGCCTAACATTGTCTTTGTATCGTTCTGTCCCGCTCTCTGTCCTACCTGTAGCTGACGTGATGCTGGTGCAGCCCAGAGTGGAGTTCATCCTGTCCTTCATCCATCACATCGCTGAAGACGAGGACCACTCTAATGGCGTGGTGGCAAACGCCGCCGGACTTATAGGGTAAAGCAACTAGGATTATCTCCGTGGTAGTGACGCTTGCTTTGTGGATCACAATAATATTGAAGATGCTTTTGGTACGACATAGCATAAAAATGTTAGGGGCAGCTTGGGCTAAGATGCATGGAAAAACACTGAATTATAATTTAAAATATTTTTTTATTCTAAGGAAAACCTGTCTGGTCTGTTAGATCTTGTACTCTTAAACCCTGATGCTTAATAGCATTTATCTGAAACCTGCACAGACACTGTCAGTAAGGGGCCTGAAAAGGAGTTGAGGTAGATCGGAGTCGTGTTCCCAGCGACTTGATCAATGTTAAACTGGTTCTTCGGCTTCTTCTTACAGTATGTAAATGGTGTTGTTCCTGTATACATGCTTAGTTACCCCCCCCCCTTCCTCAGAGACCTGTGCACGGTGTTTGGGAAGGACGTGTTGAAGCTGGTAGAGATGCGACCCCTCATCAATGACCTGCTGACGGAGGGTCGGAGGTCCAAGGTCACCATAACCAAGATGCTGGCCACATGGGCCACCAAGGAGCTGCGCAAGCTCAAGAGCCAGGCCTGGTGAGTTACTGACCTTAATGACCTACTGACTGACAGTCACCCGTACAGCACCTCTAGGGCACCATGAAACCGCAAGGGAATAGCCAAGGGAGAATTATATCTATTTTTTAACAATGTACATTTTGAAAGTTAATGTTGCGTTGAGAGATACTTATGCAGGAAATGCTAGTCTTGTCCATTTTATTTTGGAGATGGCGTGAAATTGTAACCATTTGTGATTTCATGAAAGAGCATGTATCGTGTAAAGTCACCAGAATTTCACTGGAGCAGCCTAATGAGAAGGATCACTATACATGCATTGAGCACGTGAACACAGAACTTTGGCTCCTACAGCAAATAACCCTTTCTTATTTTTCCTCTACAGAGTTCATGCTTGTTGGATAAGCTAGACAACAATGAAAACACCCCACTGGAGTTTCTTCTGTCTTTTGCGTCGTGTCCGAGTTAAAGCAGAAGTGAAGCGTGCACTGAGATGAGTGTCTGAGAATGTGTGAGTGAGAGCGAGAGTGAGCGAGGATCGACGTCACACCACCTTCTGAGTACAAATCCAGCAGTCGCCGGCAGACCAGCAGCGCCCCACCACCAAAACCCTCTTCGGCCACCTGTGGACTGATTCTGACTTGACGACAAGGACTCCACACAAAAACATGGATCGCTGTAGCCGGCTAGTTCTAGAACTCTTCTGAAAAACGAATATTAGTCTACAACAGGATCACCAGAGTAGAGAGAAATGAACTGCCAAAATGTGGTTCTCTTTTGAGGGAAAATTACAAACACAACATGATACGAAAGAACTCAACTATTTTGCTCTTTGACCGATCTGTGGAAGACTTTTCCCTTGACTTTGGTTCCTTCAAGCACTATATGGTTGTGGACTTCAAAAATGGAGATGGTCAATTTTACGCAAATGTGAACTGAACCGGAATCTGAAAAAAGCTCACTTTTGGGGTGTTGGAAATGTGCCCAAAGGATCACTGCTGGAGTTGAAAGAAGACGAAACGAGGGGGATGAGCGGGCGGTCTCCACCCCCCTCGTCTCCTGCCTCTCTGCAATCCTCCAGCCTGCCCCTGCATGGAGCCCCCAGAGCGTGGCAGGGGTAGAGCTGATCAGCCTGGATGATGGAGTGTGTATGTGAGGGAGGGGATTCACTGTCTCTACCCCCCCCTCCCCGGTTATTTCAAATAAATAATAAAGCTTCAAGCAAATTCAGAAAGATATATTTCTGATGCTGTTTGGGAGATGGCTGTGGGGGCTTGGTAGATGATTTATTGGCAGCACTTGAGTGAATTGGGAAGAAGGTTTTCTTTATTTCCTGCAAGAGAATCACTGACAAATGTTCACCATTTTTCTTTTTAATGGCATCAGTTGTTTCTCTTCATCTTCAGTGTGGGCTTGTAGATAAAGACCCTTTCTTGCCAGCCCTGTTAACAAGAATCGGTGAGGACGTATGCATTGAGTGCATCAGGATCATTCAAGGCTAGGGATAACTACATTTGACATGTAACACTGACATCTAAGATGAGCAAGGAGTAGAAAACGAGTGCCAAATTTAGACTACTCATCAGGGTAAAATACAACAACTTGCCTACAGTATGCAGTTCAGAAATAAATCTATAATTTGAACTACATGAACTAGTGAATTGGGCTTGTTTCAGTTCCCATTTTTTGGTTTCTAGGTGCACTTGGAAAAGGGTCACTCACCAAGCTGTTAAAATGAGAATCGAAGATGTTTGTACAAGGTTATATTTTTCCATTGCTATGAAAAACAATAAAATAATATCAAACATTCCCCAAGCAGTTCTGGTACTTTGGTCTGTATTTTGTTTCTTGCAAATGTTTAATGCACTGTGATGACTTCAGTTTCCATGGCAACACTTGGGTGGTGAGATCTCTAAACTTTCAAAAATGTATCTTTCTATATTGACATAATCAATCAGGTTCAATTTAACTTGGCTTCACTGTTTTGTACTGTACATAAGCATTGGATATGAGCTGTTTTCCATTTTGATTTGAGATTGGGTATTTTTTGCAGTGACTTTGGTTCTCACCCGTTTGGATTTGTGTAACATTGTCCTCACGGGCTTGGCTATTTACGTCGTGTTTTGAAGTTATAAGAATTGCAACTTGAATATAGAATTGGGAACATTAAAACCGGCTTTTCTTCCCCTTAATATCCAACTAATAAAAATCTATATTGTACTTAAATGTAACCTTTCAATGTTATTCTGTAAATGGCTGTCACTTGTGCTGACCTTATACCCTTGCATTGAGTGTGTAGAATAATGATCCATCTTGGTTAAAAGGAAAGTCAGCAAACCATAATTCATCTTGTCCCTCCAGAAATTAACATGACAGGTTGATCATGTTTGCAAGTGACAGTAATGCAAAATTGGGGCTGTCACCAACGGCACTTCATTCACCACGTAGTGCACTACTCTGAACAGGGACCATAGACAATTTGACCTGAACAGAATTTGGAATTGCTGTTGTATGTTACAAGTTAACACAATGTATATTACTTGATCCAATCCTAAGGATAAAGGGAAAGAAATATGGAAGAGCCTTACACTGTTAACTACCATATACAAGCAATTACAGGTCACCTCTAGTGCCTAGCTGACTGAACGGCAAGTGTTGGTATTATTTCCCCACAACCCAATTTAAATGTTGAAATGGTACAGTACTATCTCGTAAACCTGCCATACTGATTTAGCCTGAAATGTGACTCATTATAAACGGGTGAAATGCAGAACTCGACTCATCGTGGAGGCTACATTTTCTAAGAGATACAATGCATTATAAATAGCACATAGTGTAATAAGAAACCGGTGAATTTATACTTGACCTGAAGAGAGCGAAAACATCTGGGTTGAGCAGCAACTGATGACGTTGTTGTAAACAAGTCACCTAAAAGGCTCGAGGACCAGGGTCAAAGAGCACACTACGTAAAAATCTTTAAGTAGTGCGTTGTTCCAAAGAAGTTTACTGAAGTGGAAGAGGTTTAATTTTTTTAATGTAACCTTTGACTTAGCAAGTCCGTTTATAACAATCCTTATTTACAATGACGGAACTGTTCAGGGGCAGAACGACCGATTTTTACCTTGTCAGCTCCGGGATTCGATGCAGCAATCTTTCGGTTACTGGCACAACGCCCTAACCAATAGGCTACCTTCCCTGGGGTTTATGTGTGACGGAAGCAGAGGCTATGGGTTTTGGGGGTCCTTTCTACTTCAGGAAGCGTCCAGGGCATGGGCAGTGAAATATTATCTATTATATTGACCAGCTACTCATGTGGCCGCTCTAACAATGGCTAATTGATGTCTTCAAAAACGGAAGACAAGAGGAGGCAAACTCAGGTGGGACCATTCTAGCCAATGAGAGGGCAGATACGCCTGAGAACAAGAGGCACAACTCCTATATAAAGTGGGGGGGTTCAAAGTTGCCGGGAAGTCACGTGTCCTACTTATACGCTCATAACAACCTTAGCATTGATTAAGAAACTCATATTCGAACAAATAAGCCATTCCATTTTTGGTTGACCAAATTCGATACTCGCTGACCTCCATACAAAAAAAAACTCGTTTGGTGAGCAAAAAAACAACAACATAAAACACCACCTGCTGGAGAATACATATTTTGGCCACAGTTATCACTCGTTTCGCATAAATCGGCCCAAAATCTGTTTTTCCAGCAGGTGGCAGTTTTTCGGGTTTTGTTTCGCTCTCCAAGCGATTCGTTTTTGTATGGGTATGGGCCTCCTTTATTACCACAAGAAGTAGATTACTGATGTCGCCTCTGCGCAGCCGCCCCGCGAGCCCTAGTGTGCGAGCCACCCATTACATCCATGTTGTCTACGAAGAGGGAATCGGCATCAGCAATACTGACGGAACGTTTTAGATGTGTTTTATTTTATTAGCATACATTTATCAGATTTTTTTCCCCACGAGGAATATGGAAGTTCAAATGGCTGTCGTTAGGTAGAATGACGTGTTTGCAGTCAGCAACCGTGCTATTTATTTTTCTTAATGTTATGTAAGAACAGAGACGGTACGCGGCGCCTCTTGTACCGAATTGAGGCGTAATAATGAATAACGCGCAAGATATGTCTCCTGATTTTGTCTTGATGCGCTTGGTTTCTGCGGCTGAATATGACCGATTGGACGAGGAGAATTTGACGTTGGGCGGTGGAGTGGTTTCCGGATTCGGGAAAGCTGTCTTGGGTAATCATGGCAACAATATCAACAATGGGTTTGAATTTGATCGGAACAACCCCACAGCAGGCCCGGGGAGTCCGAACAATCCCTCCCCGCACTATAGTTCACAGGTTGAGAGCCGGACGGGAGCCCCTGACAGCCGCTTGATGCTGACCCGACCCTTAGTTTCTGATGCGCCTCAACCTCCGGACTTCGCGGTGGCTCAGCGCTTCGATTTCCCGCATGGCGCGGGCAGAGGCTCGCGGGCTCAGCTCATGGTGTTTCAGAACGTCCTTAGGACAAGCGACGGTGTTTTGGAATGCGGCCTCGATCAACCTCCTGGCTTCCAGGTAAGTGAGGCTGATAAACAGGAAGCCAGTTCTGCCTGTGTCATGATGACCGGTGACAACAATGTGGATGTGCAACACCAGAGGCTTCAGTGGCACCCCATTATGAAGCTGTCCAAGGTGGTTGCAGATGCAGGTGACCTGGCTGGAGAGGGAGATGGGCTCTGCCATCGGCACCGCCTGGTCACTGATGCCATGGACTGGCCTCCGCTCCTGGACAAGTCCCTCCGCTTCTGCATCCTGGACCCCAAGAAGACCTGTTCGACGGGGGACACGATCTATCACCACCTGGACGACACGGTGCTCAACCTGGCCCGGAGGCTGGGGGAGCTGGGCCAGGCCTCAGAGATGCTGCTGAAGGAGGGTGGAGAGATTCCTCGCTGTTCCTGTCAGAGCATCCTGGCTTCGGCAACGGGGGGCATAGGCCCCGGAGAGGACCCTAGTGAAACCAGTGACGCCCTCCTAGTGCTGGAGGGCCTGGACTCTGAGGAAGTGGGTGAGCTGGGGCTGGGCGGGGAGGAGTTTAAAGGTGGTGTCCCTGGGCAGGAGGGCGAGACAGACATGGGGCAGGACCGGCGGGGGACTTTCTCAAGCGGCTCCCTCACGGGGCTTATGAGGCAGGTACACCGGCTTGCTGGGGAGTCCTGTGCCTGTGACCCCCAGGTGTGTCCCTCGCCGTTGGATGCCCTGGGCTCTGCAGCCTTAACATCGTCCCTGTCTCTGGCCTCCTCTAACATCACGGGGCAGCCGGCAACAGAAGCTTCCGCCACCCTATCTGGCACCTTACCTTCACAGGACCCTCCCAGCCAAACCTCCCAGCCCCAAAGCAGGGCCACCACGCCGAAGTTAGGGGTGATGTTGCGAGCTGCCTCACCCGTAGTAGTAGAGGGGGCGGCAGGAGGCGAGAAGACGACCAGAGGGAAGTCCCGGAAAGGCTCTCTAAAGATCCGTCTGAGCAAACTATTCCGGACCAAGAGCAGCAGCGGCTCCAGTCACCTACTGGACAAGAGGCCCTCGCTGGCCTCCTCCACCTCCTCCGGGGGCAGCCTGGTGGATGTGTGGGGCTCTGGATCCACCAGCATAGACTTGGACACAGGGAGGTGAGGTTAAGGAGAGGGAAGGGAAGGGGACAGCCCTGTGTCTCTGACTGGGTCAATAGTGTGGTAAAGGTGCGCGACAGCTCTGCGGTCTCAGCTGGTGTTGGTCTAGTACAGTAATCATTATAAACTATTAGTGACTTTACAGGGGACTATTATAGCGCTAGAGGCGCTCAAACAATGTGGGCGTAGTAGAGTTATTATTACAGAAGTTAAGCTATTAGTAGCCAAATTGAAGGATGATTATAATGCCACAGGCACTAAAGGTAGACTAGTGGTTAGTGGAACTGCAGTCAATTTTCCCAGTGAGAGACAAACATTTTAGATATGAGAGCTTATAGCTCACCTCGGCAACAGAATCACGTTACTCCTCTTATCCGGCTGTTTCATGATTAGCGCTGAAAACACTACAAGAAAGGTGATTAACTTATCATGTTCTTAAAGAAACATGCTGGAACTATTGAGTAGACCATATGCTACAGTAGCGTGATGACTCCAAGCAATTAAACTTTGGTTACTAACTTCATCTCCCTTCTTAGGCATGATGGCTTTATCATGTTCGAAACTCCCAAATCAATGAAGATTCAAAATGTCAACCAATAGTTGCCATAGTTGCGTTTGTTCACAGATAAATGCAGTTTAGGACTGTTACCTGTAAACACCTGCTCTTATGTTACCTTGACATCATGCTCCATAGTTACTGAGGTATTCTGTGCATGTTGCATTTCACCTCCTGGTATTATTTGGCATACCTCGGCATCATCCTGGTTCTACACTGTGTGTGCTGAAGCCACTAAAAAGCACAAGCAGACAAGAGCAGCAGGCAAAGGCTACCTCACCACATCGTCATTTATGTAGCCTAGGCTATCCACTCCATTTTTTGGTTATCAACAGAAGCCTCTGGGGACATCTTATGGGCTTGTCACACCATCCCTCATGCCATACTAATGCCTTGTTTTCATCCTCATGCTGTTGGAGGACTTTGTGTCAGAGGGATCGTGGTAAGATTAGGCCTAATGTATCTAGAGAGTGGCCCATGTTGGCTTATCGGCTACAGCTTTAGCACAAATCCATCTCAGTATAACTGTGCCCATTTGGTTGCCACCTTTAGACATGTGGTTCACTCCGTTCGCCATGTAGATTTGGCCTCGCAAATTTGTCATGAATACAGTATGTTGCTGTACCTTTTTTGAAAGCAAAGAAAGCAGCTGGCCATAGCAAGGATGTGAATGTAGTTTAGCATTATAGCCTCCTTCGCTTTGTAGATTCCCGCAGGGCATTGTTTTGCTTTATGTTGTCAAAAGTCAGGGGAAACAGTTGGAGCTAGTTTTAATGAGTTCAGCCCACGGATGTTGGACCAACTGCCAGTACAGCATGTGCATTCATTCAACATGTCCTTTGAGAAATGTTAATATCTCATTTCAGTCATGTTTTGTTTTTATATCTTTTTTTTTCTTCCTTCTTTCTTTTTTTTTTTTTTTTTACTGTTGGGATAACTGCGGTCTTATTTAACCCTTCAAACGCTCACCGGCTGACTTGCTGTAGTCAAAGCTAGGCCAGGTTCACGGTTCATGATCTAACCCAGCCAGTCATCATCATGTCTGTCTGTCTGAGCACAGCTCCCACGAGTTCCTATAGTCTCGACTGTGTTCTCATGTTTCCTTTGATTCAGTATGCACAAACCTGAGACGTGTCGTTACTGAACATGATGGGAAACCAGTGTTTCACTCCAGGCAGTTTCCTCTTTCCCTGCTCTCGGCAAACATGGCTCCTCTTTTAAGCGAGGGAAAGGGTGTGGTGAGGGAGGTAGGATTGTGGGAAGGAGTTTGTAGGTGGCGGGGTGAATATCAGCTGCTGTTTACCCTGCTGTGCTTCAGGCTTAGCTCAAGCGGCATGCTGGGTTTTCCCCACTAGCACTGTCTCTCTCTCACACACACACACACACACACACACACACACACACAAGCTGGCCCCTGCTGCAAAGGAATCTGGTAGTCAGCAAGGCGCAGCTAACACCCAGTCAGCCTTCCAGAAGCTTCCTAAAAAATCCCCAAATGTGATAAACTGGAGTGGTGCTGTGTTTTAGGGGGAAGCGTTAAGCTAAGGATGGCTATCCAAACAAGAAGTTACAACACAGAAATGCTCCAATCAACGAAGGATTGTGTAATCAGAGGAGCTCGTTGTGCTTCTACATATCAGTTTAATAGCGTAAATCTTAACTATGTCTTCTTGCTTCAGAAAATAGGCTATATATTTTTTTAACCAAACAAGTCCAATGCTGTTTAAATAAACTGATGCTCAAATAATGACAAAACTGAAATGCAAAACCATCAAGCAGGCACAACTGACTTAATTTTTAACCAATCAAGTCTGTTGGAATAGACAGCACCCTCAAGACACTCAATGATAATGTTGCATCGCTGGCTGCTGACTTCACAGGGTCAGTGTAAGTGACTCAGCTTAAAAAAGAAACAAACCGATTTGAGGGCAGTCCGGTAGGTTATGGCTGGTCAGGTCCACTAGCCAGAGGTAAGCGTCTGACCCTCTACATCCCAGAGATGGATCTCAGTCCTTGGTGTTGAGACACAGTGTACCCTTTTTTTTAACCTTTATTTATCTAGACAAGTCAGTTAAGAACAAATTCTTATTTTCAATGATGTCCTAGGAACAGTGGGTTAACTGCCTGTTCAGGGGCAGAACAACAGATTTGTACCTTGTCAACCCGGGGATTTGAACTTGCAACCTTCCGGTTACTAGTCCAACGCTTTAACCACTAGGCCACCCTGCCGTACCCTTGAGAAATAGGCCTCTGGTTTCATACAGTAGAAGGGTCAAAAATACATGAGGCTGAGAGAGATGGTTCAAAATGAATGCCGTGGGATTGAGGTCTAGCGGATAATAGTGGTTCTTAGGACTATATAAGGGCTTCTCTTATGTTTGACCCTCTCTCTGTCTCTCCACAGCAAACACCAGCTCTCCAGGCCCCAAAGTGCCTTCTCTCCGTTGGCCTTCGGTCCTGCCTTCACCGGTAATTGTGTGTACTTGAGTGTTTGTGTGCTTTTATTTCTGAATGTGGCGTTAGCTTTATGTCGACGTATATGGCTTGGTAATGGGTGGCTTGTGCTCGGGAGAATGTGCCACTCGCATACGCATGTGCACTTATGTGCCATATAGGATCTCTTCATCTTTTTTTCTTTCTCTCTCTGTTTTTCATTTTCTGTCCCTGGATCTCTCCCTCCAGGTGAGACTGTGTCCCTGGAAGACGTGGATATTTCTCGTAGAGGGGTGAACTCTCTGCACCCCCCGACACCTCCACCTCCGCCCAGACGAAGCCTCAGTCTGCTGGGTACTTTCCTCTCTTTCCTGCTTACATTTCCTTGGTGTTTCTTCTGTTGCGTCACCCTCTTCTTCTCCATGTGCCACTCTGCTGCTGGGCTGCCCCTTTTCACTTTCTTTTTTTTTCTGGGCTTTTTCTCGTTTTCCACAAAAACATTGATGCAAATACAAAAGAACATTGAGGATTTGTGTAAGGGTCAGACATTTAAAAATAATATATATATATATCTAGGAGGGTTAGAAAAGGTGATCAGGAGTTAAGCATGGGTAGTTTCTCCAATCTCCGTAGCAGTAGTTGCTGCCTCTGTGTTTTATAGTTGGCATGTGTGTAACGGTTCACTGTGTAAACCAATTTCAGGAACTCAATAGGAATATACGTGATAGGACAGACACTAATACACGTATGGTTCGGTGCCACTTGGGGTTGTAGTACAACAATTACTTGTTGGTTTTCTGTGACTTCAAATGCATTAGGCCTTGTGACTTATGGTACAGGGTCAGAATTGCAGAACTGAATTTGTTTTAAGAAGCACTCAGCTGTCTGTCTGTCTGTCTCTTTCTCTCTCTCTTTCTCTCTCTCTCTCTCTCTCTTTCTCTTTCTCTCTCTGTTGGCTGTGTTGGCCTCAGACGACATGTGGGTTTCTTTCTTTAGACCATGTTCTAGTAGGTTAGCACCCAATTAGCATTAGTAATGTGGTCGATGCCAAGGCTGAGAACGTCATCAGACTGAAGATGCACAGAAGTCAAAATGCAGTCATGATCAGACAACGGTCTGGAGAGTGCTTGCGTTGCTAAGGTACAGGTCGTTTTTCTATGACTAAAGATCCCACGTTTTCCTATTAGCCTACTTCATACCTATGCCTCTAGCTACTAAAGCCATTTCTGGTTCCTCTGCCTGGGCATCTGGCCACACTTCCTCAACACACAACAATCATTAGAGGCTTAACATCCAGGTTGCGATAGAGGTTTTGCCCATTTAATATAGGATGACGATACTGGAGCCCCAGCAACATTTTGGAGGACAAATGAGACTAAGGGAATGGGGGTACGGATGGGTATTTGCTCGATGCCTTGCTATGCCAATGTCTGTCCAGCTTGGTGATCGGTCACTGCTTTCTTCATATGCTCTGCCTGGTGTCATTTTTGCTCTGTGGCTTGATTGTGACATCACTGTGTGTCGGGATCCCACTTCTGACACCAACAGTACCCACTTTGGATGTGAGACATTCATTGTGGTTCTTTTGAGGCAAAGTGCTCCTGTATAATGTGACCACCACTAGTCCTTTATCTTATCGTGTGCCATTCAGCCATCAGTATGCTCAACTTGAAAGGAAGCCAGAGGAAGAGGAAGTTGCCATTTTGATGTCCGTAAAGTTCAGGGTGGTGGCTGGCCTCTTAAAGCCTGTGCCTCCCGCTGTGCTCTGTTCCAGATGACTTTGGTGGGCCGCAGCCTGGGCCTTTCCTAGAGAGTGGTGTTCATCCCTCCCATGCCTTCATCCAGCATAGCCTCAGCCTCAATGGTAAGAGCAAAGCCGGGGCAAGAGAGGTCAAGGGGGCTTACCAGTGGGGCACAGAGAGAGACTCATAAAGACATAGGCTGGAGAATGAAAAAATCATAGACTATGTACCCTTCTAAAACATTTTCTATTTTACTGTGATATGTCTAACTCATTTCAGTTGGTAGGCTTTTTTTTTACATTGTTATACAGTATCTGGACACTTTAAGTTTGGTTAACAGATATTCTGCTGCAGTGAGGTTAATGGTTGGGATATTATGGCTTTCTCTGACAGGGTTTCTTCTTCCTTCTGTAACCATTTGCATATGCACATACTGACTACTAGCATTGGTATTGTAATATCTACTGAGCTACGTTATATAATCAGAAATGATTGTGTGTAGGTAGAGCTGGCGCATTTCCGTATTCTGACGCAGAATCGGATATCCTTCTACATTGGTATTTGAACGTTGTGAAACATTGCAGCCTCCTGAATAAGCCCCTGCAGGTTTACCAGACCATTTCTCTTGCTTTTAATAGGCTCGGCTCAAAGAAAGGCCTTGGCAAAGTGGTGTGATCAGAGGCAGCAGGGAAAGAAAAGTAACATGGGGATCCCTAATGAAGAACAAGATTTAGAAAGAGGCAGATAATGAATACTCATTATCATTTCAGGAAAAGGGTCATCAATGCAATCATCTCCTGAAAATTGTGAAATTTATAGTTTAATCGTAGATATCACATTGTGCACACGGAACGTATGATTGTGCCCAGTTAATCCTGGTCAATTTGCATGATGTTAAAAATGTGTCTGGTTGAATGATTTGGTGATTATATTCAGACGGACTGGTGAGATTGTCAGAGACCGAGGCAGATGAAGTGACTAACCATTTGATGGCCCTCTGTACCCGAGAGAGAGAGATTTAACTTATAGGCTACTTCAGTACATGCATGATAGACTTATTCGTTATATTATCACAGATGTGTCATTCCACACAATAATTTAACCTATAACGGAGGCTCCAATTGTTTTGTTTGTTAGGTCACATAGTCAGGACAATGACACACAACCACTTACCCTGAGCTGCACACTTGCTCATGTTTCTTTTAAACAGGGTGAATGTATGGCTAATTTGTCAACAATTTCTGGAAATACCATGTTTTTTTTTTTAACCGAATGTTCTAGTAGCCACCAGTAAGAGTGAATGATAAACCCTGGATCTGAGTGTGTGGCCCTGTGTTTCAGATACGTTCCTGCGGGGTCTCCCCCGGCCCATCCCGCTGCCTGGCGACGGCCAGAACACGTCTCGGGTGGACCAGCGCCCACTGCTGTGCCCACTGAGCCGCCCCGATGCCAGCAGCTTTGCCACCAGCCTCCGAGAACTGGAAAAAGTAGGACATGTCACGTGTACATAGGCACATTGACATTCTTACAGACACAGTGCTAGGTTCAGACAATGTTCCCTCTAAGCTGCGTACGGGCACGCAGCTCCCCCGGGACTGCCGCGCATAAGAAATATCAGCCCGCGCAGAGAAGCACGAGATTGAACTTGAATTGCCAATATTAACCACTTTCAATTCAACATACCGAAACAAAATTAACTATGCAAAGCTAACTATGCAAGAGATTTTCTTGTGGGCAGAACACACCGGAGTAGGATTCTATTGCATTGACAGGCACGACTCAGCCTGTACTCTACAGACCGGTGCGGCAAAACCAGTATCCCAATGTGCAAATACACATTTGCCATATATGGATCTGTGTCATTCACTTTACATGGGACTGTGTTTACACCATGAGTGGTCGTGAGTAGATATGCACATAGATGTGCACATTTGTTCATAATCTTTGCTGGTATGTGAGCTATTAGCCCATTTATAGCTAGTCAGCAATGGGGGAGTGGTTGCTTCCTACAAGAGCACAAAAGCGAGTCAGGCAAAGAATTTTTTTTTTCAGCAGGCCCTAAAAATGTGTTCAGTACCGGGGGGAAAAAATGAGAGAACATTGGACACGGTGCTAGGTACAGACACGGTGCTAGGTACAGACACGGTGCTAGGTACAGACGCGGTGCTAGGTACAGACACGGTGCTACAGTAGGTTCAGACACAATGCTAGGTTCAGACAAATCAAATGTATTTATTAAGCCCTTTTACATCAGCAGAAACCCAGCCTAAAACCCCAATGCAGATTTAGAAGCATGGTGGCAAGGAAAAACTCCCTAGACAGGCAGGAACCTAGGAAGAAACCTAGAGAGGAACCAGGTTCTGAGGGGTGGCCAGTCCTCTTCTGGCTGTGGCGGGTGGAGATTATAAGAGTACGTGGCCATTAAGGCCAGATCATTCCTCAAGATGTCCAAATGTTAATTGATGACCAGCAGGGTCAAATAATAATCACAGGGGTTGTAGAGGGTGCAACAGGTCAGCACCTCAGGAGTAAATGTCAGTTGGCTTTTCAGAGCCGAGCAAATTGTAGAATTAGAGGGAGCATACCTAAGATCACACAGGACACCAGATAAGACAGGAGAATTTCACCAGATAGGACAGACTGACCTTAGCCCCCCCGGCACATAGACTATTGCAGAATAGATAATGGAGGCAGAGACAGGGGTCAGGACACTGTGGGCCCTGTCTGACAATACCACCGGACAGGGTCAAACAGGCAGGATATAACCCCACCCACTTTGCCAAAGCACAGCCCCCATACCACTAGAGGGATATAAACAGACCACCAACTAAGAGTAGGGGTGTTAACCCCGGTGTCCTGGCTAAATTCCCAATCTGGCCCTCAAACCATCACGGTCACCTAATAATCCCCAGTTTACAATTGGCTCATTCATCCCCCTCCTCTCCTCTGTAACTATTCCCCAGGCTGTTGCTGCAAATGAGAACGTGTTCTCAGTCAACTTACCTGGTAAAATAACGGATAAATAAAAGTTGAGAAGCGCGGAGCTAGGTTGAAGCACAGAGGATGTGTTCGTAAATCATAACGGCAGTCAAGCTAACAGGCTAACAGGCTAAGGTTGGCTAGCTTGCTAGCTACTTCCAGACACAAATGAGAGAACACCTCACTCTGAGCAGTTTACTTGCCCTAACAGAGCTGGTTAGGCTGTTTTCATGTTATCCAGAACATTGCTGACTAACTGATGCTGGCAACAATTTAATTAAGCTTTTTTCCCCAACGTTTACTGGCACCGGCCATATTCAACGGGTGTTGGACGTTTGTAAATTCATCGGTTATTCTGCGCTCTGGCACACTCAGATGAAAGTGCTCTGAAATCGGAGTAGATAGCCAGAGTGAATTTACGAACGCACCCAGAGCTCGGTTTAGTTAGATAATACTAAGATCATAACAAACACATCCCATAACACAGGCAGATACTTCTAATACTTCTAGTCTTTAGATGTGCATGCATGCATGTAAAAAAGGTTGGGACACACCTACTAAATCAAGGGTTTTTCTTTAGTTTTACTATTTTCTACATTGAAGAATAATAGTGGATACATCAAAAGGATGAAATAACACATGGAATCTTGTAATAACCCAAAAAGTGTTAATCAGCCACCCTTTGCCTTGATGACAGCTTTGCACACTCTTGGCATTCTCTCAACCAGCTTCACGAGGAATGCTTTTCCAACAGTCTTGAAGGAGTTCCCACATATGCTGAGCACTTGTTGGCTGCTTTTCCTTCACTCTGTGGCCCAACTCATCACAAACCATCGCAATTGGGTTGAGGTTGGGTGATTGTGGAGGCCAGGTCATCTGATGCAGCATTACATCACTCTCCTTCTTGGTCAAATAGCCCTTACACAGCCTGGAGGTGTGTTGGGTCATTGTCCTGTTGAAAAACAAATGATAGAACCACTAAGCGCAAACCAGATGGGATATCGCTGCAGAATGCTGTGGTAGCTACGCTGGTTAAGTGTGCCTTGAATTCTAAATAAATCACAGACTGTGTCACCAAGCAGAGCACCTCCACACCATCACACCTCCTCTGTGCTTCATGGTGGGAACTACACATGTGGAGATCATATGTTCACCTACTCTGCGTCTCACAAAGACACGGCGGTTGGAACCAAAAATCACATTTTTGAACTCATCAGACCAAAGGACAGATTTCCACCAGTCCAATGTCCATTGCTTGTGTTTCTTGGCCCAAGCATGTCTCTCCTTCTTATTGGTGTCCTTTAGTAGTGGTTTCTTTGCAGCAATTTCAACCATGAAGGCGTGATTTACGCAGTCTCCTCTGAACAGTTGATGTTGAGATGTGTCTGTTACTTTAACTCTGAAGCATTTATTTGGGCTGAAATCTGAGGTGCAGTTAACTCTAATGAACTTATTCTCTGCAGCAGAGGTAACTCTGGGTCTTCCTTTCCTGTGGGGGTCCTCATGAGAGCCAGTTTCATCATAGCGTTTTATGGTTTTTGCGACTGCACTTGAAAAAACATTCAACGTTCTTGAAATGTTCTGTATTGACTGACCTTCATGTCTTAAAGTAATGATGGACTGTAATTTCTCTTTGCTTATTTGAGCTGTTCTTGCCATAATATGGACTTGGTATTTTACCAAATAGGGCTATATTCTGTATACCACCCCTACCTTGTCACAACACAACTGATTGGCTCAAACCCATTAAGAAGGATAGAAATTCCACAAATGAACTTTTAAGAAGGCACACCTGTTAATTGAAATGCATTCCAGATGACTACCTCATGAAGCTGGTTGAGAGAATGCCAAGAGTGTTCAAAGCTGTCATCAAGGCAAAGGGTGGCTACTTTGAAGAATCTCAAATATAAAATATATTTTGATTTGTTGAACACTTTTTTGGTTACTACATGATTTCATGTGTGCTATTTCATTGTTTTGATGTCTTCACTATTATTCTACCATGTAGAAAGTAGTAAAAAATAAAGAAAAACCCATGGAATGAGCAGGTGTCCAAACTTTTTTATATTTGATGTGAATTTGCCTATATCTGTGTGATCGTAGTGTGGCTGGTACTGGGGTCCTATGAACTGGGAGGATGCAGAGATGAAGCTGAAGGCCAAGCCAGACGGGGCGTTCCTGGTGAGGGACAGCTCTGATCCCCGCTACATCCTCAGCCTGAGCTTCCGCTCCCAGGGGGTCACACACCACACGCGCATGGAGCACTACAGAGGTGAGTTACACACACACACACACACACAAGCAAGCATGCACATACACACACGCTATAGTTACGCTACGTTAGGGGTGTTCCAATCTGGCTATACTCTGTCATCGTATCTGTAAATTGACAGTTGCTAGTCAAATTGGATGATACTCGTGATCAGAAAAAACGTGGAAGTGTTTAATATGCTTAAGTAGATGTTGGCAAAATGCCCGTCTCCCTGCACGTTTAAAGACCAAACTAGCTGCAGATGAGGAGCAGCGTGCGGAGGGGTGTCTTGTCTGTTTCTGTGTGCAGCGACCAGACAAGTTTGCTGTCACTCAGTGTGCATCGGCGGTTCATCTTTCTGCCCTTGTTAGCAATGTGCAGAGTATCTAACAGGAGACAGTAGCAATCTGAATGGTCAGACTGAAACATGCGGAGGGAAGTGATCGGGTGAAGTTATGAAGTGAAGCGGGTGGACGGAGAAATACAGCTTCACTCTATCCAGTCAGAGAAGCAGGATCGACGTAGAACCCTCCCATTTCTTTACAGACAGGCAAGCTAACCAGTTGAGTTATTTAGACCACGTAGCACCTCACACTTTATTTAAAGGTGCACGCTGGCACCCGAAAATGTTTTTTGTTGTTCCGTTCACTGATAATAAATCAAATCGCATTGGTGTGAGCAATTGCCCATATCTGTTACGATCCTGTTCTGTCAGACTACTCTGCACGCCCCTACTCTACATGCGCTCTCATGCAGCACTTTTAACTGAAGATGTAAGCCATGTACACACACGTTGGATGGTTTTATGTCGGGTCTTGCCATTGGATGGTTTCATGTCGGGTCTTGCCATTGGATGGTTTCATGTCGTGTCTTGCCATTGGATGGTTTCATGTCGTGTCTTGCCATTGGATGGTTTCATGTCGTGTCTTGCCATTGGATGGTTTCATGTCGGGTCTTGCCATTGGATGGTTTCATGTCGTGTCTTATTGATTGGTCTTATTCTCTCTTTCTTCACAGGAACCTTCAGCCTCTGGTGTCACCCAAAGTTTGAGGACCGCTGTCATTCTGTGGTAGAGTTTATCGAACGGGCCATCATGCACTCCAAGAATGGAAAATTCCTCTACTTCCTGCGCTCACGGGTCCCAGGTAAGAACCTACCAATCAGAGTGGGACAATGCTAAATGACTGCTCTGTTGCTGTATATGGATCTGAATCATAGGTTACATACAGCACCATTTAAAAGTTGCTATTACTAACACCTATTTAGCACTGGGTTTTCATAACTAATTAGGCCTTAGGTTTGTTTTGACTTTACTATATTTTCACAATTAGTGTTGTATTTATATATGGTGGAGGATGTAGTTCACTCTCTAGGGTAGAATTTAGTATGCTTATGATGTGTGTTCCTGCCACTGATGTACATTAATATGTGTGTGACCATGGTTCCTCCTCCAGGCCTCCCCCCGACCCCGGTCCAGCTACTGTACCCAGTGTCCCGCTTCAGCAGTGTCAAGTCCCTGCAGCACCTCTGTCGCTTCTGCATTCGCCAGCTGATCCGCATAGACCACATCCAGGAGCTCCCGCTGCCCACGTACGTAGAAACACAACACACAGATCTGCCCACATTATAGAAACGCAACATATAGACCACATCCAATAGCTCCTGGCTGCCCATGCACTGCCCTGCCTGTATAGACCAGTGACCAATGATATAGTGTGACATATAGTGCCCTCTAGTGTACAAAATAAGTGAAACATCTGAAGACAGACTAAATATAATCAACACAACAAATAACCACAAAGGCAGGCCAAAATGGCTCCACAAGATGTTGGGATTTGTGTACAATGGTGGGAGTGTTTAGGATATTGACATAGTGGAAGATTTTGATAGTGTGTATTGGGATGGTTATATTTTCCAGAGAGTTTTGTATTGGAAGGGGTTGTATAAAATGTACCCCGTCTCTTCCCATAGGCCCCTCATAGTCTACCTGCGAAAGTTCTACTACTATGATCCTGAGGAGGAGATGTACATGTCAATCAAGGAGATGGGGCGGGACATGACCACCCAACCGGCGACTGGCCAGCCGGAGTCTCAAACGTAGCACTTGGAAGATCTATGGAGAAAGTGAGTGATGGACATTTGGGCCACCAATTGAGCAGTGTTGTTAAATTACGTTTATACTGAAATACTGTATTTGATACATTATACAATTGACTTTTCCATATATTTTAAATGAAAACATTGTGGTGTGCATTGTTTAGTGTGGCCACTGGTCAGTGTATATAATGTCCTTATCCTTTGTTGTTGCAGGGTTTTTATACACGTGGACAGCTTACCTGAAGACTGATGGTGACTGATTGGGGACAGTCTCGCTCAAACCCTCTTGTGCCAGATTGTGCACTAAATCAGCGTTCTTGGTTGACTCGGTATCCGGACGTCTGGGGGCAGGGTTTTACATGATCCTCCCTTTTTGATTGGCCCACAGAAACTGGAGGAGGAGCAGGGGATGAGGAATCTCCACCCACCCGGCCAGTGAGGAAGATATCTGACCTCTGGGCTGAACTGGAAGAGCTGACTGACTACTTGCCATTGTGCTAACTACAGTAAGCCCCCCCCCCCCAGCTAAGACTGGACATCACTGCAACGTTGTGGAAACGTCACATGTACCTGAGTTGGAAGAACATTTCAATCGAAACGAGCGCACCCTTGAGCCTGGAGGCTAAGACGATAGGTTGAGGGTCGAAGTATATGGAACCAAATCAGTTTGGAAAACGATGCACTTGACCTTTGTTTGTACCCCTGCTCTGAAAAGGTCTGGGAAAAGGGACAGCTCATTGTTTGGACCAGAGTATAAAAAGTTGTCTACTGTATGTCAGCCAAGGAGGAGAAACTGTACACACCTTTCTGATGTGATGCATTCTCAAGTACAGAGAAATATCCTTTTTTAGTTTTTTCCTCTTAAAATATTTGGTTGCCGCTGATTTGATCTGCACCTTTTGAGTTGACTCCCTGAGCTGTGTGTGTGTGTCTGCGTGCCTGTATGTGTGTGTAAATACTGTGCGTTGGCGTTAGCGGTTGGTGGTTAACCAGAGTTATTTGGTGGTGTAACATCACTGGAGGATATCGTGGTTGGCTCTCAACTCTGGAATCCAACTGGAATTCTCTTGCTATACTGTTATTGAGCAAATGCGTTACCAGAACAAATAATAATAAAACTGTTGATGGAATTTAAAACATGAGAAAAGCGCCTTACTTTATGTCTCTGGCTGAGATTCAATCCAAGGCCCAATAGAAAAGGCACATTGTTGGCTGTTCAGTGCGCTGCTCTATAACGTACCTTGGATTGAGTATTGACCTGTCTGTCTGTGCTTGTGATTGTTTCTCCAACCAAACACACCCTACCACAGATATACAGTTGAAATCGGATGTTTACATACACTTAGGTTGGAGTCATTAAAACTCGTTTTTCAGCCACTCCACACATTTCTTGTTAACAAACTATAGTTTTGGCAAGTCGGTTAGGACATCTACTTTGTGCATGACACAAGTAATTTTTCCAACAATTGTTACCAGACAGATTATTTAACTTAATTCACTGTATCACAATTCCAGTGGGTTAGACGTTTACATACACTAAGTTGACTGTGCCTTTTAAACAGCTTGGAAAATTCCAGAAAATGATGTAATGGCTTTAGAATTTTCTGACAGGCTAATTGACATAATTTGAGTCAATTGGAGGTGGACCTGTGGATGTATTTCAAGGCCTACCTTCAAACTCAGTGCCTCTTTGCTTGACATCATGGGAAAATCAAAAGAAATCAGCCAAGACAGAAAAAAAGTAGACCTCCACAAGTCTGGTTCATACTTGGGAGTAATTTCCAAACGGCTGAAGGTACAATGTTCATCTGAACAAACAATAGTACGCAAGTATAATCACCATGGGACCACGCAGACGTCATGCCGCTGAGGAAGGAGACTCATTCTATCTCCTAGAGATGAACGTACTTTGGTGCGAAAAGTGCAAATCAATCCCAGAACAACAGCAAAGGACCTTGTGAAGATGCTAGAAGAAACAGGTACAAAAGTTTCTATATCCACAGTAAAATGAGCCCTATATCGACATAACCTGAAAGGCCACTCAGCAAGGAAGGAGCCACTGCTCCAAAACCGCCATAAAAAAGCCAGACTACGGTTTGTAACTGCACATGGGGACAAATAATGTACTTTTTGAGCTTGGTCGCAAATGGGTCTTCCAAATGGACAATGACCCCAAGCATACTCCCAAAGTTGTTGCAAAATGGCTTAAGGACAACAAAGTCAAGGTATTGGAGTGGCCATCACAAGGTCTTGACCTCAATCCTGTAGAAAATTTGTGGACAGAACTGAAAAAGCGTGTGCGAGCAAGGAGACCTACAAATCTGACTCAGTTACAACCAGCTCTGTCAGGAGGAATGGGCCAAAATTCACCCAACTTATTGTGGGAAGCTTGTGGAAGGCTACCCAAAACATTTGACCCAAGTTAAACAATTTAAAGGCAATGCTACCAAATACTAATTGAGTTTATGTAAACTTCTGACCCACTGGGAATACTATTATTCTGACATTTCACATTCTTAAAACAAAGTGGTGATACTAACTGACCTAAGAGAGGATTTTTTTACTAGGATTAAATGTCAGGAGTTGTGAAAAACAAAGTTTAAATTTATTTGGCTAAGAGGGGTAGGTCAACTTCTGACTTCAATTGTACATGTTGTTGTTCTTCATTGCAGTAATGTTGGTAAGTAGACACTAGTTGGCGCCAGAACCTTGAGGACCAAATTATACCATCCTGCAGTCTACACCCCCCCCCGACAACTTAGAGATATTCCTGATATCAGTTAGACGTAGCCATCCTTTATTTTGTAGGTATTTTCAAGGTTATATTTTTAGTGAGTTTATTTTAGTGTGCGTGTGTATGTGCTCTGTTCCTCCCCCATGTCCCTCTGATAAATTTGAATTCTCTGGCGGTATCACCGCAGGGGAACAGTATGCGGATGTGTAAATTGACAAAGCAATGAGGGTGAGCGGGTGTGCATGTATTTAGTGTGTGCATGTGTTTGTGCGTGTGCATGTGTGCGCTGAATGCGTCAATGTATCTACCTGGTGGAGTGTGTACTAATACAGCATGCACGCATGTCCTTTACGTAGGCTAATGTGTGAGATACAGCGCATAAATAGACAACTTGACTCAAATAATAGTTGATGATTACAGACGGTTAGGGTGTGTGTGTGAGGAGGACATGAGTTAGTACAACAAGACGCGAGCTGAGGAAAGAGGATGGGCCAGAATTTGAATAGAGCTTTATGAGAGATCAGCAGCAACGCCTGGGGAGTGATTCACTCATTTCAACGGGGGCATATTTATGCTCTTGTGTTACACTGAGCACCACCACACACACACACACACACACACACACACACACCCACCAGTGGAGGCTGCTGAGGGGAGGACGGCTCATAATAATGGCTGGAACGGAGTGAATGGAATGTTATGAAACACATTAGATACCATTCCATTACACTCCATTCCAGTCATTATGAGCCATCCTCCCCTCAGCAGCCTCCACTGACGCACACACACAGTTAAGTGCTAAACAGCTAGGTGAGTATGAATGATCCAGGAATGCCTGTAGGATAGATAGGACTGGTGAAAACGGATGCTTAAAGACTCGCAGCACATCATGGTACTGTGAGAAAACAGACTACCACCGAGAAGTAAGCATTTGTCAAAAGATCATGTGCATGCATCAATGTAGTTAGTTCTTGTATAATGGCCTTGAGCATACGAATATCTGCTGATGGTCATGAGGACACCGCATTGATGCATGTTGAACTGTCTACGTTTAGCTAACTATGCAGCCAAGTGAGGGCACCAGAGTCATATGTAGAGATACTTGCTAACGTCAGACATTCCATAAAGCAGGGGTAGGCAACGACATTCAGGTGCAGGCCAATTATTTTCGGACTGGATATAGGGGGGCGCGCGATATATTTCTAATAATTTGTACACTGCAAATTGACCACAACCAAGCCCCAAAAAAGAGATTGTATTTGAAAATAACAATCATTTCACACCTTGATGACATTGAGACACGACCACATACGATCACACACAACTTTTTTTATTTTAATCATAGGGGATACTTTTAAGCTGAATTCCTGGGCACAGATTCCCAAAACACTTCTTATGCAAAAAGCTGCTCAAGAAATAAAAGGTGTTGATATTCCTCAACAATATCTAAAGATTGAATGATTTTCTTACGGAATCCTCAAATATCTTCTTACCAAACATGTTAAATTGCTTTCATGAGTTTATTCTCTCACAGCCCTGAGTTTAACACAAGGGTTTAGCCATCTTGGAACTAAGAACAAAAACCCCAAACTTTATTTTTAAGATTCTATTTCTTCTTAACTTTTTGCTTAAAGAGAAACATAATAGTGCAAGAACATTTCCAATAACCTTTTTGAGGAAAATCAACTTTGCTTAACTTTCTTCATAAGTCTATAGTTAAGGAAAACATTTCACTTAAGAAGGTTTTGTGAATCTGGGCCCTGTTCTTCTGGAGAAAACAAAAATGCTTGTTGCCGAGCCCTGCCATAATGTATCACACCAGAGCTCCACCTTAATGGCCAGGCGCAACTTACATCTCTATTGGAGGACTGTAGCGGATGCACCTGTCTTGTGAAGTGCATCTCCCTTATCCTCCTTCCATGCCCTTTGAAACCTTCTCCTTTTCCTCCTTTTCAGTGTCTCCCCAGGCAAACGAGAGACATCTCCTTTATCCTCCCTCCATCCCCTTTTAAACCTCCTCCTCTTCCTCCTTTTCAGTGTCCCCCCAGGCAGACAAGAGAGGCATCTCACATCTCCTTGAGTGGCCTGATAATAAGCTGAGTGGAGTGCTGCTGACTGACATCCCCCTCCTCCATTACTTCTTCCTCCTCCCCTTAGGCTCTCACTGCCCCCATCCTCCCCCTACACACACACACCAGGGCTGGATCACCAGGACCTGCTTGAGAGCACTGCCTTCTCCATCATACCAGACAGCTGTGCTTGAGTGTGTGCTTGTGTGTCCCTACCTCAGCCTGCCTCTCTCTCTTTCTCTCTCTTGATTTTTCTCCTGTCCCTCTCTCTTTACCCCGTCCTTCGCTCTTTCCTTTCGCTCTGCCTTAGACACTGTCATCCACTCCCACTTCTCTCTCTCCCCTCCCTCCTCCCTCTCTACCCCCTCTCTCTCTCCTACCCGCCCTCCCCTCCTCCCTCTCTCTTTCTCGGCTGTCCTTGACGGTGATCTGTGGCAGAGCAGAGCTCTGTAGTGCTGGGTTGTGCAGGAGGAAGCAGGCAGCCAGCCTTTGCCCAGTGGATACATTCTGTTCTGTCTCTTCCAACGCTGCTGCCGTTACCCGGGATACGCATTCGGCCTGCCGTGCTGCCAGTGGAGACGAGGACCTTATGCCAGTCTGCCATGTCGACTGAGTGCCAACCTAAGGGGAACACGTTTTAAAGGTGAGCTGCACTGCTTTTACCGCCCGGACTGTTTACCTTGTTGTTGTCTCGATTTCGATCTTGTTTTCTAGTCTTTTCCTCTCTCCGCCCTGCTCTGTTCTCATCTCTATTTCTCCCTATCTCTTATCATCTCTGTTCTCCTCGCTGGTCCTCGCTCTATCTCTCGCTCCTCTCTCTCTCCCTCTTCCTCTCTGAGCCTGCCAGCCCTATCCCCCGACAATGCTTTTTGTTGTTGAGAACAAACCCCCTCTTTTGGGAACAAGCTGTGCTTGCTTTGGGATGTGTTTGTCTCGTTTGGTGCGGTCACTCAAGCCAAGGCATCCTCACTCTGACTGAATAGAGAGCTTATTAGATATTCAGCTGCATTGACCCATGTAGTTCTGTCTGGGTTGTTGTCAGGCTATTAAAGCTACTGTTCACTGTTTTCCTTCACTCCCCTCGTTTGATTTCTCCTGAGGTCTGTTGCAACATTTAGCAATACACTGAAAGTGAGATATTTTAACTCTAAAATGTAGGAGCTTAATGTGTTCTATGCAGTTCTCTTTTTTTCTGTGTATCTTTCTAAATATCTGCCTCTCCTTCTCTCTTGCCCTCTCCCCCTCTTTTTTCTCTCTCTTCCTCCATCTCTCCATCGTCCTCCTCTTCCTTCTATCTCTCTCTCGCCGCCACGTGAGAGAGTGTCTGTCTTCCCCCAGGGTTGTTTGTGCTGTTCCTAACACGTTAACACACAGATGGGACACGGCGTGTTCACACAGCCTAACGAGCAAGGCCCTTTCATCATGTCCAGTGGTAAAATGCTGTAACTAATGGGGAAAGATACACTGTCCTTATAAACCATGACACCCCATAGGACTGTGTCGTTGCAGTCTGAAATGTCTTCCTTTCCTAGTTTCCTTTCCTTCATGGGCACTGACCTGTGAGGACTCAATTTGTTAGAGAACTTTAATGGAGTTATATCCTATTGTTTCACCTATCAATTATCGTGGAAAGGTTACAAGGAAGTGGAACAATGTCAACATAGGGAGCCAGCTTGGACTCAACATAAAGTAGTGGTGTAGTAGTTGTGGACAGTGTATAATGGTACATGAAGTTATCTTGGACTGAGCTCTTCTTATAGGCCACTTTCCTCCAACTGTCTGGCCCCATGGCCGTCACTCAGCCCCTAAACCTGTCTCTGTCTGCAGGAAGTGATCAGTTCATATTTCCTGCCCTCCCTTCATCCATCATCCCTACCTTCTCTGACCCCGTTGACTCCTCCTCAAGAGGGTGACTGGTTGTACGGCTTCATCGAACCTCTGAGAAGCTGTTTACATTATCGTTATATCACACGGGGTTAGAGAGAGAGTGTATGTGTGTGTGTGTGTTCATAAGGCCATTATCGTTGATACCCACGTTGTGTGTCAGTCTTGTGAAGGTTTAGTGTGTGTGCACGTGCCCACGCACGTGTGAAATCCCATTTGCCAAATATATAGAGACCATTCCCTGGAGGCAGAGACAGTATATTGCCTCAACACTCATTCTCTTCTCTCCCTAGTTTTATGTCCCTGTAAGTCATCCATGGTGGGACGCTCGGTCTTGGGACCTGGGTATGAATGTGTGCTGTGTGTGTTGAGTGTGTGAGAGCATGTATCTCTATATCTGTGTGTGTGGCAATCTGTGTCCTGTCCACACCTCATGTATGTTTTAATGAACCATGTTCTGGCAGATGCCACCCCATAGATTTGTTGGAATAGGGGTCATGAGAGGGAAGTGGGGGGTTGAGTTGAGGCCTGCGCTGCCTAAATTGCATCCCCCAGAATCGACTGTTAGCCCCCACTCCTTTCCCACATAGCATCAGAGTGGGGCAAAGCGAGACTCAATTCTGCTGCTAATACTATGAGACATTCCCTCAGACATCCCGCCAAGGAGGGAAGGCAGTGACATGAATAGTTTGTGAATAGTTTTAACCAAAATCACAGATTTAAGCAGATTGCATATGGAGTATCTTTCACCTTTAAAGGTGGAGTTCAGGATTTTGGCAAATAAGCCTTTATCTACTTCCCTAGAGTCAGATGAACTTGTGAAGAAAAATGTTATGTCTCTGTGTGCAGTTTGTTTCCCTTTAAACCATCAGTACAGCACGTCCTACTATTCAATCATCTACTGTCTGTACTGCTTCGGCTCACTAGCTAGTTGGTTTATGGAGGATGATGCTCTGCTCATCACTGTCTTTCTCCTAATCTCAGTCATCTGCTGCACTACACTACAGACAGTAAATTCCCTCCTTTTAACCACCCATCCATTTGTGTGCTGTCTCTCTCTCTCTCTCTCACACACACTTTCTCTCTCTTACTCCCCCCCCTCTCCCTCTCTCTCTCCACTGGATGTGTATGCTCGTGTGTGTGTGTGTGTGACTGTTGTATCTGTCACACACACAGCTCTCTCTCTGGGCGTTTCCTCTATGTGATGTACTGCAACACCCTGCTCTCTCAGGAATATCTGTGTGTGTCCCTATTCTCTCCCCAACAAGTGGATGTATTGATACACTAACTTCTTACTAGACGAGGTTATCGCAATAATGACTCATACAGGCTGTATCGCAACCGGCCGTGATTAGGAGTCCCATAGGGCGACACACAATTGGCCCAGCGTCATCTGGGTTTGGCCGGTGTAGGCCGTCATTGTAAATAAGAATTTGTTCTTAACTGACTTGCCTAGTTAAATAAAAAATACAATAAAAAGCACTTTATGATTTATTTATTTCCGGACAATATTAGTCATCTCTTTAAGTGAGTCATTTGGAGCTGTAAAATGATTCCTTCACTAACATTGATGTTTTCATCCCACTTTTGTACGTGTTTTCTTGCCCTTTTGGTCTGTTTATCGATGTCTGTCTTTTCTAATACAGGACTTATCTTTACATTCAATATGTTTTCTGTCTCTTACCGGGACTCACACCTACATGCACAGAGAGCATTCATCCACCTCCCACACACACATATTCCTGTGCTGCGCTAACTAGGTGCAGGACACAGCAGCATATCTAAGGTGTCCCCTCTTCCAGGTTAGGTCCATATGGAGACCAGGGCTGCCCTGCCAGGGATACAGGACCACGGGCAGTAGGCAGCAGATGGCCTCTCTCTCCTGGGCCACCTGCCCACTCACCTCTCCTCCTCCCCTCTTCTCCTCTGGGCCTGGTAGCTGGTGCAGTCAGCACACTGTTAGTGGCATCTTCATCTACAAACCAGGGGAGATTTAGGCTGAGTCCCAATGCTATCGAATGGCCTCCTTTCCTCATCTCCATCCTCTCTGATGATCATTGATTTAAATTACTGGCTGTCCATTACTATCAAATGATCTCTGTTTCTATCCGTTTGGACCATGGCTCTAAGACTGGATAGGTGGAACCAAGGGGTTGCTTGGCTTTCACGTGGGAAGCAATAGGAGCATGGAGCTATCTGGTGTCACATATTCAATGAGTCCTTCCATGAGACTCTTGATGGTGTAGTAAAGGGGATGCTATGCTGCCTAGTGCTCGCGGTATTAACGGATGAGTAACGGAATGTCTAAAAACAGAGGGGGTATCATTTATGATGACGCTGCACTTTTGGATAATACTTTCTTTGTCCGAAGTTGTGCAAAAGTGTCTTGAGGCAGTTTCTCACAGATGTGATGTATGTTGCAAACTCTAATGCAGTAAGTTTATTATTGGCTGGATTAACCCCCAGGCCAGTTCTGGTAGAAGTGGATTTTGAAGAGAAAAACAAAAGCCCAGCTATGTTTTTAAAGAAAATAATCGCCCACTGTTCTCACAGACTGCAGCAAACTATTCTGTCCAATGCTTACAACTGTTACTGTAGCCATATAATGACCAGTACTGTGTTCCCCAAGCCTCCATTACAGCACAGAGCAACCATCCATTAGAGTTGTCTGATAAGGTAGAGTACAGTGCCTTGCAAAAGTCACAAGTTAAATAAAGTCATGTGAAATCTAAGTGTCACATGATCTGTCACATGATCTCAGTATATATATATATACCTGTTCTGAAAGGTCCAGAGTCTGCAACACCACTGTGCAAGAGGCACCACCAAACATGCGGCACCATGAAGACCAAGGAGCTCTCCAAACAAGTCAGGGACAAAGTTGTGGAGAAGTACAGATCAGGGTTGGGTTATAAAAAAATATCTGAAACTTTGAACATCCCACGGAATACCATTAAATTCGTTATTAAAAAATGGAAAGAATATGGCACCACAACAAACCTGCCAAGAGAGGGCCGCCCACCAAAACTCACGAACCAGGCAAGGAGGGCGTTAATCAGAGAGGCAACAAAGAGACCAAAGATAACCCTGAAGGAGCTGCAAAGCTCCACAGCGGAGATTGGAGTATCTGTCCATAGGACCACTAAGTCGTACACTCCAAAGAGCTGGGATTTACGGAAGAGTGGTCAGAAAAAAGCCATTGCTTAAAGAAAAAAAATAAGCAAACACATTTGGTGTTCGCCAAAAGGCATGTGGGAGACTCCCCAAACATAGGGAAGAAGGTACTATGGTCATATGAAACTAAAATGGAGCTTTTTGTCCATCAAGGAAAATGCTATGTCTGGCGCAAACCTAACACCTCTCATCACCCCTAGAACACTTCCCCACAGTGAAGCATTGGTGGTGGCAGCATCATGCTCTGGGTATGTTTTTCATCGTCAGGGACTGGGGAACTGAATTGAAGGAGCGATGGAGCTAAATACAGGGAAATTCTTGAGGGAAACCTGCTTCAGTCTTCCAGAGATTTGAGACTGGGACGGAGGTTCACCTTCCAGCAGGACAATGACCCTAAGCATACTGCTAAAGCAACACTCAAGTGGTTCAACAAAGCCCAGACCTCAATCCAATTGAGAATCTGTGGTATGAAGATTGCTGTACATCAGCGGAACCCATCCAACTTGAAGGAGCTGGAGCGGTTTTGCCTTGAAGAATGGGCAAAAATCCCTTTGGCTGGATGTGCCAAGCTTATAGAGACATACCTCAAGAGACTTGCAGCTGTAAATGCTGCAGAAGGTGACTCAACAAAGTATTGACTTTGCGGCGAGTGAATAGTTAAGCACGCTCAAGTGTTTTTGTCTTATTTCTTGGTTGTTTCACAACAAAAAATATTTTGCATCTTCAAAGTGGTAGGCATGTTGTGTAAATCAAATGATACAACCCCCCCAAAATCTATTTTAATTCCAGGTTGTATTGCAACAAAATAGGAAAAATGCCAAGGGGAGTGAATCATTTTACAAGCCACTGTAGAAAGGATGCTGTCCAGAGTGTCGATTGGAGTTCACAGATAAGATAGGGGGGTTAATGGGCACAAGATTGGGTGATTCGCAGGACAACACAAGCTGGCTTGGGGCAACTTTAATCATCTTCATTTACAACAACCTTGTGTCTTCATTTGATCCTGAATGTTCTATTCATTTTATTTGTGGAGTTAGTTCTAAGATACATTTCCAATTTGATCCACTAAAATGTGAGATGTAATGAGATGTACATTTGAGATGTAATGCATTAACCCACCTTCAAACCCCTTTCCAGCCCAAATGCACACATCATCCATCTTTATCATGCAGCCATTCCTTTAGGAAAGTGTGGAACCCCTTTGTGTGTTTGTGCTCTCCTCTCCTCTCATCCCTCCATTCTCTCTTCTTTAGCTGCATGTTTAATTACCTGGCTAGCAGGGAAATGGGTCAGCAGTGTGATGATCAGCTGATCCCTCGCGATCAATCACCCTGACGACTATGCTCCCGAGCAGACGTGCCCATTAGCGCATGAGTGTGTTTTTATCTGTGAGTGAGTAGAAATGGGGGGGGGGGGGGGGGGGGGTCGCTGCTCATTTTCTGGTAAATTCCTAATGTGATTTCCTTGAGGGTCTTCCAGGGAGAAACAGCCACAGGGCTAAGCATTGCAGCAGACAGACGAGACAAGGAGGCTTGTTAGATGATGGGATGGTGAAGCTAAGTAAAGGGCTGCAGGCTGGTCACACGGCTGACTAAACTTGTCCATATACATAAATGCAGCAACTGATTGCACTCTCTGTCTCTCTCTCACTCCCTCTCTTTGTTAGGTTTTTGTTTCTACAGTACCTAATCTAGAATTCTACCCCCCTCGCCCTCTCCGTTTCTCTCTCTTTCTCTCTCTACACCCTCTCTCTTCACAGTGCCCATTGCGCCATGTCTGCCACACAGCTGGAGGAGACAGAAAATGTTTTTGGTGAGTGTTTCTCTCTCTCTCTCTCTCTCTGTGTTTGTGTGTGTTTGTGTCTCGCATGTTTAATGAGTGTTGTATTTGAGATGCACTATCGAAGATTGTGTGTTTGTGTGCTTGTGTGCGTACATCTCTCAAAGAAAGATACACGACATGAGGCACACAGAAATAAAGCGTTTGTGTGGTGTGTGTCTGGCATAAACTACTGTATGTGTGTGCTGTGCACTGGACCTATAACTTTCTGAATACCATGGGTCAGGGAAATCTGTGGAACATGAGGGCGTCTGTTGTCGTAATGATACGTGGGAAGGCCTATGCTATGAAATATCATGACTGCTCTTCTCAGCTTAAAGAGCGGTCCAGTCAGGCTACACATGCATGCAGACACACACATACACACACAAACACTCCATGTCCTATTTTAAGAAAATCAATTCCTAAAGAGGCTATGACTCAGACTTCTACATCACAGCACCTTTGTATATAACGTTGAAACCATCAAGTACCTCTCAGTCAGAGTCCTATAAATACTCCCTATTCCCCTTCGGAACAGCTCACAGGTCACCTCTCTCTCCCTGAATAAGACACCCCAGCACTAATGTGGAACATCATCCTTTGTGTGGACTCAGCCGTTTGGGTCTGTTGTGACGTTGTATTAGTTAATGTGACTGTTGCTCATCGAATGATTACAAGTTTCTAATTACATGATTAACTGAATCAAGCAATTATTAACTCATTAACCTGGGGCACCATGGGAAAACGAGTTTTATCAGAATATCGATTTCACAACAGCCGCTAATTAACCAGTTGCCTCTAACAGTCTTGTTCTGAACGTTGTATAGCCCGTGAATCTGCACGGACCCGGGTCCCACTAATGAATTCGTACCACACCAATCTTAGTTGAATATTTATTTACTAAAAAGCTAAAATGATGATAAAAGATACACATAGACAAAACACATTATAGGCTATTGATTAGAACTTAGTATAACGGGCCAACACACTATGGCGCGTGTTACCCACAATGGGAATTTCAAAAGAGAGAGGACAGAAAGAAGTACACAAGAGAAATATACATTTGGGTGAATTTGTCAGCTATGCTATTCTAACCCTTTCCTCAAACTGCCGCTCTTATGGGTCAGAATATAATGATGTAATTACGTGGGAATGATCTCCGGGGATTCTCTGCATAGGCCTTCAGCTATTCGATGATGCGCTACTCCGGCGCACCTCTCTGACCGTCTTGTCAGTGTCCTTTTTGGCTTAGGAGTCTGTTCCCTCACCCCTTTCTCTGGAAGGGGTCTTCTGAAGCCAGACAGCTCTGTAGCTCAGAGCTCACAGCATAGGAATGAAACCCTTTAGATACCACGATTCGATGGGAGATGGAGGCTAGGTGGTTCGACTTGAATTCACCCGCTTAGACACAGCGACTCATCCGTAACTTGGGTAGAAAAGGAATTCTTTGTCGTTTTGGGTTTGTTGACTTTTTAAGACCCTGCTGCAGCTGGGGTCACGAAGTCTTGTTGTAAATTCTATACTCACAGGTTTTATACCCTTGGGTCAGAAGTGGGCAAGGTCGCCTTTAGGGCAATTCTCTGGGCATACCAAGTTAATGAGGCAAGGGCTAGATTTATCTCAAATCCCATTTTAGACAACTAAGTTAACATTTAATCTTTCCCAAAACATTCTTTTTGATTTGGATATTTTCCATACAACATACAATGTATAAACATCAAACATATACTAGGAAAACCCTTCACATTACAATGTTTTCGTAATAACGTCATCTATTAACCTTAATAACAGAACAAAAATGACATACATTTTCGTAGTCCATCTATCGTCATGACCACCATTGTGGCTGACGAAAACCATTGTTCCAAAGTCCCTTTAGTTCATGTTTAATGTTCTGAGGCTGGTTCTCTATAGTGACAGGACAAAGGAATTTGTCTGTGGCCTGAGATTTAGCAGGGGCGTGGGGGCCATAAAATGCCCCACGTCTTCAGACCCCTAGATCTCTCCTCCTCTGTTGGGGTTGAGAGATAATCTGTAGGGTTGTGGTCTCCTGTAACCTGACCTGATCAAGACAGTCATGACAGTAGGTTCAACTTGTAATGATTATGCATGTTGCAACCCACCATAAGAATGACCATCGGATGTCCTGGTTTGTGGATCATCATAGCAGTCCCCCCCCCCCTCCCCCTTTGGTGGTTCACCCTGGTAGGATTTCCGCAAGCTGCGGACCACCACCGGAATGGACCTGGGAGGTCCGGCAGTGGCTCTGTGTTCAGGCCCGTCGTCTGGTTATCCTGGCTAGTGGACCTAGGCAGTAACTTGGCAGACGTTAATAACGCACAACACACAGGCAATACATCATTACATTTCCTCCCCAAACGAGCAGCATTGGGCTCTACTGCTTCCTAAGTGTTAAAGGAAATTCAACGAAAAATAATTGAATGAAAACATAAAAGTCTACAAAATGTGTCTACCACACCGTAATCATCTAATTTGGACTATGTTCTATAGATGTCCAAGGTCTTGGCTAAAGGACTCTATCATGGCATTGTCTCTAATGTCATGTCGAGGGTGATCCTACTTGCAGGTGGGTAGTTAAGGCACTTGGAAAAACTTGGCCCCTGAGGCCAAAGCTTACATTGGGCACATTACTGGGCTGACCTAACGAGTTCAGGAGAAGAGGCTGGGACTGGGCCCCCTAAGGGGGTTTCAGGATCTATTGCCAACTTTCCAAAAATCGGAATCACTTCCGTCCCACAGGTGATCCTAGTATAAGACCTCATTAGGTCTTCCATTGCACGTGTGCGCTTGTGTACGTAGTAGGTGCACACGCCAAGGGAAATAAGACCAAGGATCATGGTAACAGTCAGGATACTGTACGGCACCGTCCAAGAGCGGGCGACAGACCAATCTTTTGGTCGGTAGTCAGTCGGGTCAACTAAAAGTGCCTCATCCGTACGCTAAGCTCATCAGTCATGGGGTCCCTCGTACTGGATTTGGTGTTGAATGGCTTGTGGTAACTCAAGGGAACGTTTAGCAAAAGTGTCCGGCATTTCAATCTCTGTGTCTATCCTGTCGTCGGGAAGTTGGTATAGAGCGAGGTTGTCTATGTGAATAATCGCCCCCTCTGGTACCTTAACAAAAACCGTCTGGTTGGGGAGGTTCAATTGGGTGATGGGGTCATGGCGTTCATAAGTCATAGTAGCGGACGCAAACGGTGTGTTGGCCAGCCATCGGTTCCCTACCACCTCCACTTGTGTCCATCCCTGGCTGTTAGTTTGGCTCTACAGCGTTCTTCGCTGGTGATAGCTTTAATACCACAAAGACGCTCAGTGTTATCCCTGACAAACGGTTTGCTAGGACAGAGGTAGTGGACACATTAACAGGTTAGGGGTGAGAGAAATCTGGGTTGTTTTCCTGGTAAGCTACAACTGGGGCGTGGCTATCTTTACGTGGGTACTGTCGCGCCAAAATCCTACATTGAGAACTGTTTTCAATCTGTAGATATTCTCCAGTTCAACAACCGGCAGCGTCAGTAGAAATCCCACCTCATTACGACCAACATCAATGTGTATTGGGCTGGCCGACCCCAGACTATAGGCCAAATATGACTGTAATGGCCTTATCGTGGTTGAAGTAGCTGAGGTCAATATTTTGTGCACCATTGAGAGGGGCACTAGATATGAGGGGATTCTATTCATGGCCAAGTGGTCCATAGAAGAGCTAACTTCACGGAGAAAATCCTCCAGTAACAATCGAACCAATTGGACATGGGCATAGTCATGGTTCATGACCTCTGCTAGATTTCCTACAGACAGGAGAGTTTTGTTCAGGAGAGAAGCGTGTGTGTTGACCACCAGAATAGTGCCCTGGAGAGACTTTCCCACATGTTGCAACCTGATGGCCTGTGCCTTCATCTGCTGCTGGATAAGTGGCATCTCTTCAGTAATCTCCCTAACATTCCTCTTGACTGTGGCTAGAATGACTGCGTTGACGGCAGTGGTACCTAGGACAAATAGTGACCCTACGGCTGCCCCCATCGATAGTAGCGCCCCGACGAATCGTTTCTCTCGCCTAGGCTCTGCTAGTTCTGACTGAGTTACTGTGAACTTTTGGAGTTGGGCCATCATATGGGCAGTGTCTAGCTGGGCTTGCTTAATTGCCTGGCTGGTCCAGTCAGCCCCAGCCCAACTCAAGTGTGCCGCAGGTGGAATGTGTTGGCGGTACACATTCTTTGCATCTAGGCGGACATACACCCTCTGCATGTGTACTCTGCAGTTAGTTATGAGGAGTCCTGGTTTGTCGCGGAGAACGATTCCCGTAGGGGGTCTGTTTGTGATTACGTCTGCTGGGTTGGTTTTGACCAGGGCGCAGAGTATCAGGATCAGCCAAAGGAACTCCACCCTACAGAAACGCATAATCAGAGATAGTTTGGATTATTTAAGTTATTTGTTTTTGTAAACAAACAATGTTTTGACAACTATTTTTCTGGTTTTCTCATTTGAAACAGTACAGCGCAGGACGATATCAATAGTGTCAACAGATGTATATCTGGTAGCTGGGAAGTAAACAAGATGTTAGGTGCAACGTACTGATCTCCTGGAAGGGATCAGCTGAGGGCACTTAAGAACTTTCTTAGTACCTCTGACTTTGCTAGGTTTTTATTTATTTGGTGCTGGCTAGCACCCCTTCTATTCCCATGGGGGGAGTGTAGAACTTGATGTGGTTCCGGTGGACCCACTTTAATGTGGCGTTTTGTCGACCTTTGCTGATTCTGATCTGGTAAGCTACAGGTGATAGCTTCACCACAATCTCATGTGGCCCCGTCCAGTGGGGCAGGAACTTTGTGGCGACGCCCACGGGTTTGGTGTATATGTAGTACCACACCTTTTCCCCGACCTCGAACACCTGGTGTGAGGCCTTCTTGTCGTAATAGGTCTTGCCACCTTCTGCACTTCTTTCCAACTATCCTTGAGCATACATTAAGGAAGTCTGGAGATGGTTCCGCAGGTCGGTCCCGTATTGATGAGCCATGTAGGCGGTGGCTGCGGCGACATCTCCCGGTTGGTACAGGAGATGCAGTGGAAGCGTCATTTGCCGGCCCGTCATCATCTCGAAGGGTGTTATTCCTGTAGACCTGTTGCGTGTGGCTCTGATCGCCATCAGTACCAATGGGAGTTTGAGGTCACAATCTTTGTGATTGGCTGCCACACACATAGACGATTGTTTGGTTGCTCCTTTCTACCCTGCCCGAGCTCCTAGGGTGGTATGCGATGTGGAGTTTAGCTTTGACTCCCAGAAGCCTCCACAGTTCGGTTATTACAGCTGCCGAAAAGTGGGTTCCTCTGTCACTGTCCACGGTATCTCCTGGCAGGCCGAAACGACTGAAAACGTGGTTTTTACAAAAGAACGGCCGTGGTTTCCGCTGTGTCATTGTTCGCCGGCAGGCGCTCCACCCACTTTGTGAATGCGCAAGTCACTGTGAGGAGATACTTGTTGCCTCTGGCTGACCTGGCAACTGGGCCGACCCAGTCGATCTGGATTGAGCTCCAGGGGTAAGACACACACCCTTGCGTTGCAAGTCGTGTGAACCTGCCAAAGCCAGTTCGGACACTGGGTGGTTGACAGGATCTGAATGGAACGCCATCAAAGTGGCGAGGGACTCATCTTGGTGTTGCATTGCTACCAGATCGCTATACAGGAATGCGTTAGCAACACATTATGTTAGTGTGAAGACGTTTTCTGTGGTGCTACATGGCTACGCTTTACCGCAGACACCATAGCTTCCTCAGTGTTTTTTTTTCGTCTCGAGCATCAAACACCCAAGGGGTGCCGTGAATTGCACCGGATTTCGCCATGCTGTCGGCATGGTCGTTGCCAAGTTTATCACGACCAGGTGATTTGGAGTGTCCCTTAACTTTCTTCCAATACACCTGTATGTCGTGTTTGGTGATGAGGTCATCACAAGCTAGGATGAGCTCTTTGTTTTTCACCTATTTACCACTTGAAGTAGTCCTGTGCTTTTGTTTCCAAAATGGCAAGTGGCATAAGAAGGTGAGTCTCGCGTAGTTTGAGTCAGTGCAGATCGCCAGTTCTGACAATTCGTGTTTCACCGCCGTTTGCAGGGTGATCAGCACGCCAGCCACTTCTGCAAACTGGCTGGTCTTGTTGCCAAGCTGAAATTTAAGTGGTTTGCACGGAATGTTGTTGTGCCATACCAACCCCACCCCAGCTTGCAAGTGGTCTAAATGGCGGTAAGAACAGCTATCTACAAATGCCATTGGCATTTCAAGACACACGTTCTCTTCGAAGTAGTGATGGTTCGAAGTAGCAATGGCGGAGCGATGTCACGCGGGAGTGGTGCGGAGTCGGTTTCATCGGATGCGGAGTGGTGCGGAGTCGGTTTTACCACAGCATTGACACACCGCCAAAGCACTGCCCAAAGGCAGGTTTTTCGCTTTTGCGTAGTTGATTACTACATCATGGCTCTGCAGCATCATAAGCCAACCCTCACGGATTCGCTGGCATTTCAGAAAAGTCACAGACTGGTGACATGTTTCTATGATCACCTTTTGACCGCCGACATAACTGGTGAAGTGTTTGATTGCCCAGACTGTCGACAGCAGCGCTTTTTCGCAGTCTGAGTATTTGTGTTCAGCAGGGTTGAGTGTTTTGCTCGCGTAAGCTACCACACGTTTGTCTTGGTCGTATTTGTGGTACAACCCAGCGCTAAGGCAGTGCTCGCCCCCTATCAGAGGAGGGCGATAAGTGTCGGCTGGTGAATCACCCAAGTCACACAGGAAAACCTCATGTTCGGTTAAGTTCTGAGTTGAACTCACCTTGTCATTTGCCACCAATGGCAGGCTCATGGACAAGTTCACCAGTTTTGCGTCAGATGCTGACGTCGAACCCACGTCGTTGCACAATGTATGGCAGGTAGCCTTGGAAGAGTGCGGTGAATTCAACGGAGTTGGCATAGGTATTTGTGACCAGATTTGATTGGTTTTCCAACCATTAGTGGTACCAAACGGTCAATTAAATCGATCCCAATCAGCATCTGTTCAATTTCGATGCTAGTCACATACACGGGGTGGATAAGTGACACGCTTTCGAAGTTGAGTTTAAGTAGGAGACGTTTGGTTAGAGGCGAGGTAGCTTGATTGAAGCCTCGAAGATTCGTATCGCAATGTTCCGTTTTCAACCAACGTTTTGCAGGGTCCACTGCCCTTTTTAGTTCATCCAGCAAGGTTTCAGATATGAGGGAAATTGTCAAACCCGAATCTATCAGAGCGTGACAGGTCAAACAGTCATCCAGGACTGTTCTAATGTATGGCCTGTTCGAGTTGGTTTTTCTCGTCATATCCCCAACAAAACGGAGTGGGTTGTAATCTGTGTCGATTTTCAAGACAGATAAGTCACCTATGTCGGAATGGGAGAGGAATCATCTTTTGCAAAGCTGCTTATCTTGTGCATCTCCACATCCGTATCCAAGTCTGTAGACAAAACCTGCGGGCTTGTGTCTAGAACGAGCGGTTCCTGGACAGGGATTTGAGTGGAGATGTTTGCGTCCTCTCGAATTACATGAGTTTCGGCAGACTTGGTTTCCAACGATTTTACGCCTAGTGATGATGACTTATCCTTCTCAGATTTCTTACGATGTAGTACATCTCTTATCAGAGCTTCTAGATCATTTCGGTTAGCGTTTAGATCACTGTTGAACACTTTGTTGCCCCTGTTACACTTGTTACCCTTAGGTCCTGACCCTTTGTGAGAGTTAGGCGCAGGGGCATGTCAGCTAGGTTGATCTCTACGGGACCTGTTAGATTGGGGACGTTCCTCTTAGCTATTGTTACGGCGGTGGTTGTCGGGGTGGTGGTTACGTGGTAGCCACCCCCTTTAATCGTCATCTTTTACCCCACATGTCTCCGATGCAGCACCTTCTAATTCGAGTGATGGTTCACGCCTAAGCTCGAAAGTCGAGGTGTCCGGGCTCTTAGCCAGGCTTGCTTTTGATGCTTCAAAAGTGGTGCTTGCAAGTTCTCGGAGCGTCGAGATTGGCAACCCAACGTGGGCAGTAGGGCCCAAGTGGTTAATGAAGTTGGGAGACATGTTTGACAGGAACAGTTGTTTAACCTGTTGCTTCTACTCGGGACGCTTGCGTCCCAACTAGAGCTCTGGAAATGCAAATGCGCTACGCTAAATGCTAATAGTCTTAGTTAAAACTCAAAAGTTCATTAAAATACACATGCAGGGTATCGAATTAAAGCTACACTCGTTGTGAATCCAGGCAACAAGTCAGATTTTTAAAATGCTTTTCGGCGAAAGCATGAGAAGCTATTATCTGATAGCATGTAACACCCAAAAAGACCCACAGGGGACGTAAACAAAATAATTAGCATTTCGGCGTTACACAAACCGCACAATAAAATAGAAAACATTCATTACCTTTCACCATCTTTTTTGTTGGCACTCCTAGATGTCCCATAAACACTATTTGGCTCTTTATTTCGATTAAATCGGTCCATATAAAGCCTAGATATCGTTATATGTAGACTGTGTGATAAACGAAAAAAACATTGTTTCAAAACGTAACGTCATTTTTTAAAATTCAAAAAGTCGACGATAAACTTTCACAAAACACTTCGAAATACGTTTGTAATGCAACTTTAGGTATTAGTAAACGTTAATAAGCGATAAAATTCATCAGGAGGCGATGTAAAGATCATTAGCTGTCCGTCTGGAAAAATGTCCGGCTAGAAACTCAACGAAAATATCCGGTCCTAGACCATAGGAGATACGGTGCCCTGCATGTGTTTGACCAAGAAAAAACTCAAAGGGAAATGACAAGACTCTAGACACCGTGTGGAAGCTGTAGGTACTGCAACCTCAGTCAATTAATTGTGGTTCACCTTTATCAATGGGTTCAAGTAGCGCATGGATATATTTTCCCATTTTCAGTGATCAGTTTTTCCTGTGCTTTTCGATGTAAATGCCGTTCTGGTAAAGCCACAGCAGTGATTTAACCAGTTTTATAAACGTCTGAGTGTTTTCTATCCACACAGACTAAGCAAATGCATATACTATATTCCTGGCATGAGTAGCAGGGCGCTGAAATGTTGCGCGATTTTTAACAGAATGTTCAAAAAAGTAGAGGGTCGACTTAAGAGGTTAACCAGTTGGATTTAGGGGGCGCTATTTTTAATTTTTGGATGAAAAACGTTCCCGTTTTAAACAAGATATTTTGTCATGAAAAGATGCTCAACTATGCATATAATTGACAGCTTTGGAAAGAAGACTCTCTGACGTTTCCAAAACTGCAACGATATTGTCTGTGAGTGCCACAGAACTGATGTTACAGGCGAACCCCAGATAAAAATCCAACCAGGAAGTGCCGCATTTGTTGAAACCGCCTCATGCTAATGACTCCTTATATGGCTGTGAATGAGCTACGAATGAGCTTACGTTTTCCACGTTTTCCCCAAGGTGTCTACAGCATTGTGATGTCTTTTTAGGCATTTCCCTTGAAGAATGGATGTAAGGGACCATATGTGGCAAGTGGTCACATGCTGCCTCCCGCAGAAAACCTTGCGTAAAATACTGAGGTAGCCATTTTTCCAAACGCTTCTTATGAGAAACCAATTGCCTCCACGGATATATTATTGAATATATTTGTTAAAAACACCTGAGGATTGATTCTAAACAACGTTTGCCGTGTTTCTGTCGATATTATGTAGCTAATTTTGAAAAAGTTTGGCGTTATAGTTGTAGCATTCTTCGGTCGATTTCTCAGCATGGTGAAGAAACGGGAGCTTTTTCGCCTACAAAAATAATATTTTTGGAAAAAAGGAACATTTGCTATCTAACTGGGAGTCTCCTGAGTGAAAGCATCTGAAGTTCTTCAAAGGTAAATTATTTAATTTGGTTGCTTTTCTTATTTTTGTGAAAATGTTGCCTGCTGCCAGCAGAGCCTAGCATAGCATTATGCCATGATAAACTTACACAAATGCTTGTCTAGCGTTGGCTGTAACGCATATTTTGAAAATCTGAGATTTGTTGTTAACAAAAGGCTAAGCTTGTGTTTGAATATATTTATTTCATTTCATTTGCGATTTCCATGAATAGGAAAAGTTTCTAGGGGTATTTATGTCTGTTGCGTTATGCTAATGCATTTGAGGCTATGATTATGCTCCCGGATACGGGTTTGCTCGTCGCAACTGGTTAAATGGTAATAGTTCTTCCATTCCGGTTTCAGTGAGCATACCAAAGTAAGCTGCATGAAGCCAGTGATAGTAGGCTTGTGGATGTTCATTTTGAGCTTGTCTGATTGAAAGATTAGTGGAATTTGTGTGGGTAGCTGGACAGGTAGGATGACTGACAGTGAAGGTGAACAGGTGGTCACGTGTCAGGTGACAGAGGAATGTATGAGACTGAGGCAGGAATTCCTGTAACCATAAAGTGGTATATTTACTGAGTAGTCTGTGCTGCATCACAAAGGAAACAAATAACATGTATCCAATCAAATTCATAATCAAATCATATCATTCATTATTAACATAATTTTGGGAATTCAACAGTCCAGTTCATTAAGAAGTCAATAGTAATCATTCGCGAGTCATTTACGCTCGTAACTATTTATCATAAATTATGAAAGAATACAAACAGTGAATGGTGATACAATCTATAAAGTCAATCAGTTAGCAAACAATGACGTTTCTCATTTCACTCTTTCAATTGTTTTCATGTGTACATATAATTAATTTCAATACATATGAACCATATCGATTGCATAATTGGCCTATGAGGATCCGTAGGGCCGTGATCATTGACAATTCACAGTACACAATATGTTTGAAGTGGGCCATTTAGTTATTAACAGTAACTGAATGGCCCACTCTCCCGATCGCCACAGATAATTCAGATGAAAGGTAAGAGTCGGTGGACTTACGTGGATTCATGGACGCACAGAACTTCTGGATCAGATGGAGTTAAGGAAGAGAAAGCAGCGAGATCAGGCGATGGCCATTTCCTCCTTTTATGGAGTTGAGATCTGTCTGACATTTCCACCTGACCTAATTAAAGCGCCCCTGGCCCAGCTGAGTAAATGGCAATGAATTAAAGGATTATTCCACCAACTCCATGGGCCTTTTCTACACTGATATTGTTAGCCAACGCGCTATCGTGTTTGCGAGTCGCAGAACCACTGAATTCTATTTTCAAAACCGTGGCAAGTTTAGCGTAGTCGTTTTACACGTGTCGCTCTTGTAGACGGATGAACCTTGTCACGTGTCTGTTGGACGTTCGCTTCAAAAGGTAGAGCCTGTCTGCATTCGTAGCATTTGGGTAGCCATCCAAGGCGTCCTCTGTCTGCTAAGAATGTCTCAGTGTCGTTTGGCTTTCCTGGAACGGGGTCAAAGAGGCGGAAGTTTTTGACGATTTTGTCAAGGCGATCCCCGCCAATTGCGCCTTGGATGGCGCACTTGGTTCTGTGACTGTTCCTCCAGATGATACCTAAGGGTGGTGTTCTGCTGCATCGCAGAGTCCACCTGGGAGTTGAGGGTGTTTATTTTAGACACGTAGGGGTCGCCCTTGCTGCACTCGGCCTCATACTTATCTGTCATGGTTTGCAGTGAGAGGTCTCGAGTGTGGAGTGAGAGATCCAGTGATGTGATGTGCTCCTTTTGTTTAGAGGTCACCTTTTCCAACTTTCTCACCTGGTCTTTCTCATCCTTCATTAAATCAGCGACTTCAATGAGTTCTGCTGTTTTGTCCTCCAACTTGGTCATTTGTGTTCATTAACTGATCTACAGCTTTGCTCTACAGCTTTTGGAATAGAGCATTATTGCTTTGAGTGGTTGCATTCACAACTGCTTACAGGGCATCAAGTTGCTCACCCCGGTTTCTAGCTAGCTCGTTAGATTCATCTAGCTTTGCGTGGACTTCATCGTATTTAGTTTTGGCTAAAACTAGTTGTTCCTTTAGAATACGGACTTGGTCAAGAGTTTGTTCGCGTTCTTTGTTATAAGTGTTAGACAGATCTTCCAATTTATCTGTCCTCACACACAGTTCCTCGGCTAGCAGTAGCTTATCCTTTTCGGCTTTCGATGCCAGCTCCCTGGTTCTCTCCACCTGTGCCCTGAACTCACCAGCTTCCTGCTCGTGCCTCTGCTGGGCACTGAGGTACCGGTGCACTGTCCATCTCTGCTGGTGGGCATAGTTGAGGGCTAAACTGGAGAGAACCTTTACCAGGCCTCCGCCTGATGGTCTATTTTGAAGAGCATCTGTCGCAATGTCTGCGTTTTTCTCGCTTATGACATCGAAATCTAACATTTCCAGCCCCTCAGCATAGTTAGGATTTGCATCGTTGCTGAGGTCAGCGATCATTCTTTCCGTGGGTGAAGGTCCACCGATTAGAGGGGAAATGGGTGGAAACCCATTTGATGGATTGCTCATTGTTATGATTATCAGTTATTTCAATTTACGTAATGTTTGGGGTTTTTGAGTTGGAGGCTGCAAACACGATTTAACTCAGTTTGTAAACGTCAATGAATCATCAAGACCTGGTCAGTAATGTGAGTTGGTTATTACTGAACTTGCCAAAACAGATTTAATTGATTAAATCGATTTGAATGATAAATCTATTGGTTATAACACATTAGTTTGTGTATTATTCCAATAATCAACCTGGAAAGGTAGTGTATCCATTTAATGTATGTATAAAATTGAAAGACAATATTATCCAATCAGTTGAGACTGGTTTGGTATCCTACAGCGTAACCTGAATTATTTCACGAAAAATGACTGGCGATTCGTTGCCAAAGGTTACTGATAGCTCAGGCTGAGATCTCACAGGATTCCCGCCTGGCGCGGGAATTCACTATGAACAAAGGAGAAAACAAAAATGGCTGCTGTCCTTTGTTAGCTTAGCATCTGGTGCAATGCTTAGTTTTCCTTGTGCGGGGTTTCCACCCCGCCGCACAAGGGAAGTTCCCTCCAATAAGGGAACGGGTTTACTTGGTGATGTCTCACGTTCAACCCTTAACTCTTCACGTTACCTAACGCGAGAGGTGGAGAGATAATGAGTTCGCTTTGGTCAAACTAATATATCTACTCCAATTTCCGTAATGACTGGCTCATATGTCCGAGTCAGGTCGCTCCTGAAAGCGCTCAACAGAAATAACACTAAGTTGAGCCCAACAACTATTATTCTCCGAATGCCTGCATCGGCCGGTACATATGCCCTGGCTCGTAGCATTCAGTAAACCCCCTACACACTAGCTTTCGTCAGAAATACCACAGGGGTGGTTCTCTCCAGACCAGTATCTAGGTGCAATTGAACGTCGCACACACACACGCTTCTCTCCTGCACCAATCCTGCCTATAGCTATTAATGGTATCTATGTATCTTATTACACAATTGGTATGGAATTAACCCAACAGTGCGGCCTATTCCTATATTAGATTCCTCACAGGGGGCACCAATATGTCGTGACGTTGTATTAGTTAATGTGACGACTGTTGCTCATCGAATGATTACAAGTTTCTAATTACATGATTAACTGAATCAAGCAATTATTAACTCATTAACCTGGGGCACCATGGGAAAACTAGTTTTTATTGAGTTTCTATTTCCCAAATGGACCCAAAGAATATCAGAATATCGATTTTACAACAGCCGCTAATTAACCAGTTGCCTCTAACAGTCTTGTTCTGAACGCCGTATAGCCCGTGAATCTGCACGGACCCGGGTCCCACTAATGAATTCGTACCACACCAATCTTAGTTGAATATTAATTTACTAAAAAGCTAAAATGATGATAAAAGATACACATAGACAAAACACATTATAGGATATTGATTAGAACTTAGTATAACGGGCCAACACACTATGGCGCGTGTTACCCACAATGGGAATTTCAAAAGAGAGAGGACAGAAAGAAGTACACAAGAGAAATATACATTTGGGTGAATTTGTCAGCTATGCTATTCTAAACCTAGCCTTGTCTCAAACTGCCGCTCTTATGGGTCAGAATATAATGATGTAATTACGTGGGAATGATCTCCGGGGATTCTCTGCATAGGCCTTCAGCTATTCGATGATGCGCTACTCCGGCGCACCTCTCTGACAGTCTTGTCAGTGTCCTTTTTGGCTTAGGAGTCTGTTCCCTCACCCCTTTCTCTGGAAGGGGTCTTCTGAAGCCAGACAGCTCTGTAGCTCAGAGCTCACAGCATAGGAATGAAACCCTTTAGATACCACGATTCGATGGGAGATGGAGGCTAGGTGGTTCGACTTGAATTCACCCGCTTAGACACAGCTACTCATCCGTAGCTTGGGTAGAAAAGGATTTCTTTGTCCTCAAACTTGCATCTGGGTTTGTTTACTTTTTAAGACCCTGCTGCAGCTGGGGTCACGAAGTCTTGTTGTAAATTCTATACTCACAGGTTTTATACCCTTGGGTCAGAAGTGGGCAAGGTCGCCTTTAGGGCAATTCTCTGGGTATACCAAGTTAATGAGGCAAGGACTAGATTTTAGACAACTAACTTAACATTTCATCTTCCCCAAAACATTCTCTTTGATTTGGATATCTTCCATACAACGTAAAATGTATAAACATCAAACATATACTAGGAAAACCCTTCACATTACAATGTTTTCGTAATAATGTCATCTATTAACCTTAAATGACATACATTTTCATAGTCCATCTATCGTCATGACCACCATTGTGGCTGACGAAAACCATTGTTCCAAAGTCCCTTTAGTTCATGTTTAATGTTCTGAGGCTGCTTCTCTATAGTGACAGGACAAAGGAATTTGTCTGTGGCCTGAGATTTATCAGGGGCGTGGGGGCCATAAAACACCCACGTCTTCAGACCCCTAGATCTCTACTCCTCTGTTGGGGTTGAGAGATAATCTGTAGGGTTGTGGTCTCCTGTAACCTGACCTGATCAAGACAGTCATGACAGGTCTCAGCGGTGTCAAGTCCAATTCCCCAATGTGCCGACTTCTGCATACCCGCCCCCCTCTACCCCTCTGTCTTATTGGCCCAGACGCCCCAAATCTGCTGAACTCCCCTAAAAAACATTAATTTCAACTGTATTATGGATTCACGTAGCTAACATTGAAGCGTGCATCTACCTGCCTGTCATTCGCTGGCTCGGATGTGAGGTATTTTTAGAGTGTGTTTGCATGCATGCGTGTGTGTCTCCACAGCACATCTTTCAGATATCCAGTCACTAAATTAGACAAAACTACACAGCCGGTGGATCAGCCTGACAGCCTCGAGATGTGACAGTGGGCGACACTCATAGACATTTTTGAACTGACCGTATCTTGTTTGCTTCGCCAGCTCTCTGGCGTTTTCTTAATATACTGTGCACACTTTCCTCTAGTGATGCAGCTGTGAGATTGACCTTCATACCTCTCTAGAAAGGTCCACAGGGAAATATAGAGTCGGGGGTAGTGCGCTCAGTAGACCTATAGTGGGGGTGGGCTGTAGTATATCTGTCTCCTACCTACTCTATGTATGGTCTGTGTAGAATCCAATAAGGGGTGGGAGGATGGCTTATGGGGGATGACAGGGGGGTGTGGCTTGGTTTGGTCAATATTTAATGGTGCCTCTTAGCACAGAGACTAGGTCTAATAAGAGCAGGGGGGATAATGTGCACCGCTGGGGCTAACAGAATGGGAAAAAATTAAGAGGTGATTCTCAGTTCACCCTCCTTCTTCACCCCGCTTTACTCCTCCATGTTGTCTCGTATAATGTTGTCAACAATGTGAACAGGAGGGTTGAGATACTGGAGCCAAGAAACGTTGTTGTTTAACGTGAGGGATTCACCCTGTAAAATAGCTTGTTGTTGTCTGTTGTCTTTGGGGTCGCTGTGCTTGGTCTCCCTTGACTCGCTCAGTGGAAATGTGGTAGAGAACGTAGGCGGGGGCGAGCAGAACAATTTCCCTCTGCGGCAGTTCGGCCTGTCTGCCTTCATTACTGTCTGTGTACATCCTAATACTGAACCACGGAGCCAGCCAATACACAGCTCATCCAATGAACCACAAAGACAATGCCATACTGAACTAGCAGTCCCACTGCTATCGTAGCACACAGCCCATAACACACTGAACCCAACCTAACGCAATACAGTTTCAATCTTATAAGCCGAGAATCCATATCCACTCAAACCTTACACTGATATTCTTGATATAAAGCTTGTTTAAGGCTTCAGTTATACTGAACCAAACCTTGCTTCCGGATACAAAGCATGTGTCATGTAGTAAACCAACTTGAGGAACGCAGCACCAATCTGAAACGGCAAAGCACTCAATTCCATTCACCCCCAGATTGCGGAAAATTGAATTTAATGAACCTTACACTCTACCACACTGAGTGTTGTGGTTTTGGACTCGATAGCCCAAGCTAGACCCAGTGGTGTCTATCTATACAAATTAACTTTGTGTGCTGCTGTTGTGCAAGGATGTACCACTAGACAACACTACTAGAGCAATTAACTTCTGTGTTCAATTCTATTTCTGGAGGGAAGTGTGACATGCAGGGGTTGGAACCATTTCCCCCCCAATCGTATCGTTCATAACAGAACCAATATTTTGTTCAGTTCCACTGTTCCGACCGGCAAAAGAAAGTTCCGAACCGGTTTGAACCAAAAAAAAGTAACCATTAATATTCAGAATTATACCTATGGAGGAGCAGTTTCTATGAAGGAACATTGAATGTCTTTGAACTTCAGAGAGATTATTTAACGTTGGACCAAAACTAGCTAGATAGTGTGTGTGTGCAGAGCTGCACCAGAATCAAAATAAAACATTTGAAGTTAATAAATCCAATGTCAAACGTGATAACTATTTAGTATCCTTAACTAGCATTGAAAAAGTTAATCCATTCTTCTCTAATAAAAAATCTCTCTCCCTAATTTCTGAATCATACTTGTAAATTCAGTAGAAGGCTAGCAGGCAGGCAGACACTGGAAAAAGAGTGAGGGCTTTGCATAGAAGCTTTGTTGCATTTTTTGTTGTTGTTGCAAATGGATGCCCGGAATGTAAAATAATGTTATTAACCGGTTCCCATGGTTCTGTTCAAGAATAGTATAGATCACTTTCGTTCCAGGTTTTGATGCTGTTCCTTGAAAAATGACGTTCTTTCCGGTTTTCAGTTCTGTTCCCTGACCCCTGGTGATATGTGTACTGTGTGCTGTTTTAAATTTGGACAGATTACAATGCTTCTGTAAGATAGCAGATGGCTACTGTTGAGTCATGATTTCCAAAGCAAAGGAGGTTCCCTTTTGTCGACTGTGAGGTACATGAAAAGGTATTGGAGACAGGTCTCCTCCATCTCTGAGCATGTAGCCCATAACATGCACAGAGCGGGCGAAAGGTCAGTTGGGTGTTCAACCTTCCTTGTCAGTAAGCTGATGGCAGAACTACAGGTGGAAAATGTCACTTTGCCTCCATTTGACCACTGCTGGGTCACTGAGCAGCACAAACATTGATTTACAGAGTGCACCCCAAATGGCACCTTATTCCCTAGGGCCCATAGAGCTCTAGTCAAAAGTAGTGCAAAAGTAGGGATCAGGGTGCCATTTGGGATGCAACCACAATTTTAATGGATGAACAACAGGGTTCTGAATATAGCCATAGTGAGTCATGTAGACATACTTTCATTCTCAAATTCAACCCCTCATGTTAAGACAATGTCGTAAGCTAGGACAGTGTAGAGAGAGCGAGGTCCAAATTTGCCCAACCACAGTCAAGTGGAGTCCAGTGGAAGTGCTACATTATTCTGGAGCTCATTGTGCATTGTGGTCTTCTTAGATGAGAATGGATCTCTGGTCATTTAGTGTGATCTGCCACACCTGCCCTTTTATTCAGACTGCTCAAAAAATCTAATTGTATTTGTCACATGCGCCGAATGCAACAGGTGTAGACCTTACAGTGAAATGCTTTCTTACAAGCCCTTAACCAATAACCCCCCCCCAAAAAATAACAATAAGAAATAACAATAACAAATAATTAAAAAGCAGCAGTAAAATAACAATAGCGAGGCTATATACAGGGGGTACCAGTACAGAGTCAATGTGCGGGGGCACCGGTTAGTAAAGGTAATTGAGGTATTTATGTACATGTAGTTAGAGTTATTAAAGTGACTATGCACATGAGGTATATAACAGAGAGTAGCAGCAGCGTAAAAGAGGGAGGGGGGGCAATGTAAATAGTCTGGGACTATGGTCGTCTCGGAGTATAGTACACGTCCTGGTAATCCGTCTGGCCATGCGGCCTTGTGAATGTTGACCTGTTTAAAGGTTTTACTCACATCGGCTGAGGAGACGGTGATCCCACAGTCGTTCGGAACAGCTGATGCTCTCATGCATGCTTCAGTATTACTTGCCTCGAAGCGAGCATAGAAGTAGTTTAGCTCGTCTGGTAGGGTCGTGTCACTGGTCAGCTCTCAGCTGTGCGTCCCTTTGTAGTCTGGAATAGTTTGCAAGCCCTGCCACATCCAACGAGCGTCGGAGCCATTGTAGTACGATTCGTTCTTAGTCCTGTATTGACCCTTTGCCTGTTTGAGGGTTCGTCGGAGGGCATAGAGGGATTTCTTATACGCTTCCGGGTTAGACTCCCACTCCTTGAAAGCGGAAGCTCTACCCTTTAGCTCAGTGTGGATGTTCCCTGTAATCCATGGCTTCTGGTTGGGGTATGTACATACAGTCAATGTGGGGATGACGTCATCAATGCACCTATTGATGAAGCCAGTGACTGATGTGGTGTACTCCTCAATGCCATCGGAAGAATCCCGGAACATATTCCAGTCTGTGCTAGCAAAATAGTCCTGTAGCTTAGCATCTGCTTCATCTGACCACTTTTTATTGACTGAGTCACTGGTGCTTCCTCCTTTAATTATTGCAGGAATCAGGAGGATAGAGTTATGGTCAGATTTTACAAATGGAGGGTGAGCTTTGTACGCATCTCTGTGTGTGGAGTAAAGATGGTTGCACATTTAACATGCTGGTAGAGATTTGGTAAAATGGATGTAAGATTCCCTGCATTAAAGTCCCCGGCCACTAGGAGCGCCGCCTCTGGATGAGTGTTTTTCTGTTTGCTTATGGGGGTATACAGCTCATTTAGTGCGGTCTTAGTGCTAGCATCGGTCTGTGGTGGTATGTAGACAGCTACAAAAAATACAGATGAAAACTCTCTAGGTAGATAGTGTGGTCTGCAGCTTATCATGATATACTCTACCTTTGGTGAGCAAAACTTTGAGACTTCCTTAGATATCCTGCAACAGCTGTTGTTTACAACTATCCATAGACCTGCAACCCTCGTCTTACCAGAGGCTGCTGTTCTATCCTGCGGATACAGTGTAAAACCCGCCAGCTGTTTATTCTTCATGTCGTCGTTCAGCCACTACTCGGTGAAACATAAGATATTACAGTTTTGAAAGTCCCGTTGGTAGTTTAATCTTGCTTGTAGGTCGTCGATTTCATTTTCCAATGATTGCACGTTGGCCAATAGAACGGATGGCAGTGGGGGTTTACTCGCTCGCCTACGAATTCTCAGAAGGTAGCCCGACCTCCTCCCCATTTTTGTCTGTCTTCTCTTCTGGCAAGTAAAGGGGATTTGGGCCTGTTCCCAGGAAAGCAGTATAAAGGAAAAAGCTTCTTTCCAGCTTGTGGTGAGTAATCGCTGTTCTGATGTCCAGAAGGTATTTTTGGTCACAAGAGACAGTAGCAGCAACATAATGTACAAAATATGTTACAAACAAACAAAAAAACACGTTGGTTAGGAGCACGTAAGATGTCAACCATCCTCTCCGGCGCCATTCTACAGATAGGTGTCATGACAGTACATTAATGTGTCATTACCAATGCTATGAGTCATATGCAGAATCCTATACCCCATAAGGTTTACATGAAGAGTCCTTAGTTGATGTTAGGTGCAATGACCATTAACTGTAATACTGTTTAAATTGTTTGTCTACATTAAATTAAAAACAGAAGTCGTCTGCACCACAATTCAGTTCAGGGAAACGTTTCCTCACATTCTAACTCAGAATATATTTTTTAAACTATTCTAAAACAATGTATTTTAATGAGCTGTAGATAAATCGGTCACATTTGTGTTGCTAAGGAGTAGAAATCCAATTTTTTTTAAATACTTCATTGAACCTCATGTCCTTGGTGTCTGAGGGTGTTCATCAACACTCCCTTCCTTATCGTTATCCCAGTGTCTCTGAACCTCACCGAGTGCCTGCATGGACAATGTGCTGCCTGGGCATTTCTACATGATTAAAGACCAATTATATTAGAGTGAACACTCAGCCATGGGAGAGAGGGAAGAGGATATGCACGTCAAGAAAAATGAGTCGATCTTTAGATTTCCTCTTAATTCTCACACAAATCAAAACACTTGAGTCATATTTTCTCTCTCTCTTATTTTTAGTTGTATTACTTTTGGTGTCGGTGGTGGGATCCTTTGAAAATAGGTCCTTAGCTATTTAGCCTAATATTGTCCGGGACATGATAGTAATTACTATATATGGTATATTACAATAATCTTGCCCAAACTTGAATGGCTGCAGTGAGCATCAGAGAAGAGAACTTCAGTGATCATGTGTGGTTCATAACTGATGAAAGGTCTCACCACTTTCCTCTGTTGCGTCTTATTTTTAGTCTGTCTCGGCAGACTGGCTGGTGTTAGATCCTCTATTACAGAGCAGTCAGTGCTGTCCTGTGCGGTACAGTACAGTTTGTGATGAGATCTGAGCGTCAGCCTGGTCAGAGAGCGGTATCAGATGAATCCTGTTAGTTGGCGCTTTCACTGCGGCGTGGCCGCCAATGAATCATCACTGGCCTCCGTTCTGAAACAACAACAGTAACAAGAGCACTTAGCTGTTGACTCACTCACATCTGGCCCCTCTGTGTCTCCATCACCGTACTGATGCGCCTGTTCCTGAAGAGGGCGAGGGGAAGAATGAAAAAGCCTAATACAATTGAATGACATATTTCTCACAAGTAATAGATCAATTGTATTATGTCAATTGCTTTGACTTGTATACGTGTTTGATTAGGTAATTGTGGTACATGAATCCCTACTACAGTGCCAATGCTTCCCAAGAAAAGAGCTAATGTTTGTGGATTGATACAGTGCCTTCAGAAAGTATTCAAACCCCTTGACTTATCCCACATTTTGTTGTGTTGTATATAGCCTGAATAAAATAAACAATTCTCACCCATCTACACACAATACCCCATAATAACAATGTTTTTAGAAATGTTTGCAAATGTATTGAACACGAAACACAGAAATATCTAATTATGGGTATGCTTGATGCAGCCTCCACCATGCTTGAAAATATGAAGAATGGTACTCAATGATGTGTTGTGTTGGATTTGCCCCAAACATAAAATGTTGTATTCAGGACATAAAGTTAACTTCTTTGCCACATTTTTTTGCAGTGTTACTTTAGTGCCTTGTTACAAACAGGATGCATGTTTTGGAATATTTGTGTTCTGTACAGGCTTCCTTCTTTTCACTTTGTCAATTAGGTTAGTATTGTGGAGTCACTACAATTTTGTCGATCAATTCTCAGTTGTCTCTTATCACAGCCATTAAACTTTGTAACTGTTTTAAAGTCATGGTGAAATCCCTGAGTGGTGTTCTTCCTTACCGGGGACTGAGTTAGGAAGGACACCTTTATCTTTGTAGTGACTGGGTGCATTGATACACCATCCAAAGTGTAATGAATAACTTTACCATGCTCAAAGGGATATACAATGTACCCATCTACCAATAGGTGCCCTTCATTGCGAGGCATTGGAAAATCTCCCTGGTCTTTGTGATTGAATCTATGTTTGAAATTCACCTTACAGATAATTGTATGAGTCGTGTACAGAGATGAGGTAGTCATTCCAAAATCATGTAAGGATCCGCCCCTTTTTTTCAATTTCCCCCTAAAATGACATACCCAGATCTAACTGCCTGTAGATCAGGCCCTGAAGCAAGGATATGCATATTCTTGATACCATTTGAAAGCAAACACTTTGAAGTTTGTGGAAATGTGAATGGAATGTAGGATAATATAACACATTACATCTGGTAAAAGATAATACAAAGAAAAACCAACAGATGTTTTTGTATTTTTGTATTTTTTTTTTGTATCATCGTCTTTGAAATGCAAGACATAGGACATAATGTATTATTCCAGCCCGGGTGCAATTTAGATTTTGACCACTAGATGGCAGCAGTGTCTGCGCAACGTTTTAGACTGATCAAATTAACCATAGCATTTCTATTCAAAACCTTTGTATCAAGACTGCCCAGACTTGCCTAATTTGTTTATTAATACATTTCAAGTTCAAAACTGTGCACTCTCCTCAAACAATAGCATGGTATTCTTTCACTGTAATAGCTACTGTAAATTGCACAGTTTATCTGAACAAGAATTGAAACTTTCTGCCATCAGATATGTCTATGTCCTGGGAGATGTTCTTGTTACTTACAACCTCATGCTAATCGCATTAGCCTACGTTAGCTCAACCGTCCCGTGAGGGACCCACCAATCCTGAAGAAGTTTTAAGCACTATTATTGCACACAGAGTGAGTCCATGCAACTTATTATGTGACTTGTTAAGCAACATTGTACTCCAAAAGTTATTACGGGTTGCCAAATGGGTTGAATACTTATTGACTCATACATTTCAGCTTATTATTTTTTATTAATTTGTCAACATTTCTAAAACATAATTCCCCCTTGACATTATGGGGTATTGTCTGTAGGCCAATGACACAAAATCAACATTTCATGAATTTTAAATTCAGGCTGTAACATAACAAAATGTGGAAAAAGTCAAGGGGTGTGAATACTTTCTGAAGGCACTGTAAGAGAGGACCAGGTCGTAGGTCAATGTTCATCCCCCACAATCCTCTGCTGACTCAGTCACAGGGGAACATCCAATGTGATTATATAGATTAATTGTCATGTATTTGGGGGCTGGATAAATGGAGTGAAGAATGGAAGGGATGAGGGGAGGAGAGGGAGAGATAATTGATGGAAACGCTGAAGGGCTCTCAGATTGGGGTCAAGAGGTCAAAGGCAAAAGGATCGTTCCTCTGGGTTCACCACAGATAGAGGATGTTACAGCAGGGGGAGGATCAGATAAACACATTTCATTTAATCATTTAAATTCCTCAGTTTGACATGTAAAAAGGTGGTATAACAGTATCTTGTACCTTCTTGTAACACAGACATTAGAATGATTTATTTTACATGAAGGGGATTAGCTTTTGCCCAGTAGTTTATCTTTCTAGGTCCCAGGTGAAATTAATATATTATAATAGCTGTAGCCTTATGTTTAGGTCTGGGCTTTCCTTGTAACACATTCTGCATCAAATGGATCTGTTAAAAGCACTTCTCAAATCTGCGTCCAGTACTTATTTGAGCTTTTCTCTGTGATCTTCCCTCAGACCTGAATGATCTGAATATCATACTTTTCTCTGTGATCTTCCCTCAGACCTGAACGAGGCCATCCCAGAGACAGAGCTGCTGGACAACAGCATACAGAAGGGGCGTGCCCAGCTGTCCGTCAAAGCCAGGAGGCACCGCCCCTCTCGCTCTCGCTTCCGAGACAGTGTCAGCTCCACAGAGGGAGATGACAGTCTGGAGAGGAAGGTGAGTGACAGGCGTGAGAGCCAATCAATCGATGACATGGACAGGCACACCCACAGGACACATTCCTTTGTAGTCTGATGATGACCTTGTAGCATGTGATAACAAAAGACAAGGGCCTTGTCTTGTCTTGGTTATACAGTATAGATAGACATATTTGTATAAATAGCACCAAGGGAGATTTTAGGTATTTATTGCGCATTTTATATAGTCACTATACCATAATACTGCACACATGTAGCTAAGTAACATAGCAACTAAAGCTCTATAACTAACAGCGCTGTACATGCCTATACTCGTGAGTAGATCCTGATTGGTGAAAAACAAAGCTCGACTCAATCAGGCATTGAATCATGTTTCACTGCTTCATTTGACAATCAGATTTTATGGTTGAATTCTTTAGATTCAAACCCATTTAGTTGTAGATGGTAAAATACCATTGCAACCATCCACATGAAATCCGTTTCTTAGTCGTAGAACTCATTTCAGATGATATGGAGATTATCAGATGGGAAAATGTCTCAATGGCCTAGGCTATTTTGGAGGGCATTGGAGAGTGTGTCTCGCTCTCTACATATCTGTTGTTTGGTCGTTTTGAGTATTTTCTCTCACTAGAGTTACAGTCAATTCAAATGACATTCCAGCCCATTCAGGCATTTCATTGGACTAGCACTTAATTTGAAATGTACCATACTACAGTTATTAGCATTTTCCCATTCAAATTTCATGTCCAATTATTCCTTACTATACAGGAGGTGGAATGGAATTGACCCAAACGCATATGTCCCTAATTGTGTTCATGAGTGGGTGCATGCATGTGTTTATATGCGTAAATGCATGCTTGTGTGCGTGTATGTATGTGTGTCTGTCTGTCTGTCTCTCTGTGTGTGTAGGTGGGTGTGTTTGTGTGTGGTTGTGTGTGTGCGTGCGCGCATGTGTCTATTTATTGTTTGTGTCAGTCAGTTCACATATAAACATGTTGTGGTGTTTCTGAATCTTTGTGCCATAGTGTCTGGACAGCCCTCTGCACTCCGTCCGTTCCCCCCTCCACTCCACCCTGCGAGGAGGCTCCTCCCCTTCTCCTGATTCGCTCCTCTCCTCGTCCTCCCCTTGTCCCACCTTACGGAGCCCCGTGTTTTCCTTCGATACCTCCTCCTTACGGCGCTCCCCGGAGGAGGGCGGGACCGGGTCGCCAGCCCCTCGGGGGCGGTACCACCAGCTGACAAATGCCACGTCTCAGGAGGCCCTGGTGACCACGCCCAACAGCTCTCCCTCCAAGTCGTGTCCCAGTTCGGACTGCTCGCCTGTTTACATTCGACGGGCACGACGCCCAGACAGTGAGGGTACGAGAGGCAGACATCCGCATTGGGCAAGAAAATCCTCATCCTAGTTATTACAGTCCAACTCCCCACACTAAGAATTACATGCACTGTGATATTAACTATGGTATATTAAGCCTAAATAGGCAACACACACACACACACACACACACACACACACACACACACACACACACACACACACACACACACACACACACACACACACACACACACACACACACACACACACACAGCCATGAATGTATTGATACACAACCACCATACCATTAAGGCCACACCAAAATGTTGGTAATGGTGGGTTAATGTATAAAAAAAAATGCTTTGATTAATCAATAATGTGCTAATTGCCATTTTATTTTCTTCTCAGTGTTAGTTTCAGAAGACAGTCGAGACACCAGCCCGGCTGACCCCAGCAACAACAGCCTTATCTTTGACAAGAAGACCAAGAGGAGATTCTTGGACCTGGGGTAAGTGCTCAATATACAGACATTTAAATGGTTTACATTGTAAACACATTGTAAATTTGTCCGTTTCAAAACTGGTGCTTTCTGTTGATTTTAACCCACCATTTTTTTGTTCTTCTGAAGGGTCACGTTGAGACGCTCCTATGTGAGGGTCAGAAAAGACAAGTCAAACAGACTGTCAATGGGAAGCCGGTGAGTCCATGGGAAGCCATTTTGGCTCTGTCCCTCTGTTTCAATACAGGAGGCAAAATGTTGGCTCTATTAGACCTAGTTAGTATATTAGAGGCACCATTTTAGCTCATTCAGTTAGCATATTGAATATCTCTCTTTCTCTGCACAGGGAGCCATCTGAGAGCCCGTCCAGGTCCTCTGGCTCTTTCGTGCCTTTCTCCTGGTTCACTGACAGCACCAGGGGCTCCGTGTCGTCCGGGGCAACTCCGCCCTGCTCCCCCAAACTGGTCTCACAGGACTGCAGCCCCCGCAAGTCCAACTCCCAGGTAACTCACATCCACAATAACATATAGACGCCTTCAGATATCATATTTAGGTCAGACTGCACTATTAAGTTACTACTACCATTGTCCACTTTGTGTTTTTATCATTATCAGAGGCCTCGTGTGTTTATGTTAGCATTAGCATATAGTCTAGTCTTCATTTCATGTCTGTCATTAAGATTTCTGCCACATCTGACAATGTCACAAAAATGATGCGCGCGCTTCAAAGGAACAGAAGGCCATGTGTTGTTATGCTTCTGGATGGCCAGATAGCTAGCAACAATTTTAAGAAACTGTCACATGGTGAATTGTAAGTGGCTCGTTTCAGCTCATTTAAACTTTTTCTTGATACCATGTCTTGTTTTGAGGGGTACTGACTGTCACCTCTATGCTAATATGAGAAAAAAATGGCTAGATATCTAGCTAACCAATAACTGTAATGATGTATTTGAGAGATAAGTGCTCATTGTGCAACTGTATTTTTGTTTTCAATAAACATTGGAGACGTAAATATAGTTTACATGTCGTCAACAATCTAGGCCAACCCTTGTTTTGCCCCATACTGTAGTTGCACATGCGTCGGTTTTGTTGCTAAACAACCAAACCGTCTATAAATTCCACAGTTTAAATAACCAAGAAACGGATTCTGCTGTTACCCTTGGAGATATGCCAAATTCTTTTTACAAATTGTCAAGAAGGAGAAAACTTTCTCCTACTGGGTTTGAGCTTCAAATGCACATCAAATGAAAACAGTCACCAGATGAGAGAAGCAGACACCAGAGATATAAAACTGCTACAACTTCTATAAACACTTTTGCGTAGACGCGACTAGCATCGTCTAGTTCTGTCATCCTAAGCCTCTCTCCCTCTTTGTTCTTCTCCTTCCATCTCACTCCCACACTCTCTCTCTCCATCCATCCATCCATCCATCTATCCATCTCTCTCTCACTCTCTCTCACACATACACACAAACAGTGGGGAGAACAAGTATTTGATACACTGCTGATTTTGCAGGTTTTCCTACTTACAAAGCATGTAGAGGTCTGTCATTTTTATCATAAGTACACTTCAACTGTGAGAGACGGAATCTAAAACAAAAATCCTGAAAATCTCATTGTATGATTTTTAAGTAATTAATTTGCATTTTATTGCATGACATAAGTATTTGATACATCAGAAAAGCAGAACTTAATATTTGGTACAGAAACCTTTGTTTGCAATTACAGAGATCATATGTTTCCTGTAGTTCTTGACCAGGTTTGCACACACTGCAGCAGGGATTTTGGCCCACTCCTCCATACAGACCTTCTCCAGATCCTTCAGGTTTCGGGGCTGTCGCTGGGCAATACGGACTTTCAGCTCCCTTCAAAGATTTTCTATTGGGTTCAGGTCTGGAGACTGGCTAGGCCACTCCAGGACCTTGAGATGCTTCTTACGGAGCCCCTCCTTAGTTGCCCTGGCTGTGTGTTTCGGGTCGTTGTCATGCTGGAAGACCCAGCCACGACCCATCTTCAATGCTCTTACTGAGGGAGTTTGTTGGCCAAGATCTCGCGATACATGGCCCCATCCATCCTCCCCTCAATACGGTGCAGTCGTCTTGTCCCCTTTGCAGAAAAGCATCCCCAAAGAATGATGTTTCCACCTCCATGCTTCACGGTTGGGATGGTGTTCTTGGGGTTGTACTCATCCTTCTTCTTCCTCCAAACACGGCGAGTGGAGTTTAGACCAAAAAGCTATATTTGTGTCTCATCAGACCACATGACCTTCTCCCATTCCCCCTCTAGATCATCCAGATGGTAATTGGCAAACTTCAGACGGGCCTGGACATGCGCTGGCTTGAGCAGGGGGACCTTGCGTGCGCTGCAGGATTTTAATCCATGACGGCGTAGTGTGTTACTAATGGTTTTCTTTGAGACTGTGGTCCCAGCTCTCTTCAGGTCATTGACCAGGTCCTGCGTGTAGTTCTGGGCTGATCCCTCACCTTCCTCATGATCATTGATGCCCCACGAGGTGAGATTGACCGTCATCTTGAACTTCTTCCATTTTCTTCCACTTCTTCCATTTTCTAATAATTGCGCCAACAGTTGTTGCCTTCTCACCAAGCTGCTTGCCTATTGTTCTGTAGCCCATCCCAGCCTTGTGCAGGTCTACAATTTTATCCCTGATGTCCTTACACAGCTCTCTGGTCTTGGCCAGTGGAGAGGTTGGAGTCTGTTTGATTGAGTGTGTGGACAGGTGTCTTTTATACAGGTAACGAGTCCAAACAGGTGCAGTTAATACAGGTAATGAGTGGAGAACAGGAGGGCTTCTTAAAGAAAAACTAACAGGTCTGTGAGAGCCGGAATTCTTACTGGTTGGTAGGTGATCAAATACTTATGTCATGCAATAAAATGCTAATTAATTACTTAAAAATCATACAATGTGATTTTCTGGATTCCATCTCTCACAGTTGAAGTGTACCTATGATAAAAAATTACAGACCTCTACATGCTTCGTAAGTGGGCGGGAGGGTAGCCTAGTGGTTAGAGCGTTGGACTAGTAACCGGAAGGTTGCAAGTTCGAATCCCCGAGCTGACAAGGTACAAATCTGTCGTTCTGCCCCTGAACAGGCAGTTAACCCACTGTTCCCAGGCCGTCATTGAAAATAAGAATTTGTTCTTAACTGACTTGCCTGGTTAAATAAATAAAAAAAATTAAAAAATGCTTCGTAAGTAGGAAAACCTGCAAAATCGGCAGTGTATCAAATACTTGTTCTCCCTAACTGTATATATAATTGATCTGGAGAGGCCCATGGTGTGACTCAGCTCCTGTGGAGAGTCTGAGGGATTGAAACCCAATTAGGATGCAGGGCGCGTTTTCCTCTGTGTCCAAGAGGGTGCTGCTATTCGACATTTATCGACAAGCACGGCTACATTTACACAGAGGGGAAATCGATGGCCCTTTGTGCGGCACACAATGTCACATACTCGTGTCAAATGTAACCTGTTTCAGAAAAGATATTGACAGATGACTTCGGGAGTTAAAACAAGAACATGGCACCGATGCAAGAGACTCTTCAGTTGTTAGATCCGATTGACCATATTGAGGGATTTTGGTGTTGCTGTCGTCCTCTTACATGGTTTGTTGCATGTGCATCTATTGGATGGAAAACATAGCTTAATATACAGAAGAAAGAAGCTGAGGTACAGGGTTATAGGAAGAAGATTGGCTTATAGTGGTTGTCCGTTCAAAATACCCAGGAAGGCAGACATATGCCTCCCACTGACTTTGCACCAGCTAATTAAAGCCTCTGCCAAAGGCCTGAGTATTTCTAAGGGAAATTATTTTTCAGAAGCTTGTGGGCCAATGGCCGTTTAGCTAAGAAGCACAGGAAGGACTGATAAGAAATATACAGCCATCCAAACACACCATTGATGTAACAAAACAAGGTGTGTGTTCGTATATCAAAGTGTTTGTATTTCACTGTCAAACGTATAGTTAAGAGCATGCCTGGCTCTTGGAGCTTTATAGTTTTTCTGCTTATGTGGACACATTGCTTTATAGATCAAAGGTGTTATAAGCCCTTGTCAGCACAACAAATATGGTATGTTGCATATTGAGATATATCTCTGCCATAGATGATGACATTCTTTCTGCTAATATGTTCATGTGTAGCCTGTCCATATCCTTGCCATGAAAACATATAACCAGTAGGTACACCCACAGGACACCGAACAATACATATGTTTCTTGTTGGAGGTCTCTCTTTGCCCACATTTGCAGTCGTAGGCAGAAATCCCACGATGCAATCGATGCTGTTGATTTACTCACCTTGGTGACTTGACCGCTGCGATGCTTTTAGCTAACCACAACATCAATGTCAAGACAACTAGATTACCGTTTAACAAAAGAAGGAACGAAACACAGCAGAGCATATTTCCACTTAGTGGTTAATAGATATTCTAATGCCCTTGTTTACATATGCTTTAAAAAACAACAACTTTGAATTAACCATTGGCAGGCTAAGTTCGGTGAGTTCATCAATATAGCCCTCTATGGGAGAAAACACCCATCCACCCCTCTCAGCTTCACTTGGTTTGATCCATTCTGAGTCAAAACCCTCCCAAATATTGGGGCAGGGGGAGTGTTTATACATACTCTCTAACACCTGCAACATGACACATCTAAAAAAAAACCTTAGCAACATGTTGGGAGCATGGGCCTATCCCAAATAGCACCTTTATTTCCCGTAAAGTGCAATACTTTTGACTACAGGGCAAATGTAGTGCACTTTATAGGGACTAAAGTGCAATTTAGAACAGAGCTCCATGGGGTTTAATAGTGAGGAGTAGCTAGGCAAAGCATCCCAGATGCACTTAGTCATCAGCATGGAGGCCGGGGTCCTTCGCTCTGCACAGCAATTAAACCGCAGCTTCCCATTGAAAGCAGAGGGCCGTTAAATCCCTTTCAACCACTGTGTGCCTGTCCAACTGGGTTAATAGCTCTAGCATGCATAGTGCACTACTTTTGAACAGAGCCCTATGGGCCCTGGTCAAAAATCAGTGGTATAAAGTACTTAAGGAAAAATACTTGAAAGTACTACTTAAGTGTTTTTTTGGGGTATCTGTACTGACTCACTAAACACTTTGTAAATGACAGCTGAGTGTTGGAGTGTACCCCTGGCTAACCGTAAAAAAATGTATACAAGAAAATTGTGACTTCTGCTTTGCTTAATATAAGGACTTTGAAATTATTTATACTTTCACATTTGATACTTAAGTATATTTTAGCAATTACATTTACTTTTGATGCTTAAGTATATTTAAAACCAAATACTTTTGTTCAAGTAGTATTTTACTGGGTGACTTTCAATTTTACTTGAGTCATTTTCTATTAAGGTATCTTTATTTTTACCCAAGCATGACAATTAGGTACTTTTTTCACCATTGTCAAAAGTAATGCACTATATACACTACCGGTCAAAAGTTTTAGAATACCTACTCATTCAAGGGTTTTTCTTTATTTTGACTATTTTCTACATTGTAGAATAACAGTGAAGACATCAAAACTGTGAAATAACACATGGAATCATGTAGTAACCAATAAAGTGTTAAACTGATCAAAATATATTTTAGATTAGAGATTTTTCAAATAGCCACCCTTTGCCTTGATGACAGCTTTGCACACGCTTAGTGTTCTCTCAACCAGTTTCATGAGGTAGTCACCTGGAATGCATTTCAATTAACAGGTTAAAAGTTAATTTGTGGAATTTCTTTCCTTATTGCGTTTGAGCCAATCAGTTGTGTTGTGACAAGTTACGGGGGGTATACAGAAGATAGTCACATTTGGTAAAGGACCAAGTCCATATTATGGCAAGAACAGCTCAAATAAGCAAAGAGAAACGACAGTCCATCAGTACATTACGACATGAAGGTCAGTCAATCCGAAAAATGTCAAGAACTTTTAAAGTTTCTTCAAGTGCAGTTGCAGAAACGATCAAGCACTATGATGAAACTGGCTCTCATGAGGACTGCCACAGGAATGGAAGACCGAGCCAGAGTTACCTCTGCTGCAGAGGATAAGTTCATTAGCAGAGTTCAAGTAACAGACACATCTCAACGTCAACTGTTCAGGGGAGACTGTGATTCAGGCCTTTGTGGTCGAATTGCGGCAAAGAAACCACTACTAAAGGACACCAATGAGAAGTAGAGATTTGCTTGGGTCAAGAAACACAAGCAATGGACATTAAACAGGTGGAAATCTGTCCTTTGGTCTGGAGTCCAAATTGGAGATTTTTGGTTCCACCCACCGTGTTTTCGTGAGTTGCGGCTTGTGGGTATTACGGATGATCTCTGCATGCGTATTTCCCACCGTAAAGCATGGAGGAGGGGTTATGGTGTGGGTGTGCTTTGCTGGTGACACTGTCAGTGATTTATTTAGAATTCAAGGCATACTTAACCAGCATGGTTACCAAAGCATTCTGCAGTGATACGCCATCCCATCTGGTTGGGCTTAGTGGGACTATCATTTGTTTTTCAACAGGAGTATGACCGAACACACCTCCAGGCTGTGTAAGGGCTATTTGACCATGAAGGAGAGTGATGGAGTGCTGTATCAGATGACCTGACCTCCACAATCACCCGACCTCAACACAATTGAGAGGGTTTGGGATGAGTTGGACCGCAGAGTGAAGGAAAAGAAGCCAACAAGTGCTCATTATATGACTGTTGGAAAAACATTCCAGGTGAAGCTGGTTGAGAGAATGCCAAGAGTGTGCAAAGCTGTCCAAGGCAAAGGGTGGCTACTTTGAAGAATCTCAAATATAAAATATATTTGGATTTGTTTAACCCTTTTTTGGTTACTACATGATTCCTTATGTGTTATTTCATAGTTTTGATGTGTTCGTTATTTTTCTACAATGTAGAAAATAGTAAAAAATAAAGAAAAACCCTTGAATGAGTAGGTGTTCTAAAGCTTTGGACCGGTAGTGTAGGGAACAGAGTGCCCTTTGGGACTCAACCCTAATAAGCCTGGTGTCTGGAGAGGAGGCAGACACCCATGACTTTGCATTCCTCCTCTGCACTAAAGGTTTGGGCCCCTGCACTGTGGCTCTCAAGGGGACTGTCAAGGGCTGTTATAGGGCTATGTGTCTGTGTGAGTTTTTGTTGTGTGTGTGTGCATGCATATGTGTTTGCAGGGGCATCATTTGAGAGGGCAATTCATCCAAAATATGATGCTTATGTATTATTTTTCAGTGTTACTGCTGTGACCAAACATTTTATATTTCTAAGCTACAACTGTTTGAAAGTAAGGTTTACAAACAATGCATTAATATCCTACTATTGTCAGATGTAATTGATCTTGAACTGGACAAATCAATCGATCCAATGCTGTTTGACCACAGTGGTCACACTGAATAAAAATATCACTGTGCACTTGTACTTAATCCCAAAGTGTCAAAGAATACTGGAAACAATGTGGAGAAAGTGGTATTTACTTATCATGATTGGATAATTTCTCTGCCCTCCCTCCCTCCCTCCCTCCCTCCCTCCCTCCCTCAGGAGTCTGCCCTGAGTGATGAGTTCTCACTGCCCCCCTGTAGTCCCCCTCACGCCTCCAGTGGGACCACAGCCGACTCGTCCTCCCGCTCCTCACAACGCTACCAGACCCTCTCCCAGTCCTCAGACGAGGTAAGGGGTTTCCTAATGCAGTTGTGGTGGTGGTAGTGGGCATTCTCTGCCTAGGACTAAATGGATCTAAACTCTATTTCATTATGATACCGTATATGAGACAGAAGGTTTGCCTGAGGCCTGGATCACTGTTCAGAGAGAGAATGCAAGATACTATTTTTGATTAAAGTAGCGTTCCACTCAAATCTGTAATAGTGTACCAAAAAAACTCTGAATTCTTCTTTAGTAAAATGTGTACCATTACCTGAAATAACCCCAACTGGACGTAGTTATGTCTTCTTGGTTACCTGTGGCAACTAAGTCGCTCTGGATAAGAGCGTCTGCTAAATGACTTAAATGTAAATGTAAATGTAACTAGCTTACACTATTCATACTATAGCACACACTGCATTCAGATAGAAGTTCCAAGCAGTTCACTTAGATTCATAACAGTGCAGAGTGCAGAGTGTGTGGTCCTGGTGTTTTTAAAGCCTGAGTCTGGTGAGTGCTCTGCTCTCTCAAAAACACTCTCTGGCCAGACGCTGTCAGACACGGCTGCACAGTGATTAGGGAATCAATTACCTCCGGTAAACTAGTTCTCTCTCCCTCCCGTCACATCTGATTTGGCTCAGCTTGTTGGAGGGGATATTGGGTTTTCAGAGGGGCTTTATGACTCTCTCCCTCTCATCTCATTAAGCTGCCATTACAGAGGGATGCAGGATATACGTCAGACCTGGGTACAGATAGTATTTGCTTTTTTCCCCAAATACTTTAACCTGCACTTGATTGTGTGACGCATGCCTGGCGCAAAGGAAACAATGGAATATTCTCCAAAGTGCGAACCCTGCCCATCTGCCACTCCGGAAGTGCGCTCAACTGGGTTTCCATTTGTGCCGAACATGTTTCTTTAGTTGAAATTTCGGTGGGATGATTTCAATGAACATTCTGAAATGTTACAGTGAAACATCAAACAGTAAAGATTACTATGCCATTTCAGTGGCAATAATCAAACTGCAAATAACTTTCCTATTCCTGCTAAATGTACAATAGTAGAACGCCACATTATTATTTGTAGTGGCAGTTTAGACCCAAAACAGACCACCTTCTCAGACATAAGATAATGTTACCTTATGTTCTCGGCTAACACTAAGCTAACATTAGCTAACAATCAAAATCTATTCCCCTTGTTTAACACACCTCAGGTTCACTCAATGAAACACTCAAAGTATTTAAAAGAAAAATAAATAGTATTTGAACCCAGGACTTAATCACACCTGGTTGAGTAAGCGTGTGAGAGTAGGTGTGTGTCCCAGTTGTTGGTGAGACGGACAATCCCAATGGGGAATGTGCTGTTTTGCCTTCCAGCAGAGCACGTTACCTGAATTAGCATGGTTGAAGTAACGGAACAGTGTTTGTATATGGTAGCCTAGGTCATGTAATCCACTTTCTATAAAACCTTTGGCTAATAATGTAAAATAGAGGGGCTCTCAAACCAACCAAGGCCCATAGGAAAAGTCTGCCTGTATGTTGATATCATGTTTATTCAAGGCTAATAACATGAGGTAAAAGGGAGAAGATGCAGAGAGCGAGGGAGAGAGAGAGAGAGAGAGAGAGAGAGACCTCAGCCGGCTGCCTCTTCCATCACCCTGAGTTAATTTTAGCAGCGCTTCACTTGTTCCTGTGCTTCACCGCCGGTGGATAGACATTCTGAGAACACCTCAGTGTCTGGCAGACAGCCAACCTGACAGGACTCTGCTAGCCACCAGGCTAACAACACCAGACCAGCGGTTAGATCAGTTAAACAATGTTGTTTGTGTGCGCGTGACTCAAGGGGGTCTAGACTATAGAGGCAGCTTTGTAAGTCAGTCAATGCAACCTAAAGATACATATCAGTGGGTGTAATACGTTTGCTGTATGTCGCTGCACTGAGGGGCAAGGCTAAATTGTTTTGTGTTATGTTTTTCATGACCACCAGGGGGCAGATTAACATGCTCTTCAGACTGCTAACTCACAAAAAGCTATCTTTCATATTAGGAAGCTGAAGCAACGCAATTGTACTCGATTACTGAATATCTTGGGCAACCTTCCTTCCAGCCTATAGACGAGCCGCTGTGCCTAGTGTCGTCGTGGAGCACCCAGCAGGTGTGCCAGTGGCTGAAGGGGTTGAACATGGAGCAGTACATCCCAGAGTTCACTGCCAGGGACATCGACGGGGAGCAGCTCCTCCTGATGGATGGCACCAAGCTCAAGGTGAGAGGATGTTTCAGGGAAGGAGAGGAGGAGAGTGAGGAGGATAGAAGGAAGGGGACTAAGTTCAAGGTGGGAGGAGAGGAAAGGAGGGGGAGCAGAGGAGATGAGGTTAAATGGATGGAGAGGGTCAGAGAATAGAGGAGAGGCGAGGCGAGGAGAGGAATAAGAGCAGATGGATGGAGAGGATGGTACAGATGGTGAAAGGGGAGAAGCGGCCATGAGAGTGGAACAGAAGTGACAACAAGATTAGAGGAGAGGGTAAGGTACAGGAGAGGGATGAGAGGAGGTGAGAAGATTAGAGGAGAGGGTAAGGTACAGGAGAGGGATGAGAGGAGGTGAGAAGATTAGAGGAGAGGGTAAGGTACAGGAGAGGGATGAGAGGAGGTGAGAAGATTAGAGGAGGGTAAGGTAGGAGAGGGATGACAGGTGAGAAGATTAGAGGGATGTACAGGAGAGGGGAGAAGATTAGAGGAGAGGGTAAGGTACAGAAGATTGAGAAGATTAGAGGAGGGTAAGGTACAGGAGAGGGATGAGGGGAGGTGAGAAGATTAGAGCAGAGGTAAGGTACAGAAGAGGGATTGAGAAGAGGAGAGGGTAAGGTACAGAAGAGGGATGAGAGGAGGTGAGAAGATTAGAGGAGAGGGTAAGGTACAGGAGAGGGATGAGAGGAGGTGAGAAGATTAGAGGAGAGGGTAAGGTACAGGAGAGGGATGAGAGGAGGTGAGAAGATTAGAGGAGAGGGTAAGGTACAGGAGAGGGATGAGGGGAGGTGAGAAGATTAGAGCAGAGGGTAAGGTACAGAAGAGGGATGAGAAGAGGTGAGAAGATTAGAGGAGAGGGTAAGGTACAGAAGAGGGATGAGAGGAGGTGAGAAGATTAGAGGAGAGGGTAAGGTATAGGAGAGGGATGAGAGGAGGTGAGAAGATTAGAGGAGAGGGTAAGGTACATGAGAGGGATGAGAGGAGGTGAGAAGATTAGAGGAGAGGGTAAGGTACAGGAGAGGGATGAGAGGAGGTGAGAAGATTAGAGGAGAGGGTAAGGTACAGGAGAGGGATGAGAGGAGGTGAGAAGATTAGAGGAGAGGGTAAGGTACATGAGAGGGATGAGAGGAGGTGAGAAGATTAGAGGAGAGGGTAAGGTACAGGAGAGGGATGAGAGGAGGTGAGAAGATTAGAGGAGAGGGTAAGGTACAGGAGAGGGATGAGAGGAGGTGAGAATATAAGAGGAGAGGGTACGGTACAGGAGAGGGATGAGGGGAGGTGATAATATAAGAGGAGAGGGTAAGGTACAGGAGAGGGATGAGAGGAGGTGAGAAGATTAGAGGAGAGGGTAAGGTACAGGAGAGGGATGAGAGGAGGTGAGAATATAAGAGGAGAGGGTAAGGTACAGGGGAGGTGAGTGCATGTAGGATCAAAGTAAAACATAGAGTATCTCTGACTCTCTGATTGAGCCACTCAAAAACACTCAAAACAACATGTAAACACCCACCAACAACAACACACAGATAGTCATTCTCTTTAAGCAGGATCTCACTGCCCTCTGCTGTTGAGAGGGACCACTTTCATGCCATCTGTGAACTACACTGAACAAAAACATAAACGCAACATGCAACAATTTCAAAGATTTTACTGAGTTACAGTTCATACAAGGAAATCAGTCAATTTAAATAAATTCATTAGGCCCTAATCTTTGGATTTCACCTGCCTGTGAATACAGATATGCATCTGTTGATCACAGTTAAAAGAGGTAGCGACATGGATCAGAAAACCAGTCAGTATCTGTTGTGACCACTGTTTACCTCATGCAGCGTAACACGTCTTCTTCGCATAGAGTTGATCAGGCTGTTGATTGTGGACTTTGGAATGTTGTCCCACTTCTCTTCAAATGGCTGAGCAAAGTTGCTGGATATTGGCGGGAGCTGAAACACATTGTCACACAAGTTGATCCGGAGCATCCCAAACATGCTCAATGGGTGACATGTCTGGTGAGTATGCAGGCCATGGAATGAGTCGGAAATTATCAGCTGGCAGATATTGTTTATAGTTCATTGCGATATGGGGCAGTGCATTATCATTCTGAAACACGATGTGATGGTGGTGGATGAATGGCACGGTAATCACAGTATCTCTGTTCATTCAAATTACCATCTATAAAATGCAATTGTGTTTGTTGTCTGTAGCTTATGCCTGCCCATACTATAACCTCACTGCCACCATGGGGCAGTCTGCTCACAACGTTGACATCCTCACACTGCTCGCCCACACGACGCCATACACACTGTCGGCCGTCTGCCCAGTACAGTCTAAACCGGGATTAATCCATGAAGAGCACACTTCTCCAGCGTGCCAGTGGCCATCGAAGTTGAGCATTTGACAACTGAAGTCGGTTACGATGCCAAACTGCAGTCAGGTCAAGACCCTGGGGAGGATGAAGAGCATGCAGATGAGATTCCCTGAGATGGTTTCTAACAGTGTGCAGAAATTCTTTGGTTGTGCAAACCCACAGTTTCATCAGCTGTCCAGGTGTCTGGTCTCAGAGGATCCCGCAGGTGAAGAAGCCAGATGTAGAGGTCCTGGGCTGGCTTGGTTACACGTGGTCTGCGGTTGTGAGGCTGGTTGGATGTACTCCCAAATTCTCGAAAGTAACATTGGAAGTGGCTTATGGTAGAGAAATTAACATTCAATTCTCTGGCAATAGCTCTGGTGGACATTCCTGCATGCCAATTGCACACTCCCTCAACATTTTAGACATCTGTGGCATTGTGCTGTGTGACAAAACTTCTCATTTTAGAGTGGCCTTGTATTTCTCCTAGCACATGGTGCACCTGTGTAATAATTGATATGCCACACCTGTCAGGTGGATGGATTACATTGGCACAGGAGAAATGCTCACTAACAGGGATGTCAACAAATTTGTGATCTTTTAGTGCACACAGAAGATTTCTGGGATATTTTATTTCAGCTGATGACACGTGTTGTACATGTTGCATTTATATTTTTATTCACTGTAAGTACCTAAGTCCTAGATGGCGCCAGAGTACAAGGCTGATGTGTTAGCTATTCCTAACCAATTGTGTTTTTTTGTTTGTTTCTTTGCGTTGTTTGTAACTTATTGTTTAACTTGTTTTGTACATAATGTTGCTGCTACCATCTCTTATGACCGAAAATAACTTCTGGACATCAGAACTGTGATTACTCACCATGGACTGGCTGAATCCTTTTTTACCTTTAACGAGACCGACGAGCCCGGTGTGAATGATATACTGCTTTCCCGTGAACAGGCCCAGATCCCCGTCATTTGCGTGGAAAAAGGGGCCAGAGAGTGGGCTGCCTTCTGAGAATTCGTAGGTGATCGACTTCCTTCCATTCTGCTAGCAAACATGCAATTTTTGGAGAAAATAAATCGATGACCTACGCGGAAGATTAAACTACCAACGTGACATTCAAAACTGTAATATCTTATTCTTCACGGAGTCTAAGGAAGTCTCAAGGTTTTCCCTCCTGAGGTAGAGTATGTCATGATAAGCTGTGGACCACACTATCTACCTAGAGAGTTTTCATCTGTATTTTTCGTAGCATACCACCACAGACCGATGCTGGCACTAAGACCGTACTCAATGAGCTGTATACTGCCATAAGCAAACAGGAAAACACTCACCCAGAGGCAACGCTCCTATTAGCCGGGGACTTTAATGCAGGAAAACATATCAAATTTCTATCAGCATGTTAAATGTGCAAACAGAGGGAAAAAACTCTGGACCACCTTTACTCACACTTTTACTCACACACAGAGATACATACAAAGCTCTCCCTCACCCTCCATTTGGCAAATCTGACCAAAATTCTATCCTCCTGATTTGTGATCACAAGCTAAAATTAAAGCAGGAAGCACTAGTGACTTGCTCAATAAAAAAGTGGACAGATGATGCAGATGCTAAGCTACAGGACTGTTTTGGTAGCACAGACTGGAATATGTTCCGGGATTCCTCCGATGGCAAGAGGAATACCTATGTAAGAATGCTGTTCATCGATTACAGCGCAGCATTTAACACCATAGTGCCCTCCAAACTCGTCATTAAGCTCGAGACCCTGGGTCTCGACCCCGCCCTGTGCAACTGGGTCCTGGACTTTCTGATGGGCCGCCCCCAGGTGGTGAGGGTAGGAAACAACATCTCCACCCCGCTGATCTTCAACACTGGGGCCCCACAAGGGTGCGTTCTCAGCCATCTCCTGTACTCCCTGTTCACCCATGACTGTGTGGCCATGCACGCCTCCAACTCAATCATCAAGTTTGCAGACGACACTACAGTGGTAGGCTTGATTACCAACAACAACGAGACCGCCTACAGGGAGGAGGTGATGGCCCTCGGAGTGTGGTGTCAGGAAAATAACCTCACACTCAACGTCAACAAAACAAAGGAGATGATTGTGGACTTCAGGAAACAGCAGAGGGAGCACCCCCCTATTCACATCGACGGGACAGTACTGGAGAAGGTGGAAAGTTTTATGTTCCTCGGCGTACACATCACAGACAAACTGAAATGGTCCACCCACACAGACAGCGTGGTGAAGAAGGTGCAATGAGGAGGCTGAAGAAATGTGGCTTGTCACCAAAAACACTCACAAACCTTTAGAGATGCACAATCGAGAGCATCCTGTCGGGGTGTATCACCGCCTGGTATGGCAACTGCTCCGCCCACAACCGTAAGGCTCTCCAGAGGGTAGTGAGGTCTGCACAACACATCACCGGGGGCAAACTACCTGCCCTCCAGGACACCTACACCACCCGATGTCACAGGAAGGCCAAAAAGATCATCAAGGACAACAACCACACGAGCCACTGCCTGTGAGGTCAGTACAGGTGCATCAAAGCTGGGACCGAGAGACTGAAAAACAGGCCATCAAACTGTTAAACAGCCATCACTAACATTGAGTGGCTCTGCCAACATACTGACTCAAATCCCTAGCCACTTTAATAATAAAAAATGTATACAATAAATGTAATGTATCAATAGTCACTTTAAACAATGTATACATACCCTACATTACTCATCTCATATGTATATACTGTACTCTATACCATCTACTGCATCTTGCCTATGTCGTTTGGCCATCACTCATCCATATATTTATATGTACATATTCTTAATCATTCCTTTACACTTGGGTGTATAAGGTAGTTGTTGTGAAATTGTTAGATTACTTATTAGATCTACTGCACGGCCGGAACTAGAAGCACAAGCATTTCGCTACATTCTCATTAACATCTGCTAGGGTTAATCCACCTGGCATGTCAGATTTCAATCCAGCTTTTCGGCGAAAGCATAACAAGCGTTTATGTAAGAACATCTCTCTCAGTAGACAAAATATTACAAACACGAGCAGCCAAGTAGATTGGTCACGAAAGTCAGAAAAGCAATAGATTATATCGCTTACCTTTGATGCTCTTCGGATGCTCTTCGGATATTTGCACTCACGAGACTCCCAGTTACACAATAAATGTTCCTTTTGTTCCATAAAGATTATTTTTATATCCAAAATACCTCCATTTGTTCGGCGCATTATGTTCAGAAATCCACAGGCTCGAGCGGTCACGACATCGCAGAGGAAAATTCCAAATATTATCCGTAATGTCCACAGAAACATTTCAAACGTTTTTATAATCAATCCTCAGGTTGTTTTTTAAATATACAATCAATAATATATCAACTGGGACTGTCGCTTTTTCAATAGGAGAGGGACAGACAATGGCTGCCCCACTCTGTTGCGCAAGCAAAACTCTGCGAACACCCAGCTGATGCGCTGATGCGATGTTATCTTTCTCGCTCGTTTTTCAAAATAAAAGCCTGAAACTATGTCTAAAGACTGGTGACACCTTGAGGAAGCCATAGGAAAATTAATCTGGTTGATATCCCTTTAAATGGAGGCAAGGCATCCAATGGAACAGAGAGCTTTCAGGAAAAACAGCACTTCCTGGTTAGATTTTCCTCAGGTTTTCGCCTGCAATATCAGTTCTGTTATACTCACAGACAATATTTTGACAGTTTTGGAAAATGTAGAGTGTTTTCTATCCTATTCTGGCAATTATATGCATATTTTAGTTTCTGGGCCTGAGAAAAAGGCCGTTTCAAATGGGTATGTTTTTTTAGCCAAAAACGAAAATCCTGCCCCCTACACTCAAGAAGTTTTAAGGAGCCTGAACAAGGCAGTTAACCCACTGTTCCTAGGCCGTCATTGTAAATAAGAATTTGTTCTTAACTGTCTTGCCTAGTTAAATAAAAAAATGTAAATAAATAACCGGTGCCCCCCGCACACTGACTCTGTACCAGTACCCCCCTGTGTATAGTCTTGCTATTGTTATTTTACTGCTGCTCTTTAATTACTTGTTACTTTTATTTCCTATTGTTTTTCCTTTTTCGTTTTAACTGCATTGTGGGTCAGGGCCTTGTAAATAAGCATTTCACTGTAAGTTCTACACCTGTTGTATTCGGCGCATGTGACGAATAAAATTTGATTGGATTTTTATTTGATTTGATTTAACCCCAAACAACGCATCAAGTGTTGTGTGTCTGTTTTTCTAACTTTGTTTAACATTACTTGGGACTTTGAAGCCAAAGACAAATAATGGCTGGAACGGCATCAAACCATCTGTTTGACGCATTTGATGCCATTCCTCCTTTTCTGCTCCAGCCATTGCCACTTGCTCGTCCTACCCAATTAAGGTGCCACCAAACTCCTGTGGCGCGCACACACACACACACACACACACACACACACACACACACACACACACACACACACACACACACACACACACACACTCTCTTCATATGCTGCTGCTTCTCTGTTTATCTATCCTGATTGCCTGGCCACTTTTACCACAACCTATATGCAGTGGTGGGAAAAGTACCCAATTGTCATACTTGAATAAAAGTATACAGTTGAAGTCAGAAGTTTACATACACTTAGGTTGGAGTCATTAAAACTCGTTTTTCAACCACTCCACAAATTTCTTGTTAACGAACTATAGTTTTGGCTAGTCGGTAAGGACATCTACTTTGTGCATGACACAAGTCATTTTTCCAGCAATTGTTTACAGACAGAAAATGTCACTTATAATTCACTGTATCAGAATTCCAGTGGGTCAGAAGTTTACAAACACTAAGTTGACTGTGCTTTTAAACAGCTTGGAACATTCCAGAAAATTATGTCATGGCTTTAGAAGCACCTGATAGGTTAATTGGCATCCTTTGAGTCAATTGGAGGTGTACCTGTGGATGTATTTCAAGGCCTACCTTCAAACACTGTGCCTCTTTGCTTGACATCATGGGAAAATCAAAATAAATCAGCCAGGACAATGACCCCCCATCCACAGGTACACCTCCAATTGACTCAAATGATGTCAATTAGCCTATCAGAAGCTTCTAAAGCCGTGGCATCATTTTCTGGAATTTTCCAAGCTGTTTAAGGGCACAGTCAATTTAGTGTATGTAAACTTCTGACCCACTGGAATTGTGATACAGTGAATTATAAGTGAAATTACCTGTCTGGTAACAATTGTTGGAAAGATTACTTGTGTCATGTACAGTAGATGTCCCAACCGACTTGCCAAAACTATAGTTTGTTAACAATACATTTGTGGAGTGGTTGAAAAACTAGTTTTAATGACTCAAACCTAAGTGTATGTAAACTTCCGACTTCAACTGTATTTGTCACATGCACCGAAGAAAACAGGTGCAGACCTTACCGTGAAATGCTTACTTACAAACGCTTATTAACCAACAATGCAGTTAAGAAAAATCGACTTAAGAAAATATTGACTAAATACACTTAAGTAACACAATAAAATAACAATAACGAGCCTACAGTGTAAATATAAGGTGCTCCAATCCTCCTTATACCTTTTTTTAGTTAACAAAATATTTTTCATTTTTAACTCTGCATTGTTGGGAAAGGGCTCGTAAGTAAGCATTTAATGGTAAAGTCTACACCTTTTGTATTCGGCACATGGACAAATAACATTTGATTTGATATTTTATTATATTTTATTATCAGGGTTTGGGAGTGAACAGTTCCACGGACCGCAGTGCACTGAAAAAGCGGATCAAAGACATTCACGCAGCAGCGGGAAAGGAGCGCAAGGCCCTGGACAAACTGGAACGCCAGAAAGAGAAGCAGCGCAAAAAGGAACAGGAGCTACGCAAGCTAAACACAAGCTAAACATAACCACCAGATGGCGCTAAATCATCACATAAATACTCCTGACTAGAAACTGGTGTTTGTGCACATCTCCAACTCCCACATTATCATGATAGCATTGATGCTAAGTGGAGTTTTGTGCAAAAAGTTGGATTTTGCTCATAGACTTTCGTACTGTACCTCTGGTTTGGATGTGAGTCTTTGAACCCTGTGATGGGCGGGACAGTGTGTTGTCTATCACTGACAAATGAATAATAACAGAATGAAAGCTCCATGCTCTTCTTGTCAAATGGATTTATTTTAGACCAAGATCGGAAGCCCAAAGTGGGCATGTGAGAGATGGGTCGCGAGTCATGAGAATACATCTACAGTCACACACTATTTATTCTTAATTTGGGTAGTTGGAGGACAATTGGGTCACGGCAGGACTGTCAATTTCTAACTTGGGTCCCGAGGTGAAAAAGCTTAAGAACTGTTTTGGACCAATCAATCAGTGGTTGACGCAACATGATAGGTCCCGCCCATATTGGGGTTCAGTTGTCTCATTCTTCCTGGCTATGAAACACGTGTTGTCGTGTTGTTCTTTGTCAGTCGTCAAGTTTATCCTCCCTTGTGGAAATAAATCGGACTAATAATTTGTTACTGGGATTGAATATGTGTTATAAACTCAGCAAAAAAATACACGTCCTCTCACTGTCAACCGTGTTTATTTTCAGCAAACATGTGTAAATATTTGAATGACCATAAGATTCAACAACTGAGACATAAACTGAACTAGTTCCACAGACATGTGACTAACAGAAATGGAATAATGTGTCCCTGAACAAAGGGGGGTCAAAATCAAAAGTAACAGTCAGTATCTGGTGTGGCCACCAGCTGCATTAAGTACTGCAGTTCATTTCCTCCTCATGGACTGCACCAGATTTGCCAGTTCTTGCTGTGAGATGTTACTCCACTCATCCATCAAGGCACCTGCAATTTTCCAGACATGTTTGGGGGGAATGGTCCTAGCCTTCACCCTCCAATCCAACAGGTCCCAGACGTGCTCAATGGGATTGAGATCCGGGCTCTTCGCTGGCTATGGCAGAACACTGACATTCCTGTCTTGCAGGAAATCACGCACAGAACGAGCAGTATGGCTGGTGGCATTGTCAGTCCCACAAGCCATCATGTCAGGATGAGCACCACATGAGGGAGGAGGATGTCTTCCCTGTAACACACAGCATTGAGATTGCCCGCAATGACAACAAGCTCAGTCCGATGATGCTGTGACACACCACCCCAGACCATTTTTTAAAATTTAATTTTACCTTTATTTAACTAGGCAAGTCAGTTAAGAACAAATTCTTATTTTCAATGACGGCCTAGGAACAGTGGGTTAACTGCCTGTTCAGGGGCAGAACGACAGATTTGTACCATGTCAGCTCGGGGGTTTGAACTTGCAACCTTTCGGTTACTAGTCCAACACTCTAACCACTAGGCTACCCTGCCGCCCCATGACGGACCCTCCAACTCCAAATCGATCCCGCTCCAGAGTACACGCCTCGGTGTAACGCTCATTCCTTCGACGATAAACGCGAATCCAAACCATCACCCCTGGTGAGACAAAACCGCGACTCGTCATTGAAGAGCACTTTTTGCCAGTCCTGTCTGGTCCAGCAATGGTGGGTTTGTGCCCATAGGCAATGTTGTTGCCGGTGACCTGCCTTATAACAGGCCTACAAGCCCTCAGTCCAGCCTCTCTCAGCATATTGCGGACAGTCTGAGCACTGATGGAGGGATTGTGCATTCCTGGTGTAACTCGGGCAGTTGTTGCCATCCTATACTTGTCCCGCAGGTGTGATGGTTGGATGTACCGATCCTGTGCAGGTGTTGTTACACGTGGTCTGCCACTGCGAGGACTGTCTCAGGCGTCTCACAGTACGGACATTGCAATTTATTGCCCTGGCCACATCTACAGTCCTCATGCCTCCTTGCAGCATGCCTAAGGCACGTTCACGCAGATGAGCAGAGACCCTGGGCATCTTTCTTTTGGTGTTTTTTAGAGTCAGTAAAAAGGCCTCTTTAGTGTCCTAAGTTTTCATAACTGTGACCGTAATTGCCTACCGTCTGTAAGCGGTGTTTAAACCCTTTACAATGAAGATCTGTGAAGTTATTTGGATTTTTACGAATTACCTTTGAAAGACGGGGTCCTGAAAAAGGGACGTTTCTTTTTTTGCTGAGTTTATGTGACTTCTACACACATTCAATGCATTGACAAAGTCATACTTTCCCCATAGCTTTTGACCATACACACAAACAGTACATTCTAGCAAATTACACACTATGAAAACCTAACCATGGTCTGAGTTATTATAGAAAGAATATAATTATAGAAATTGGCATTTATTTATTTTTTACAAAGAATATAATCACAGAATTCAGTTTTTTTTTTAAATACTGATAACCACAAGCCAGTAACACACAACCACATTCATATTGTAGTATGCATCAATACTCTGTCAGTGGACAGGAGTAAAACTTGAAGTAACAGGAAGATTTGTCCAAGACATTGTCAAGATAAGATGCTGATGAAACAGATGTGATTTTTGAGCATATTTGTATATACTGTGTGTTTGTGGCGTACGTGCATGTTTGTGGCGTATGATATACTGTCTGTTTGTGTGTGTGTAAGTGTGCATATGTGCTATCTGAGGTCATTGTTTTGGTAACGACTGTATGGGGATGGGACTGGCTCTCCTGAAAGGAGTCTTCTGAGGAGGCCACTTTAGAATTCTGGCTGTTGTCAATCTTTTGTCTACTCTCACGTTACACCAGTCGTCATCTTAGCTGGTTTTTGTCTTGAGAGTCTCCAACTTTTTGGATCCTCCTGGAACAAGACAAGAATGGCACCAATCATCTTTGGAGGATTCAGGGCCCCGTATAAGGACTGATCCTGGGACATGCTATCCAAACCGTACCCCCATTTTGCCCAGTTTTCACACTGAATTCATGGACTGGTTTGTGGTCAGAAGAACCAGTGACATGGATATTAGCTCCAGGTTTTACACATACAAGGTCTTTAGGACTCGCTTCTTGATTTCCATCCTCCCAGGATGCTGTGACTTCATTTATTTTCAACTCCTGTGTCAAATGGAAATGTGTAATAAATATGGTTTAGAATGCAGAATGCATGTCAGCACTCCCAAACTTCTGCTGCTACTGGTCTCTCATCTCTGGCCTCTCAGTTCAACATGTGAGCTGATTCACACTCGGTTTGTACATCTGATATGCAACACATCTGACACATCGGGGGGTATGGTTAGAACCCTAACCCAACTCAAAATGGCAATTTAGTCCAACTCAAAACGGGTAGGATTTGACGATAACAAAACGTACACAATGTAGCACTTGGTTCATCTGGTTTTACTATGGCACTTTATACATGTCACATTACAAAGTCAACAATTCGGGGTTTCTTGGTTTACATAGCACAGTAAAAGATTAAGAACACATTGCATGTTAAAAAGAGAACTGGATTAGAATTGGTGGAAAGGAGGATCTGTTGATAGTTTATCAGTTCTCCACAATGAAACAAGACTTGAAGTCCACGCACACATACACACACACGCACGAAACCACCCACACCCACACACAAGGAAAGAGCACAGAGCTATGATGCCTCTACTCAAAGATCACCAGTAGCTCAGAGCGACAGAGCCAATATACAGACTGAGAACAGGTGGGGTTTCACAAAACCTTTCTGACTGCTTCAGTCAAGTAACAACAGTTTTACTAGCGCGAGTCATTGTTTCTTTCTTGTGTATTACCTTGTAACCTTGAACTGGCTTCTAACATTGTTTCTGTAAACACCAAGGTAACGTAAAAGAAACACGTCACATCTGTGTGTATTTATAATGACTGCTTGAACCCACAATCACACTTGGAGCAGGCCAACCCACAATCACACTTGGAGCAGGCCAACCCACAATCACACTTGGAGCAGGCCAACCCACAATCACACTTGGATGAGTCCATATCCCACTAGTCCCAGTGTCCTCACCTGTAGATAAATACTCATACAGAACAATTTAACAAGGACCCTGATTGTCAAGATGGACCATAGAACACCCCCCTCCCCAAAACCCTATTACCCACACTGCACCTGCATCTTTAAACGTGTCTGATGTCAGCTATACAAAGGGCATTCCTATGTACACAAAAAGGAGCATAGCATGTTTTAGTGCACTTGTGTGTGTACATGACATCCACACACCCAGTGTCTCAGAACTGAAGTAATTCACACCTACTGTAGATTAGACCGGATTAGACACTTAGGGTCGAAGTTCAACAGGTGGCATTGAAGTGCTATGAGCTCGTTCGTTGGCACGGTAGGATTTGCATGTGCAATATTTACATCTGCGATTAAATAATTCAACTGTCGTGCACTTCCTTAAAACACATCCAAGTCATAAAATAATTGATAAAAAAAAAAGCATTATGAAATAATATTCTATTTCACATTCCATATTTCTGTACCGTTACATCTATCCTACTGTACTATTTACAGAGTGTGTTGGTTAATAATACTATGTATGTATTTATACTCATTCTCCAGGTATAATGGAAGCAGGTGGATTGGATTTTGGATAACATTTCAATAACATAATAACAATGGCTAGGTCTCCCTCAGAATGCATTGTATCAACGAGCAACGGAAATAGGCAAGGAAACACTAAGTGAGGAAACCTTACAAAACAGTCATGTTGTCTTTGTGAAGGAATTGTGTAGGATTTCCTGCAGGATTTCTGTATCCATTTTTTGACTTGAAGTCACTTTGGATAAAAATGTGTGTTAAATGGCATATACATGTATTATTATGTTAAGGGGAAACTCAAGTACTCAACACTGCAGGCCAAAGAAAGCTACAGATGATACTCCACATGGAGCCACAATAAGATGTCTGTATGTTTGTCTGTCTGTCTGACTGGCTGACTGATTGACTGGCTGACTGATTGACTGGCTGAGTGACATAAATAATACAAAAAAAACCTTAAGAATGATCTGAAAAACCTGAATTTGAACAATGGATTGCATGTACTGTACATGTGTGTGTGTGGGTGGGGCGGGTGTGTGTGTGGGGAGGGGGGGGGGGGGGGGCAGCCAGGACAACAGTCTTTCCCTCTGAACATCTCAAACACAGAAATGTTCCAAAGGGTTTTGCCGCATGCCCTTCTCCCATAGTGCCAGTGTGCGGCTGGCCCAGCATCACGTATCAGGACAGGTTTTGGGGCAGTATCTTCCACACCCCACAAGCTGGCCCATGGAGCCAAGGGTAAGGGATCCAGGAGATCAGGAAAGGGATGAGGGGGTAGGATAGGGTTCCTGCTGGAAGAAGGGCTGGGGGCTGTGATCCCCCCTCTGGAGAGTGGTGGTTGGGGAAAGGGGGGTTAGGTTCGCACCCAGCAGAGGGGCACCCAGAAGGTCTCACGCTCCAGCCGCTCCAGAATGCCTCGGAGTTCTGTGCAGGCGCTGGCTGAGTCCTCCTTTATTAGGACCCGGTCGACCAGGTGGCCGTACTGCTGGTCCATCTGCTGGGCTGACTGACGCATTTCCTGCAGGTCCTCATCCTGACACGGACACACGGAGACACACACACACGGAGAGACACACGGACGAACGGACAGGAGAATCAGACAGGCGGACGTACAGGAAAATGAGGAAGAAGCATAAGAGTGAGTAAGGATATAAAGGTGATATCAGATTTGGGAGAAAATAGGAAAGGAGAAAGCATGCCACCCAAAAAAGAAGATTGAGTAACAGAAAAAGGTGAAATAACTCATTGACACATTCATATGAGCACATTTCAGACTCCGCTCACTGTAATGAACAAGAGACAGCAGGTCTCACCGTCACTCGCCCATGATCTCCCCCTGCTGGTGAGGTGGCAGCACTACGACGGCGCCTGCTCTCCGGGACGCGCGGCTTGACGAAGATGACATAGGGCTTGAACTCAGATGTCCGCAGCGTCTTCAAAGCCTAAGGGGCCAGGACACATTCAGACGCAATATCACACAGTCTGCGTAGGCTGTCACACAGAGTGCACGGGGTTGAGAGAACAGATGCTATCAGAGAAATGTCCTCTTGAGATGTCAGAGATGCTACGGATAACCGGGACAAGATAATGTGGAAGCCTGCCTGACTCAAGCAGAAAGTACTCTCACCAAGAGAACACAGGAGAAACAGCAGAGGCCGTCATAGAATAGGGTGTGACACAGGCTACATGTGATAGCCGTGGTTATATTGTGCAGTGCATCGTGACAGAATGGGATATGCATCACTGTAGAGGATGTGCCTTGGCCCTACCTCTGGCTGCACGTCCACTAGGCACATCTTATTCTTGGCCTGTACAGAGCGGATGGCCTCTATACTGGTACCATACTGGTTCTCCTTGTACTCCCCATGCTCTATGAACCTGGACACACAGGACACAACTAAGCACGAAACAGACAAAACAAAACAAGAGTACTACAGAGACGGACCGTAATGGCTTCACAGATCAGCCATATGGCATCAAAGAGGACTCACTTGTTGCTCAGAGCGTCCGCGTCAAACGCCTGTTTGGTGACAAAGTGGTACTCCACCCCCTCCTTCTCATGAGGCTTCTTGGGCCTGGTGGTATCTGGAGACACAAGTGATAGGGGGGGAAGCTGTGATTGTTTGACTGGTGTAGCAGTTCTTTACTAGGGTGTTGGAGTCGCCGTCAGTGTAGAAAGAAGAGGGTGAGGTTTAGAAGGTGTAACTCACGCGGTACGGCCACAGCATAGCGATGCGGGTTCTCTGCTATCACCTTCTGCTTCAGCTCATTGATACGAGCTCCTAGGGAGCCTTTGTGCGAGTGATAGTGAGAGAGAGAGAGAGAGAGAGAGAGAGAGAGAGAGAGAGAGAGAGAGACAGAAAAAGAGAAAGAGAGAGAGGGTAGAGAGACAGAAAAAGAGAAAGAGAGAGAGGGTAGAGAGACAGAAAAAGAGAAAGAGAGAGAGGGTAGAGAGACAGAAAAAGAGAAAGAGAGAGAGGGTAGAGAGACAGAAAAAGAGAAAGAGAGAGAGGGTAGAGAGACAGAAAAAGAGAAAGAGAGAGAGGGTAGAGAGACAGAAAAAGAGAAAGAGAGAGGGTAGAGAGACAGAAAAAGAGAAAGAGAGAGAGAGTAGAGAGACAGAAAAAGAGAAAGAGAGAGAGGGTAGAGAGACAGAAAAAGAGAAAGAGAGAGAGGGTAGAGAGACAGAAAAAGAGAAAGAGAGAGGGTAGAGAGACAGAAAAAGAGAGAGAGAGAGAGAGGGTAGAGAGACAGAAAAAGAGAAAGAGAGAGGGTAGAGAGACAGAAAAAGAGAAAGAGAGAGAGAGTAGAGAGACAGAAAAAGAGAAAGAGAGAGAGGGTAGAGAGAGGGAGTAAAATAGAGTTATTTAAACATAACTATCAGGGACAAATAATCTATATTTGCTGAAAAAAATCTGCATCGACATCAAGTTAAGTCCTCTGATTAGTTACAGGATGTGCCATTTGTTGTGCACTTTGATGAATTAACTTATCAGAAACATAAATAGCATTAGGTACTGTAGATCAGACCTCACGGGCCCACACAACTAGCTCGGTCAAGCAGACTGACTGCTTCAAATGAAAGAGGATATGTGCGGAGAGATTGGTCTGGTTCTCATAAGGCTACCACACAACTAGAGGAAGTTGTTGTTTGTAGCATTGGCCACTAGAGGGCAGTATCGTCAAAGTAGAATGACCACACATCCTGAAGCTGTTGCCATACCTATCAGAACCACCAGGCGGGGTCTTTCGTTGGGCCGGTGCTGGTAGCGTGTCACCTCCTCGTAGGTGGCAAAGTCTGGATCGGTGGGGTCGCGCGTGGCCCCTCCTCCGAGGGATCCTGACCGGTCCTTTCGGCTCAGACGGAAACTCCTCCTCAGACCAGCTATGCAGGACAGGCAGGTGGGAGGGGCAGGAAGAGCAAGGTGAGGCAGGGAGGCAGGAAGGGTCAAAATGTCAGATCTGAGCATCCACTTATGTGGTTTGGTACACTGTCTAACACATGCTCTTTCTACATAATTACAACTGTATTCTCTAAGGCATGTTAGATAGCGCTTGTAGTTGTTCTCACTTGGCAATTAGTGTTGCTGACAAACATTTTGAACGCACAACACCAGTATCACGTCACATCAGGACATCATATCAGGCTATCATGCAAATCAAACCCCAACATAAGCATGACATTATTCCTTGTTGGATTATTAGGTGTTGGTTATTGAATAACAAAGAATGTGCAACCCTTGATAATCATGCATTAAAACCCCAGTGAACCGTGTGACCATTCAAATACTGGTGGTAAACTGGGATTCGTCGTTAATCCTACAGGTTTGACAGCCTGACCAGTGCTTATCTCTAAGGTAAATGGGCTGCCAGCAGCATTGTGAGATATTGACTGAATCTGCTCATTTACAAGCATGTGTCCAACACATATCAATCACATGCAGCTAATATCTGACCAAGGGGTTTGGCAGCTCCACTTTGACTGTGAGAAATAAGCTCTGGGACTGAGAGTGAAGCTAAAACACTTCTGCTATTAATATCAAGCTCATGCCTCTCTCTTTCTCTTTTTATAGGAGACTTGGCTTCACTCAATGAACGACTAGTAATACTACAGTGAGAATAAAAGATAAATTAGCCTTGATAGAATTGGAAGGACAATGGTCTGGTTTGTAACACATGTAAGAGTATACAGTACAACGGAGACATGCTGCTTGACAGAGGGCTACAGGAGTGGACAGGGAGGGATGGGGCAGCCTGACTCTGGAGACCACAGTGTAGTGGGAGTGACGCACACGCACACCCACACACGCACACACAGTGTCTCCAGGCCCATGGGTGCCCATCCCCCCCTGCCTGCGGACAGTGGGGTTACCTGAGGGAACAAGCCGGTAACAGTACCTGAATAAAATTCCCAGGAAAACACCTGGCCACAGGAGGGCGCCACTGCTTTACACTTAGGAGAGACTATAACTGGCATTAGAGCATCACACAACCCAGCCTCGCGCCTCAGTCTCCACACAGGGTGAAACAAGCAGCAAAACGTGTCTGGTTGGTTGAGTGTGCAATGCGTCCAATGCAGCAAGGACCCTCGTGGGGGTGAGGGTAGGATGGGGTGCACCAGCCATAGCAGCAGAGGCAAGAGGAGAGTCTCAGGAGGATCCAAACACTGCTTAGTTCGGGGCAGGGCAAGGATGCTGAGTTTAATCTCCATATATAAGGAGTAACCTGACTGGTTGACGGCTGTATTCTGTGTCATTATGAAGGTATACGATCATGTAGAATAATGCAGTTGGTCTTATTGCCATGGGAGGGCAGTGTTTGACTGTCGGCTGTGTTCAGATCCTTCCGTGTGCTTTGCTTTTCATTCCAACAGTTTCTGGGGTATGGGGTGAGGCCTCAAGGTCATGTAGGGGTGAAGGAGGCAAGGGGAGGACAGTGGAAGGAGGGGAGGCCAGTGGGAGGGCAGAAGGGGGCTGAGGATGACAGGGAAAGCGTTATATTGTGGTGCCAATGCAATTTCAGTTTGGATGCAAACTGTATTTACCACGGTCGGTAGCTTGAGGGTTGAATCCAATTGATGACACTCGTTAGCAAGTAGTAACCATTTCTGAATGCCCTGAAATGATTGCTACTCTGGTGTCTGGGGAACGGATACTGATCCTAAGACGTGTTCATACTCTGACAGAGACGCATAGCAGCCATGTGTCAATGTCTACTGGACTGTTTCAAGTCTGGTACTCGCGCTCTATCACACCCTCTTAAGCACTTTTCTCATTACACTAATTAGGTAACGAGACCGATTTGCTATCGACACCTGAAGGAGTGAGAAACTAAACTCCCCTCTTTCATATTGAGCTGGAAAATCTGGTGCTGGAGCGCACTCTCTCCTTCAGTACTAGTCTTCCCTGTCAAATGACCTGGGATCAGTTCCGTCTCCTCTCAGCATTGTCTCTCCCCACCGCCTTTCTCTCCACCTCTCGCCTCCCTTCTCCATCACTTCCCACATGGACACGCCAGCCAGTCCCACCCTCAGGACACCCGTACATTCCCAAAAGCGCTAGTTCAGTTAAGCCAGCAGCACATAGCAAGGTCCTGGAGGACACAGACACGTCGGACAGCAAAAGAGGCGAAAGGCGGCAGAAGGAGGAAGACGTGCAGACTCTCACCTATGTACTGTCCATTGAAATAGCCCTCACAATCACAGTCCTCTGTAGGGAGGCAAGCAGGGAGAAGAGGGGGGCGGGGGTGAGCGGAGGATAAGTAACCTGAGGGAAGGATCAGAGGGGGAGGTACAGAGGGGAGGGGGGGGGGGGCTGCGGGCTCCGAAGCAGGACAGGCAGGGTCAGGCAGGCGGGCAGAGGGGTGGGCACAGTGTAGGTCCCTAAGCCAGCAGATCAGGACAGGGAGGTTTCAGCAGGACAGGCCCTCAGCCGGAGCCCGCAGCCACTGTGGCAGCCAGGTGGGGGAGGTTTGACAGACACCACACAGACACACCGAGCACGTCTGGAGGCAGTCGACTGGAAAAGGGAACTGGGTCTCCCTGGCCCACACACATGGCTTTGTGAAATGGACAGTTCACAAAGCTGTGGTAGCTAGCATACAAAAACCTGTGCAATTCACAACTCTATAACTGCTGAATTCAATATTTAACTAAGCAAAAAACTAGTTTCAATATCTAATGTCTCTGAAACTCTGGATATGCAACAAAAGTGCTGACAATGGCAGATTCACAACTCAGAGATACTGAGTAGAAAATAGCTGACAGAGGAAAATGGGGCAAGTAGAAAAGACGACAGCAGAGAAGGGAGAGGAGGAAAGAGAAGTCCTCTGCATGGAGAAGAACAGGTAGCCAAGACACAGTAGAGGAGACGAAGAGGGTAGCAACCCGCAGTAGACAGAACAAGATTAATTACAGAGAAGAACAAAAGAATGGAAGCTGTTGATGATGGAGAGGATGGGTCATTGCTATCTTTAAGTGATTGTCTGTGCTTTCCAGTCTGCAGTTCTGCCCTAGCATCACACACATACAATAAGGTATGGGTTCTCAAAATATGGGCTCTTTAAGCCATTTAAGCCATAATACGCTTTATGTAATGTTCTTATAAGGTAGGGTGGGAGCTGGTCCACGACTTAGAAAGTGAGTACCTTATGAACATTTGCAAAACAAGTCTTGGAAAGTTAGATTTTTGTGTAGTGTGTCCAGTCCGTTATTAGAACACACGCACGTACTCACACACACACACATACGCACATACTCACACACACTGCGACTGCGGTGAATCTCTATTCTGGTCTCGTAGGCTGCCTACAGTGGGGGAGGATTTAAGCTGGAAGCAGAACAGTACAGGACCCATGGGGTCTCATCCACCCCGCGGCACGCACGCACACGCACACGCACACACGCACGCACACACACACACACACACACACACACACACACACACACACACACACACACACACACACACACACACACACACACACACACACACACACACACACACACACACACACACACACACACACACACACACACACACACACACACACACACACACACACACACACACACACACACACACACACACACACACACACACACACACACACACACACACCTCCCCCCAAAAGAAAGAGAGATGGCTGAGAGCTTTGATGCCTCTACTAATATACCTTCTAGCAGGAGCCTGCAAGCAGACAGTAACCGTCCTCTCATAGTCATATGAGTTTCAAAACACGGAACGCAAATAGTCAAATGGAAGTCATGGGAAATATAAGAGTAATAAACTGTCACCACATGTCCATGGATCTGATTATGCCTAATTGTGGATAGTTACTAGTATGTCCATGTGGAGTAATGTCCTGTCTAATCACTGACAGTGGCAATGAAAATAGTGGCACACTGCCCACACTGCCCATTCCCTGATCATGGTTATGTGTGAGTGAGGGAGAGAGACAGAGAGATAGAGAGAGACAGAGAGAGAGAGAGGATTGCAGGCATCTCTGTACCAGTATACCCACCTTTGTCACATCCCTGGTCATCTGAGGTAAGCAGTGAGGGAAAGGAGGATGATGAGAAATCTTTGACAAACAGTTACACACAAAAAAACAACGGGCAATCGGATGGGGTGTGTTATCTCCTCTCTCAATTCTTTGTCTGATATTCACAAACTCTAAAATATACTTTCTTCCAGCAGGCGAGTCATTGGAGAATGAGAGAAAAACGAGAGAGAGAGAGAGATGGGAATTATAGATTTTAAAATGCACAAACTGTCTCAGTCTCAGTCTCTGCGCTATGACGTCATCGAGGGGTCGAGCCTCTGACCCACATTAAAAAGGCAACCTCAGGAGCTTCACTAAGGGCATGGGAATTAATCAAAGAGAGAGGGAAAGAGAGAGCGAGAGAGAGAAAGGGAGAGAAAATAGAGAGTTAGGGGTAGAGAGGTAGAGAGAGAGAGAGAGAGAGAGAGAGAGAGAGAGAGAGAGAGAGAGGGAGAGAGAGAGAAAGGGAGAGAAAAGAGAGAGTTAGGGGTAGAGAGGTAGAGAGAGAGAGAGAGAGAGCGAGATAGAGAGAGAGCGAGAGAGAGAGCGAGAGAGAGCGAGAGAGCGAGAGAGAGAGAGAGAGTGAGAGAGAGAGCGAGAGAGAGAGAGAGCGAGAGAGAGAGAAAGGGAGAGAAAAGAGAGAGTTAGGGGTAGAGAGGTAGAGAGAGAGGGAGAGCGAGAGAGAGAGAGAGGGAGAGAGAGAGAGAGAGAGAGAGAGCGAGAGAGAGAGCGAGAGAGAGAGTGAGAGAGAGAGAGAGAGAGAGCGAGAGAGAGAGAAAGGGAGAGAAAAGAGAGAGTTAGGGGTAGAGAGAGAGCGAGAGCGAGAGCGAGAGAGAGAAGAGACATGGGCCTCCATGGTGTAGCCCGGCTAGCTGACATATTGCTAAGCTCTTGTTGTCTCCCTGGGGCTCAGACCTAATCGGATCGCCTGTGGATTATGGACCACGAAGCGCCACCACTCGCATTAAACACTCACCTGGCCACTTCTATTCAGACATACCCAATACTATTACCACACAACACAGAGCAGGAGAGAGCCAGAGTGGACAAAATGTACATTGTTACACACTCATCCTGTTAATTAGTTCTAGTCTGTTGTCTGTCTCTCACTATAGAGATACAGTTTGTGCTGACCGGCCAGATGGACCAGACATGAAAGATTAATTCATATCTTTGTGATCCCTCCCTCTCTTCTCCCCCCTCCCAAAGCCGTCTCTCACTTTTCTCTCCCTCCCTCCCTCCCTCCCTCCCTCCCTCCCTCCCTCCCTCCCTCTCTCTCTCTGCCTCCCTCCCTCCCTTCCTCTCTCCCTCTCTCCCTCTCCCTCTCTCATGACACCAGAGAATACGCAGTCAATACTAATACTCCTGAGGACGCCAATTACCGGCAAGAAAGGTAAATAAATGTCAACATAAACACATCTGGTGGTTAAATCTGCATCTTAAGAAAAATAACATGAACCATCACTGACAAATAAGTTCTACTTCAAAAGATATCCTTCAGCTTCAGTTTGATATTGGTTGCAACAGTGAACATGTATATCTGCACACTCTTCGAAAAAAGGGTTCCAAAAGAGTTCTTCGGCTGTCCCCATAGGAGAACTCTTTTTGGTTCCAGGTAGAACCCTTTTGGGTTCCATGTAGAACCCCCTGTAGAAATGGTTTTTCATGCAACCATAAAGGGTTCTTCAAAGGGTTCTCCTATGGGGACAGCCAAATAACCCTTTTAGGTTCTAGATAGCACCTTTTTGTGGAAACTTACAGGTCGGATTTTTAGGGGATTTAGGGTTCGGAAGTGTGCCCATTTTTATCCGGTAAGCCAGCCGTCTAAGAAAATGTACAGAGGAGGAAAGAAAGGGAGAAGAAATAAGAGAGAGAGAGAGAAGGGGGAGAAAGAGAGGGACCATGACAGTGTCAGACAGATAAACAGAGATAGGAGGAAGAGAGGCATTGGAGGAGGGAGGCAAAGAGATTGAAAGAGAAGATTAGAACATGACAGAGAGATAAAACACATACCGACCTCTGCCTCGTATGTGTTATCAGTGAAAGGAGTTACGCTAGTGTGAGAGATTAATTAAACCCATGGCTTGGCTGAGGTTCCCTCTCTGTGTTTCAGCCGCCATGATTAATCCAACACGGTGTGCGTGTTTGAGTGTGTGTGTATGTGTGGTGTGTGTGTGTGTGTGTGTGTGTGTGTGTGTGTGTGTGTGTGTGTGTGTGTGTGTGTGTGTGTGTGTGTGTGTGTGTGTGTGTGTGTGTGTGTGTGTGTGTGTGTGTGTGTGTCCGCAATCAGGCTGCAGCCGCTGGTATCGCTCCCCCCTGCTTAGCTAAGATGAATACAGAGTGGGCAGTGGGTTGGGGCTTGGGTGTGTTTATACCCCCAATGCAGAGCACACCCGCACTTTTACATATTCATCCTATTGAGGGATTGTGACACTGACATAATGGAGTGTTCCCATTCAAGCCTATATTTAGATCCATCTGTTAAGATCCAAGCGGCTCTGATACTTGATTTAATAACACATTTGACCCATGAAAGTGGAGCACATGAATATGGAACAGATAGAGACAGCTCTATGGCGATATCTGCACTGTTGTGAAAGCAATTCAGTCCACATACTGCACCTAATATAAGAGTCCTACATTATATGCATAAGAGGCATAATGTGACACAGTACAGTACAACCACTAGGCTTGATCGGATCATTTTCATATTGTATTTAGACTCTTCTCTGAGCTAGCACCTGTCCATGGACCTCTCTGCCTATAGGCTCACCTCTCCTGGAAGAGTTTGGAGGGAATGAGTCCAGCACGGAGGTTGCTGTCGCCCACCCGTTTGGCCTGCCACCAGGTGGGGTCGTCCTGGGTTACCACCTGCAGGATGTCACCTCGCTTGAAGGGAAGTCCCGCCTCCTGACAGGGCGTGGCCTTGTCATCAGCAGGGATGTAGTCAAACAGGGCCCTCATGTAGACCTGAGAGACCACACACACACACACACACACACACACACACACACACACACACACACACACACACACACACACACACACACACACACACACACACACACACACACACACACACACACACACACACACACACACACACACACACACACACACACACACACACAGTTAAACCATCTCAGAAATACATATGGTATGTATAGAAAATAATTGACAGATCACCTCAAACTAGAGAGAGGGAAAGTGACGCTTTTGCAAATAGATTTCAGAATCACAGTCTATCTGTGCATGTGTCTGTGTGTGTGCATGAACAACATGTGCACACAACATACACTATATATACAAACGTATGTGGACACCCCTTCAAATGAGTGGATTTCACTATTTCAGCCACACCCCGTACTGATAGGTGTATAAAATCAAGCACACAGCCATGCAATATCTATAGACAAACATTGGCAGTAGAACGGCCTTACTGAAGAGCTCTGTGACTTTCAATGTGGCACCGTCATAGGATGCCACCTTTCCAACAAGTCAGTTTGTCAAATGTCTGCCGTGCTAGAGCTGCCCTGGCCAACTGTAAGTGCTGTTATTGTGAAGTGGAAACGTCTAGGAGAAACAACGGCTCAGCCACAAAGTGGTAGGCCACACAAGCTCACAGAACGGGACGGCCGAGTGCTGAAACGCGTAGCGTGTAAAAATGGTCCTCAGTTGCAACACTCACTACCGAGTTCAAAACTGCCTCTGGAAGCAACGTCAGCACAAAACTATTCGTCTGGAGCTTCATGAAATGGGTTTCCATGGCCGAGCAGCCCCACACAAGCTTAAGATTACCATGCGCAATGCCAAGCGTCGGCTGGAGTGGTGTAAAGCTCGCCGCCATTGGACTCTGGAGCAGTGGAGTTCTATGGAGTGATGAATCACACTTCCCCATCTGGCAGTCCTATGGACAAATCTGGGTTTGGTGGATGCCAGGTGAACACTACCTATCCCAATGCATAGTGCCAACTGTAAAGTTTGGTGGAGGAGGAATAATGGTGAGGGGCTGTTTTTCTTGGTTCGGACTAGACCCCGTAGTTCCAGTGTAGGGACATCTTAATGCTACAGCATACAATGACATTCTAGACGATTCTGTACTTCCAACTTTGTGGCAACAGTTTGGGGAAGGCCCTTTCCTGTTTAAGCATGACAAGTCCCCGTGCAAAAAGCAAGGTCCATACAGAAGTGATTTGTCGAGATTGGTGTAGAAGAACTTGATTGGCCTGCACAGAGACCTAACCTCAACCTCATCAAACACCTTTAGGATGAATTCGAACTCTGACTGCAAGCCAGGCCCAATCGCCCAAAATCAGTGCCCGACCTCACTAATGCTCTTGTCCCCGCAGCAACGTTCCAACATCTAGTGGAAAGCCTTCCCAGAAGTGTGGAGGCTGTTATAGCAGCAAAGGGGGGACCAACTCCATATTAATGCCCATGATTTTGAAATGAGATGTTTTTTTTTTTTTTTTACCTTTATTTAACTAGGCAAGTCAGTTAAGAACACATTCATATTTTCAATGACGGCCTGGGAACAGTGGGTTAACTGCCTGTTCAGGGGCAGAACGACAGATTTGTACCTTGTCAGCTCGGGGGTTTGAACTCGCAACCTTCCGGTTACTAGTCCAACGCTCTAACCACTAGGCTACGCTGCCGCCCCAGCGCCCCAGCACACCCAGCGAGCAGGTGTCCACATACCTTTGATCATGTAGTGTATCTGAAACACGTCTCAAATTACACCTACACATGTTGACACAAACTGTTGTAATTCGTCTGCCATTGACTCTACTGCTGTATGTGTGAGCCTGAACCATGGCTGTTCGGTATTCTGACCCTTCCTCCATTCCAGAGCAGCTGTGTCTGTGTTTGTCTGTACTGCCCAGACCGTTGTGTTGTGTTCCTCACCTTGCTCTCCTTCAGATGGTCCTCCTCCTTAACGGCTGGGATTATCTTCAGGGTGATGGAGCCCTGAGACTGGGACTGAATGGCAACACACAGAGAGGAGCAGGATGTTAGCTTCACAGAAATACACTTTGAACACAATTTCAACCACTGTATCTTCGCAGCAGAGTTGATACGGCATGTATTGCCAACATAAATCAAAGGAAAACAGTGCTGTTGGTGCTAGTGGTCTAAAAAATTAGGAAGACAATAAGTATTCTACTCTAGTCTCACCAGAAGCTGACTGATCTCATCAGGTCTTTTGTGAATGATGGAGATGCCGTTGACTTCCCGTAGCTCGTCTCCTACATGGACCAGTCCTGGATGGAGGGGAGGAGGTGGTGAGGGGAGACAACAGATGAGCAGAAGTAGAGATCTATGCCTGGGTTCCTATTCCCTATATAGTGCACTCCTTTTGACCAGGGCCTATAGAATCTGGTCAAAAGTAGTGGACTGTATAGGGATTAGGGTGCCGTTTGGGTTGCACACCATATCGTGTATCGAGGAGATCTTGCACAGCACTGTATCAGTAGCAGGTGTACTATATCTATCATACCGCTATTAACTGGGATGAGATATGAACAATAGGGCTTGGGAGTGGTGGTATCACTCTCCTCAGTCATGATCTACTGCAGTCACATCATTGAAACCTGACAAAGAGGGATGAGCGATAGGATCAATTCATCTCATCACTGCTCAGAGAGGGAGAGAGGAAGAGAGGACAGAAAGGGAGAGAGGGAGGGAGGGCAAAGAGGGAGAAGGGGAGAGAGGGAGAAAGGGAGCGAGGAAGGGAGGGCAGAGAGGGAGAGAGGGAGAGAGGGATGATATGAAGAAACAGACAAGCACATAATGTACTGTACAGAGAAACAAACAGATGGTAATGCCCCTTTTTCTATTGACCCCCCCCCCCCCACACACACATACACACTAAACACACACCGAACATAATAAAGAAACGCACGTCTCCCTCCCAATGTGCAGGTGGTATTTCCATGGTAACAGCAGTGGTCAGCTCGTTGGAGAGAGTGTGTAATGTGTGATATGTGATTGGCTCTCAGGGGAAAGACAGAACACGGCTTCAAACAGCCTGTTAACCACAGAGATCCTCGTCTGTCTGTCTACCACCGTCTCCCTCTCTCTCTCGCCATGCTGCTGCTTTAATCTCTGCAACATCTCAGACTCATTAGTGGAGGATCCTCCCAGCTGTAGCTTCTACACACCTCAATAAAATGTATATCCACTGACATGCTTTAGGCTACAGTGCACTGCTGCATAGAAGGTCATATGTGTTCAGGCTTCTGATTATGTGTCTAAGTTACATTGTCTCGGTTAGCCTTGCCTTCAGACATATTATGTCTGGTAAAATTATCTGAGCATCTCATTTGACAGACCAACAAAAACTCCCTGTTTTGTCTGCACAAGTTCCAGAGGAAGGGGATGATGAATCAAGACGTATCAGACAGTATGGGTTAAGACCAGACACAGAGAGGGACAGGATGGGACTGAATCACTCACCACTCCGGTCTGCAGCCCCGCCCCTCATGATGCGGGCCACGATCACAGACCCTGTGGTCTCATCCCGTCTGATGGTGGCCCCCTGGGAACAGAGAGATGAGCGTTTCCTCCTCCCAGGATTGTATCCTCATTCTTCCCATCTCTTTTCTCTTATTTTATTTGTTTCTTTACGATCAATCAATCAACACAGCACCAGTCCCACTTCCCACTTCCATATATACAGTGGGGAGAACAAGTATTTGATACACTGCCTATTTTGCAGGTTTTCCTACTTACAAAGCATGTAGAGGTCTGTAATTTTTACTGTGAGAGACGGAATCTAAAACAAAAATCCAGAAAATCATAGTGTATGATTTTTAAGTAATTCTTTAGCATTTTATTGCATGACATAAGTATTTGATACATCAGAAAAGCAGAACTTAATATTTGGTACAGAAACCTTTGTTTGCAATTACATAGATCATACGTTTCCTGTAGTTCTTGACCAGGTTTGCACACACTGCAGCAGGGATTTTGGCCCACTCCTCCATACAGACCTTCTCCAGATCCTTCAGGTTTCGGTGCTGTCGCTGGGCAATACGGACTTTCAGCTCCCTCCAAAGATTTTCTATTGGGGAGACTGGCTAGGCCACTCCAGGACCTTGAGATGCTTCTTACGGAGCCACTCCTTAGTTGCCCTGGCTGTGTGTTTCGGGTCGTTGTCATGCTGGAAGACCCAGCCACGACCCGTCTTCAATGCTCTTACTGAGGGAATGAGGTTGTTGGCCAAGATCTTGCGATACATGGCCCCATCCATCCTCCCCTCAATATGGTGCAGTCGTCCTGCCCCCTTTGCAGAAAAGCATCCCCATAGAATGATGTTTCCACCTCCATGCTTCACGGTTGGGATGGTGTTCTTGGGGTTGTACTCATCCTTCTTCTTCCTCCAAACACGGCGAGTGGAGTTTAGACCAAAAAGCTCTATTTTTGTCTCATCAGACCACATGACCTTCTCCCATTCCTCCTCTGGATCATCCAGATGGTCATTGGCAAACTTCAGACGGGCCTGGACATGCGCTGGCTTGAGCAGGGGGACCTTGCGTGCGCTGCAGGATTTTAATCCATGACGGAGTAGTGTGTAACTAATGGTTTTCTTTGAGACTGTGGTCCCAGCTCTCTTCAGGTCATTGACCAGGTACTGCCGTGTAGTTCTGGGCTGATCCCTCGCCTTCCTCATGATCATTGATGCCCCACGAGGTGAGATCTTGCATGGAGCCCCAGACCGAGGGTGATTGACCGTCATCTTGAACTTCTTCCATTTTCTAATAATTGTGCCAACAATTGTTGCCTTCTCACCAAGCTGCTTGCCTATTGTTCTGTAGCCCATCCCAGCCTTGTGCAGGTCTACAATTTTATCCCTGATGTCCTTACACAGCTCTCTGAGTCTTTGCCATTGTGGAGAGGTTGGAGTATACAGGTAATGAGTGGAGAACAGGAGGGCTTCTTAAAGAAAAAACTAACGGGTCTGTGAGAGCCGGAATTCTTACTGGTTGGTAGGTGATCAAATACTTATGTCATGCAATAAAATGCAAATTAATTACTTAAAAATCATACAATGTGATTGTCTGGATTTTTGTTTTAGATTCCGTCTCTCACAGTTGAAGTGTACCTATGATAAAAAATTACAGACCTCTACATGCTTTGTAAGTTGGAAAACCTGCAAAATCGGCAGTGTATCAAATACTTGTTCTCCCCACTGTATCTCCTCATCCCCTCATCCTCTCATCCTCTACCATTTTATCTCTTTCCCCCATCCCCCTGTCATCCTCTCTGTTACAATGGCTCACCAGTGGTTCCTTGTTCTTGACCAGTCTGACAATCTTCACTGACTCCTCCTCCAGCTCGTCCTCGAAGTCGTCAGGCAGCGGTGGCAACACGGGGTCAAAGTTCTTCTGAGCAACCGTGTCATGAACGGACAAAACTGCCTGATGGGAGATAGCAGAGAGAGAAGGATTAATGTTAGAATTGCAGAACAGCATTCTGGGCAGTGGTGTAAAGTACTTAAGTAAAAATACTTTAAAGTACTACTTAAGTAGTTTTTTGGGGTATCTGTATTTTAATACATCCATAAAGAAAATGATGTACTTTTTACTCCATACATTTTCCCCTGACATCCAAAAGTACTCGTTACAGTTTGAATGCTTAGCAGGACAGGTAAACTTTCACACACTTATCAAGAGAACCTCCCTGGTCATCCCTAATGCCTCTGATCTAGGGGACTCACTAAATACATGCTTCGTTTATAAGTTATGTCTGAGTTGGAGTGTGTCCCTGGCTATCTGTAACTTTTTTTAAACTATAAAATTTGGCCTTCTGCTTTGCTTAATATAAGGAATTTGAAATGATTTACTTTTGATACTTAAGTATATTTAAAACCAAAGACTTTTACTCAAGTAGTATTTTACTGGGTGACTTTCACTTTTACTTGAGTCATTTCCCATTAAGGTATCTTTACTTTTACTCAAGTATGACAACTGGGTACTTCTTCCACCATTGATTCTGAGTATACCAAATATTAGGAATACCTTTGAATACTCAGTGTACATAGAGATTGACATAGATCAAGCTATTCAATACATATGGATGCATGAATAGCCACCCTACCTTCCATAACCAGGTCTCTATGTGTGTATGGGGTTTTTGTTTACCTTGAGATGGGGGGACGTCAAGAGCTGTAGGAGTTCCTTCTCCTCAACACTCATTGGTCCACTCTGCAGCTCCTCTGCCACCTGCCAATCACAACAGAGCTATCAGTCAGACCATGACCTCTGACCTGGAATAAATCTGTGTGTCCAACAGTGTGGGCTTGGGATATAACTGAAAAATGTAGCAGATATATACTGAAAGTGTAGCAGACTATTAGCAGTAGTAGTCTAGAATAGAATCAACAAATATAGATATATACTGTAGAGTTGTACGGCTGTTGCCTAAAGCAGCAATATACAGTGTGTGCTTGCACACACAAATACACACACAGGAGAATAAGCAGCCAGGAGTTATGGCTCAGCACTTTTCCACTTAACTGGCGTGAGGAGAGAGAGGAGAGGCAGGATGTGGAGAGAGTTTCATTAGCGTTGAGATGAATCAGCACTTTCAGAACACAACACATTACTGTACTGTAACTCTATAAATCCACATACCTTACTACCTGCCTCTACCGCTCCTCTGTCTCAGCAAACACACTGGGACCGACTCTATTGGACGGGTGCTTCACACTTCGGCAGTGTGTGTGGTGTGTGTGTTCCTTGTTTGTGTGTGTGTGTGCGTGCTTTGTTGAACTTACATCCTCAGCCAAAGAGGCGGCGCTGTGAAGGACAGGTGTAGGACTCTGGCGCTCGTACTGTCTCAGCTTCTCATGGATCTGCAACATGTAGTTCAATCACCGGAAAGGTCAGGGAGATCAAGCACACACACACGCACACATACACAAATTTAACAACATAAGTGTACCATAAATTCCATGAACATTGGCAACATTGCCACCCAGCAGGGTCCCAACTTTCACTGGGGGTGGGGGGGGCATGCCTCCCAAAGATTCTGAATTTGCCTTTTTGCCCCTCTAGTTTTATAATTGGAATGTGACACAAAAAGAGGCCTAGATGTGCTTTAGGACCATGCGGATGCCTCCGAGCGGTCGGGTAGGCTGTTTCGAGTGTTTATCCAACTGGATAAAATAAATACTGTATATATATATATATATATATATATATATATATATACTGTACCAGTCAAAAGTTTGGACACACCTACTCATTCAGGCTGTTAGCTAGCCTGCCAGCTTAGTGGAGTCTGCCACTAGCACTGTCAGTGTAGTCAGCTCAGCTATCCCCATTGAGACCTAGTCTGTGCCTCGACCGAGGTTGGGCAAAACTAAACATGGCGGTGTTCGCCTTAGCAATCTCACTAGGATAAAGACCTCCTCCACTCCTGCCATTATTGAAAGAGATCGTGATACTTCACATCTCAAAATAGGGCTACTTAATGTTAGATCCCTCACTTTAAAGGCAGTTATAGTCAATGAACTAAACACTGATCATAATCTTGATGTGATTGGCCTGACTGAAACATTTTATTTATTTTTATTTCACCTTTATTTAACCAGGTAAACTAGTTGAGAACAAGTTCTCATTTGCAACTGCGACCTGGCCAAGATAAAGCATAGCAGATCGACACATACAATAACACAGAGTTACACATGGAATGAACAAAACATACAGTCAATAATACAGTAGAAAAAAAAGAAAGAAAAGTCTATGTACAGTGAGTGCAAATAAGGTCAAATAAGGGAGTTATGGCAATAAATAGGCCATGGTGGCGAAGTAATTACAATATGGCAATTTAACACTGGAATGGTAGATGTGCAAAAGATGGATGTGCAAGTAGAGATACTGTGGTGCAAAAGGAGCTAAATAAATAAATACAGTATGGGAATGAGGTAGATAGATGGGCTGTATACAGATGGGCTATGAACAGGTGCAGTGATCTATGAGCTGCTCTGACAGCTGGTTCTTAAAGCTAGTGAGGGAGATGGGAATCTCCAGCTTCAGTGATTTTTGCAGTTCGTTCCAGTCAATGGCAGCAGAGAACTGGAAGGAAAGGCGACCAAAGGAGGAATTGGCTTTGGGGGTGACCAGTGAGATATACCTGCTGGAGCATGTGCTATGAGTGGGTGCTGCTATGGTGACCAGCGAGCTGAGATAGGGCGGGGCTTTACCTAGCAGAGACTTGTAGATAACCTGTAGCCAATGGGTTTGGCGACAGTATGAAGCGAGGGCATGGCTTAAGCCTGATGAATTTACTGTGTTAAATGAGGCCTCTCCTCCTGGTTACACTAGTGACCATATCCCCCGTGCATCCCGCAAAGGCGGAGGTGTTGCTAACATTTACGATAGCAAATTTCAATTTACAAAAAAAAATGGCGCTTTCATCTTTTGAGCTTCTAGTCATGAAATCTATGCAGCCTACTCAATCACTTTTTATAGCTACTGCTTACAGGCCTCCTGGGCCATATACAGCGTTCCTCACTGAGTTCCTATCGGACCTTGTAGTCATAGCAGATAATATTCTAATTTTTGGTGATTTTAATATTCACATGGAAAAGTCCACAGACCCACTCCAAATGCTTTCGGAGCCATCATTGACTCAGTGGGTTTTGTTCAACATGTCTATGGACCTACTCACTGTCACAGTCACACTCTGGACCTAGTTTTGTCCCATGGAATAAATGTTGTGGATCTTAATGTTTTTCCTCATAATCCTGGACTATCAGACCACCATTTTATTACATTTGCAATCGCAACAAATAATCTGCTCAGACCCCAACCAAGGAGCATCAAAAGTCGTGCTATAAATTCTCACACAACACAAAGATTCCTTGATGCCCTTCCAGACTCCCTCTGCCTACCCAAGGACGTCAGAGGACAAAAATCAGTTAACCACCCAACTGAGGAACTCAATTTAACCTTGTGCAATACCCTAGATGCAGTTGCACCCCTAAAAACAAAAAACATTTGTCATAAGAAACTAGCTCCCTGCAATACAGAAAATACCCGAGCTCTGAAGCAAGCTTCCAGAAAATTGAATGGAAATGGTGCCACACCAAACTGGAAGTCTTCCGACTAGCTTGGAAAGACAGTACCGTGCAGTATCGAAGAGCCCTCACTGCTGCTCGATCATCCTATTTTTCCAACTTAATTGAGAAAAATAAGAACAATCCAAAATGTATTTTTGATACTGTCGCAAAGCTAACTAAAAAGCAGCATTCCACAAGTGAGGATGGCTTTCACTTCAGCAGTAAAAAATTCATGAACTTCTTTGAGGAAAAGATCATGATCATTAGAAAGCAAATTACAGACTCCTCTTTAAATCTACGTATTCCTCCAAAGCTCAGTTGTCCTGAGTCTGCACAACTCTGCCAGGACCTAGGATCAAGAGAGACACTCAAGTGTTTTAGTACTATATCTCTTGACACAATGATGAAAATAATCCTGGCCTCTAAACCTTCAAGCTGCATACTAAAGAGCTGCTTCCTGTGCTTGGCCCTCCTATGTTGAACATAATAAACGGCTCTCTATCCACCGGATGTGTACCAAACTCACTAAAAGTGGCAGTAATAAAGCCTCTCTTGAAAAAGCCAAACCTTGACCCAGAAAATATAAAAAACTATCGGCCTATATCGAATCTTCCATTCCTCTCTAATGTTTTTGAAAAATCTGTTGCGCAGCAACTCACTGCCTTCCTGAAGACAAACAATGTATATGAAATGCTTCAGTCTGGTTTTAGACCCCATCATAGCACTAAGACTGCACTTGTGAAGGTGGTAAATGACCTTTTAATGGCGTCAGACCGAGGCTCTGCATCTGTCCTCGTGCTCCTAGACCTTAGTGCTGCTTTTGATACCATCGATCACCACATTCTTTGGAAGATTGGAAACCCAAATTGGTCTACACGGACAAGTTCTGGCCTGGTTTAGATCTTATCTGTTGGAAAGATATCAGTTTGTCTCTGTGAATGGTTTGTCCTCTGACAAATCAACTGTAAATTTCGGTGTTCCTCAAGGTTCCGTTTTAGGACCACTATTGTTTTCACTATATATTTTACGTCTTGGGGGATGTCATTCGAAAACATAATGTTAACTTTCACTGCTATGCGGATGACACACAGCTGTACATTTCAATGAAACATGGTGAAGCCCCAAAATTGCCCTCGCTAGAAGCCTGTGTTTCAGACATAAGGAAGTGGATGGCTGCAAACGTTCTACTTTTAAACTCGGACAAAACAGAGATGCTTGTTTTAGGTCCCAAGAAACAAAGAGATCTTATGTTGAATCTGACAATTAATCTTGATGGTTGTACAGTCGTCTCAAATAAAACTGTGAAGGACCTCGGCATTACTTTGGACCCTAATCTCTCTTTTGACGAACATATCAAGCCTGTTTCAAGAACAGCTTTTTTCCATCTACGTAACATTTCTCCCATAGAGCTCCATTTTTATGGATGGTCTGCCTACCCATGTGAGAGACGCAGACTCGGTCTCAACCTTTAAGTCTTTACTGAAGACTCATCTCTTCAGTGGGTCATATGATTGAGTGTAGTCTGGCCCAGGAGTGTGAAGGTGAACGGAAAGGCTCTGGAGCAACGAACCGCCCTTGCTGTCTCTGCCTGGCCGGTTCCCCCCTCTCCACTGGGATTCTCTGCCTCTAACCCTATTACAGGGGCTGAGCCACTGGCTTACTGGTGCTCTTTCATGCCGTCCCTAGGAGGGGTGCGTCACTTGAGTGGGTTGAGTCACTGATGTGATCTTCCTGTCTGGGTTGGCGCCCCCCCTTGGGTTGTGCCGTGGCGGAGATCTTTGTGGGCTATACTCAGCCTTGTCTCAGGATGGTAAGTTGGTGGTTGAAGATATCCCTCTAGTGGTGTGGGGCCTGTGCTTTGGCAAAGTGGGTGGGGTTATATCCTTCCTGTTTGGCCCTGTCTGGGGATATCATCGGATGTGGCCACAGTGTCTCCTGACCCCTCCTGTCTCAGCCTCCAGTATTTATGCTGCAGTAGTTTATGTGTCGGGGGGCTAGGGTCAGTCTGTTATATCTGGAGTACTTCCTGTCTTATCCGGTGTCCTGTGTGAATTTAAGTATGCTTTCTCTAATTCTCTCTTTCTCTCTTTCTTTCTCTCTCTCGGAGGACCTGAGCCCTAGGACCGTGCCTCAGAACTACCTGGCATGATGACTCCTTGCTGTCTCCAGTCCACCTCGCCGCGCTGCTGCTCCAGTTTCAACTGTTCTTCCTGCGGCTATGGAACCCTGACCTGTTCACTGGATGTGCTACCTGTCCCAGACCTGCTGTTTTCAACTCTCTAGAGACAGCAGGAGCAGTAGAGATACTCTTAATGATCGGCTATGAAAAGCCAACTGACATTTACTCCTGAGGTGCTGACTTGCTGCACACTCGACAACTACTGTGATTATTATTATTTGACCATGCTGGTCATTTATGAACATTTGAACATCTTGGCCATGTTCTGTTGTAATCTCCACCCGGCACAGTCAGAAGAGGACTGGCCAACCCTCATAGCCTGGTTCCTCTCTAGGTTTCTTTCTAGATTTTGGCCTTTCTAGGGAGTTTTTCCTCGCCACCATGCTTCTACACCTGCATTGCTTGCTGTTTGGGGTTTTAGGCTGGGTTTCTGTACAGCACTTTGAGATATCAGCTGACGTAAGAAGGGCTGTATAGATTAATTTGACTTGATTTGATGATTCAAGGGTTTTTCTTTATTTTGTCTATTTTCTACATTGTAGAATAATAGGGAAGACATCAAAACTATGCAATAACACATATGGAATCATGTACTGACCAAAAAAGTGTTAAACAAATGAAAATATATTTGAGATTTGAGATTTTTCAAATTAGCCACCCTTTGCCTTGATGACAGCTTTGCACATTCTTGGCATTCTCTCAATCAGTTTCATGAGCTAGTCACCTGGAATGCATTTCAATTAACATTTCTTTCCCCCTTCTGATGACCAGGTGGCGAATCGCATCTCTGCATGTCTGGCAGACATATCAGTGTGGATGACGGATCACCACATCAAGCTGAACCTCGGCAAGACGGAGCTGCTCTTCCTCCCGGGGAAGGACTGCCCGTTCCATGATCTCGCCATCACGGTTGACAACTCCATTGTGTCCTCCTCCCAGAGCGCTAAGAACCTTGGCGTGATCCTGGACAACACCCTGTCGTTCTCAACTAACATCAAGGCGGTGGCCCGTTCCTGTAGGTTCATGCTCTACAACATCCGCAGAGTACGACCCTGCCTCACACAGGAAGCGGCGCAGGTCCTAATCCAGGCACTTGTCATCTCCCGTCTGGATTACTGCAACTCGCTGTTGGCTGGGCTCCCTGCCTGTGCCATTAAACCCCTACAACTCATCCAGAACGCCGCAGCCCGTCTGGTGTTCAACCTTCCCAAGTTCTCTCACGTCACCCCGCTCCTCCGCTCTCTCCACTGGCTTCCAGTTGAAGCTCGCATCCGCTACAAGACCATGGTGCTTGCCTACGGAGCTGTGAGGGGAACGGCACCTCAGTACCTCCAGGCTCCTATCAGGCCCTACACCCAAACAAGGGCACTGCGTTCATCCACCTCTGGCCTGCTCGCCTCCCTACCACTGAGGAAGTACAGTTCCCGCTCAGCCCAGTCAAAACTGTTCGCTGCTCTGGCCCCCCAATGGTGGAACAAACTCCCTCACGACGCCAGGACAGCGGAGTCAATCACCACCTTCCGGAGACACCTGAAACCCCACCTCTTTAAGGAATACCTAGGATAGGATAAAGTAATCCCTCTCACCCCCCTTAAAAGATTTAGATGCACTACTGTTCCACTGGATGTCATAAGGTGAATGCACCAATTTGTAAGTCGCTCTGGATAAGAGCGTCTGCTAAATGACTTAAATGTAAATGTAATTTCTTTCCTTCTTGTGTTTGAGCCAATCAGTTGTGTTATGACAGACGATAGCCCTATTTGGTAAAGACCAAGTCCATATTATGGCAAGAACAGCTCAAATATTCAAAGAGAAACGACAGTCCATCATTACTTTAAGACCTGAAGGTCAGTCAATGCAGTCGCAAAAACCATCAAGATGAAACTGACTCTCATGAGGACCGTCACAGGAAAAGAAGACCCAGAGTTATCTCTGCTGCAGAGAATAAGTTCAAGTAACAGACACATCTCAACATCAACTGTTCAGAGGTTGACTGCGTGAATCAGGCCTTCATGGTCGAATTGTTGCAACAACAAAAAACACTACTAAAAGTCACCAATAAGAAGAAGAGACTTGCTTGGGCCAAGAAACACGAGCAATGGACATTAGACTGGTGGAAATCTGTCCATTGTTCTGATGAGTCCAAATGTGAGATTTTTGGTTCCAACTGCCGTGCCTTTGTGAGACGTGGAGTAGGTGAACGGACGATCTCTGCATGTGTGGTTGCCGTGAAGCATGGAGGAGGAGGTGGGATGGTGTGGGGGTGCTTTGCTGGTGACACTGTCAGTGATTTATTTAGAATTCAAGGTACATTTAACCAGCATGGCTACCACAGCATTCTGCAGTGATACACCATCACATCTGGTTTGCGCTTAGTGGGACTATTTTTTTCTTCTTCTACAGGACAATGACCTAACACACCTATAGGCTGTCTAAGGGCTATTTGACCAATAGGGAGAGGGATGGAGTGCTGCATCAGATGACCCGGCCTCCACAATCACCCAACCTCAACCCAACTGAGATGGTTTGAGATGAGTTGGACCATAGAGTGAAGGAAAAGCAGCCAACAAGTGCTCAGCATTTGTGGGAACTCCTTCAAGACTGTTGGAAAAGCATTTACCCATGAAGCTGGTTGAGAGAATGCCATGAGTGCGCAAAGCTGTCATCAAGGCAAATGGTGGCTACCTTGAAGAATCTCAAATATAAAATATATTTTGATTTGTTTAACACTTTTTTGGTTCCTACATGATCCCATGTGTGTTAGTTTTGATGTCTTCACTATTATTCTACAATGTAGAAAACAGTTCAAATAAAGAAAAACTCTTGAATGAGTAGGTGTGTTCAAACTTATGACTGGTACTATATATATAGTTATGTCCCCCACACTTCTAAAACCAACGTTTTGCCTCTGCCACCCAGTCTTATGTGTACCTTCATGAGGTAGCCCAGGCTCTTCTCACTGAAGACATCTTTGAGGAAGACCATGTCCTCCTTGTGGTTGGCATCAGGACGCAGCTGGGACGTCAACAGGGCCAGAGTCTCGTGCAGGCCTGTGGAGAGGAGGGAGGGTGAAGGAACTGGGATCCGTCTTTGTTTACATCCTCAGATCCGACGGAGTAATGTAATATATAATGGTAGATACCATTTAGCAGACGCTTTTATCCAAAGAGATTTTCAGTCATGCACGCACACATTTTACGTAGGGGCAGTCCTGGGATTCAGACCCTCTACCCTGGCCAACTAAGCCTGGGATTCAAACCCACTACCCTGGCCAACTAAGCCTGGGATTCAAACCCACTACCCTGGCCAACTAAGCCTGGGATTCAAACCCACTACCCTGGCCAACTAAGCCTGGGATTCAAACCCACTACCCTGGCCAACTAAGCCTGGGATTCAAACCCACTACCCTGGCCAACTAAGCCTGGGATTCAAACCCACTACACTGGCCAACTAAGCCTGGGATTCAAACCCACTACCCTGGCCAACTGAGCCTGGGATTCAAACCCACTTCCCTGGCCAACTAAGCCTGGGATTCAAACCCACTTCCCTGGCCAACTAAGCCTGGGATTCAAACCCACTTCCCTGGCCAACTAAGCCTGGGATTCGATTTTGATGCATAAAGATTGTACCTTTTCTGGTGTATTTCATCTTACCTGTGCCTGCTGAGAGGACCGGCATGGCTTCTTTCATGGGTCAACAAAAAGGTGAGGCCTGGCAAAGAGAAGCAGAGAAAATGGATGAAAAGGAGTCACATACTCCAATTTAGTTCTTCTTCATCTCATACACACTGCGTTTTCCTGAAGAGGATGTCACTGGGAGAAAACTGTTTAAGGGTTTTGCAGGCAGTTTTAGGTGATCCTAAAAGTTCTGCATACTCTAATGATGTGTGTATCTCGGTGTGTGTGTGTGTGTGTGTGTGTGTGTGTGTGTGTGTGTGTGTGTGTGTGTGTGTGTGTGTGTGTGTGTGTGTGTGTGTGTGTGTGTGTGTGTGTGTGTGTGTGTGTGTGTGTGTGTCTGGAACAGATGTGCTGGGATCTGGAGAGCGGTAGACTAATGGTGCCAGTACATCCTCTATAGACAGGTTCTAGCCTGCGTATTAGACTTCTTATGCAGTAACCAGCCAACGCCTCACCTCAGTGTGTGTGTGTGTGTGTGTGTGTGTGTGTGTGTGTGTGTGTGTGTGTGTGTGTGTGTGTGTGTGTGTGTTAATAAGATAGAGATGTAAAGTAGCGTGATACACTCTCAATGCGGGCACCATTCATCACATTGACTGCTAGCACCGTGTCCACTGTGCTGTGGGCTGCAGGGTATTTTGGCATTTTATTAGGATCCCCATTAGCTGTTGCAAAAACAGCAGCTACACTTCCTGGGGTCCACACAAAACATGAAAAATAATACAGAATGACATAATACAGAACATCATTAGACAAGAACAGCTCAAGGACAGAACTACATACATTTTTTTTAAAGGCACACGTAGCCTACATGTCAATGCATACACACCAACTATCTAGGTCAAAGAGGGGAGAGGCGTTGCTTTATCTGTTTTTTGAAACCAGGTTTGCTATTTATTTGAGCAATCGGAGATGGAAGGAAGTTCCATCCAACAATGGCTCTATATAATACTGTATGTTTTCTTGAATTTGTTCTGGATTTGGGGACTGTGAAAAGACCCCTGGTGGCATGTCTGGTGGAATAAGTGTGTGTGTCAGAGATGTGTGTAAGTTGACTATGCGAAACAATTTGGAATTCTCAACATATTAATGTTTCTTATCAAAAGAAGAAGTGATGCAGTCAGTCTCAACTCTTAGTATTTACGGTGGGGCAAAAAAGTATTTAGTCAGCCACCAATTGTACAAGTTCTCCCACTTAAAAAGATGAGAGAGGCCTGTAATTTTCATCATAGGTACACTATGACAGACAAAATGAGAAGAAAAAAAATCCAGAATATCACATTGTAGGATTTTTAATGAATTTATTTGCAAATTATGGTGGAAAATTAAGTATTTGGTCAATAACAAAAGTTTATCTCAATACTTTGTTATATACCCTTTGTTGGCAATGACAGAGGTCAAACATTTTCTATAAGTCTTCACTAGGTTTTCACACACTATTTGCTGGTATTTTGGCCCATTCCTCCATGCAGATCTCCTCTAGAGCAGTGATGTTTTGGGGCTGTTGCTGGGTAACACGGACTTTCAACTCCCTCCAAAGATTTTCTATGGGGTTGAGATCTGGAGACTGGCTAGGCCACTCCAGGACCTTGAAATGCTTCTTACGAAGCCACTCCTTCGTTGCCCGGGCGGTGTGTTTGGGATCATTGTCATGCTGAAAGACCCAGCCCCGTTTCATCTTCAATGCCCTTGCTGATGGAAGGAGGTTTTCACTCAAAATCTCACGATACATGGCCCCATTCATTTTTTCCTTTACACGGATCAGTCGTCCTGGTCCCTTTGCAGAAAAACAGCCCCAAAGCATGATGTTTCCACCCACATGCTTCACAGTAAGTATGGTGTTCTTTGGATGCAACTCAGCATTCTTTGTCCTCCAAACATGACGAGTTGAGTTTTTACCAAAAAGTTATATTTTGGTTTCATCTGACCATATGACATTCTCCCAATCTTCTTCTGGATCATCCAAATGCTCTCTAGCAAACATCAGATGGGCCTGGACATGTACTGGCTTAAGCAGGGGGACACGTCTGGCACTGAATTATTTGAGTCCCTGGCGGCGTAGTGTGTTACTGATGGTAGGCTTTGTTACTTTGGTCCCAGCTCTCTGCAGGTCATTCACTAGGTCCCCCCGTGTGGTTCTGGTATTTTTGCTCTCCGTTCTTGTGATCATTTTGACCCCACGGGGTGAAATCTTGTGTGGAGCCCCAGATCGAGGGAGATTATCAGTGGTCTTGTATGTCTTCTATTTCCTAATAATTGCTCCCATAGTTGATTTCATCAAACCAAGCTGCTTACCTATTGCAGATTCAGTCTTCCCAGCCTGGTGCAGGTCTACAATTTTGTTTCTGGTGTCCTTTGACAGCTCTTTGGTCTTGGCCATAGTGGAGTTTGGAGTGTGACTGTTTGAGGTTGTGGACAGGTGTCTTTTATACTGATAACAAGTTCAAACAGGTGCCCTTAATACAGGTAACGAGTGGAGGACAGAGAAGCCTCTTAAAGAAGAAGTTACAGGTCTGTGAGAGACAGAAATCTTGCTTGTTTGTAGGTGACCAAATACTTATTTTCCACCATAATTTGCAAATAAATTCATTAAAAATGTGATTTTCTGGATTTATTTCTCTCATTTTGTCTGTCATAGTTGAAGTGTACCTATGATGAAAATTACAGGCCTCTCTCATCGTTTTAAGTGGGAGAATTTGCACAATTTGTGGCTGACTAAATACTTTTTTGCCCCACTGTATATCAGCCCTCTGATTACAATTAAGAGCAAAATGTGCCACTCTGTTCTGGGCCAGCTGCAGCTTAACTAGGTACTTCCTTGCAGCACTGGACCACACGACTGGACAATAATCAATGTTAGCCTAAACCAGAGCCTGCAGAACTTGCTTTTTGGAGTGTGGTGTCAAAAAAGCAGAGCATCTCTTTAGAATGGCTCGACCTATCCCCATCTTTGCGACCATTGAATCTATATGTTTTGACCATGACTGTTTACAATCTAAGGTAACACCAAGTCATTTAGTCTCCTCAACTTGTTCAACAGCCACACCATTCATTACCAGATTCAGCTGAGGTCTAGCACTTAAGGAATGATTTGTACCAAATACAATGCTCTTAGTTTTAGAGATGTTCAGGACCAGTTTATCACTGGCCACCCATTCCAAAACAGACTGCAACTCTTTGTTATGGGTTTCGGTGACTTCATTAGCTGTGGTTGCTGATGCGTATATGGCTGAATCATCAGCATACATGGACACACATGCTTTGTTTAATCCCAGTGGCAGGTCATTGGTAAAAATAGAAAAGAGTATAGGGCCTAGAGAGCTGCCCTGAGATACACCACACTTTACATGTTTGACATTAGAGACGCTTCATTAAAGAAAACCCTTTGAGTTCTATTAGATAGATAGCTCTGAATCCACGATATGGCAGAGGTTGAAAAGACCTAGCACTTAAGTTTTTTCAACAAAGGTTATGGTCAATAATATCAAAGACTGCACTGAAATCTAACAGTACAGCTCTCACAATCTTCTTATTATCAATTTATTCAACCAATCATCAGTCATTTGTGTCAGTGCAGTACATGTTGAGTGCCCTTCTCTATAAGCATGCTGAAAGTCTGTTGTTAATTTGTTTACAGAGAAATAGTATTGTATTTGGTCAAACAATTTTTTCCAACAGTTTGCTAAGAGCTGGCAGCAAGCTTATAGGTCTGCTGTTAGAACCAGTAAAGGCTGCTTTACCACTCTTGGGTAGCGGAGACTTTCCTCTAGGCTCAGATGAAAAATATGACAGATAGGAGTGGCTATAGAGTCAACTACAATCCTCAGTAGCTTTCCATCTAAGTTGTCAATGCCCGGAGGTTTGTCATTATTGATTAATAACCATGATTTTTCCAACTCTACCACACTAACTTTACAAAATTCAAACGCGCACAGCTTTTCTTTCATTATTAGTTTTTTTTATACATGAATATAATTGCTCACTGTTTGTCATGGGAATTTCCTGCCTAAGTTTGCCCACTTTGCCAATGAAATAATCATTAAAATAATTGGCAACATCAAATGGTTTTGTGATGAATAAGCCATCTGATTCGATTAAATATGGAGTTGAATTTGTCTGTCTGCCTGTCACGCCCTGGCCATAGAGAGGCGTTTTATTCTCTATTTTGGTTAGGCCAGGGTGTGACTAGGGTGGGCATTCTATGTTATTTTTTCTATGTTTTTGTATTTCTTTGTTTTTGGCCGGGTATGGTTCTCAATCAGGGACAGCTGTCTGTCTTTGTCTCTGATTGAGAACCATACTTAGGTAGCCTTTTCCCACCTGTGTTTTGTGGGTAATTATTTTTCCGTGTGTGTTTGTGTGCACCTCGGTTGCGTCACGCTCTTTACCTGTTTGTCTTTTGGTTATTTCGGTTTCACTTTCATTAAAAGATGTGGAACTACATGCACGCTGCGCCTTGGTTGATTTATGACAGGGAGTTGGAGGTTAGCGAGCGTGACACGGCCCATAATTTCCTTTAAAGCACTCCAAAGTTCTTTCCATCGTTCTTTATATCATTAATCTTGGCTTCATAAAGAAGTTTCTTCTTCTTTTTGTTGAGTTTAGTCACACAATTTCTCAATTTGCAGTAAGTAAGCCAGTCAGGTGTACAGCCGGACTTATTAGCCACTCCCTTTGTCCCATCTCTTTCAACCATACAGTTTTTCAATTCCGCATCAATCCTTGGAGCCTTAACAGTTCTATGGTGAAGGAAGATTTGTGTGTGTGTGTGTGTGTGTGCTTGCATGTGTGTGTGAGAGTGAATATGTCCTTTCTGCTTCGTCTGTCAACTAACACCAACAACACAACCACATCCATTACACTCAAGTCTGCTGTCATCTGTGGGAGAATCATGACGATATACCCTTTTAAACAACCATTCCTTCACTGTCAAACTAACAATGAATGCCGATAAAGCTCCCTGGTCTGTTGGCAGGGAGAATTACGGCATGTCCTGGATGAAGCAAAATGCTTATAAAAATGAAATATACCTCTCAAAATATAACAAATACTACACATACTGTAACTGGAACCTTCTCCCAAAACAGATGTTATATTGTGCTTAATTCTTAGATCCACAATCTGCAATTCTGAGTAAAGTACCCTCTTAGAGAAAAAGGTGCTAAGTAGAACCATCTAGTTCTCCCTAGAACCCTTCATGTTCTACCTAGATCATTCTATGAAGGGATCTACCAATAACCATTTTATCATCTAAAGGTTATTCCTAGAACCCTCTATGAAGGGTTCTACCAAGAACCCTTGTATCTTGGGCGGGTTCTTACTAGAACCCTCTATGAATGGTTTCACCAGCCTTACTAGCCTTTCAAATTAAGTGATTTATGACAATACTGTACATTACATATATCACAAGGCCTTTCTTTGAGGGCCTATTGTAGTTATACCCTAACACAGTGGTTCCCAAACTGTGGGGTGCGCCCCCCTATAACTCTTGAAAGTCGTAATAGTAGAATGCACAAGGCGCAATTTTGAAATTGGGTAATTCATCATCAGTTTTCTTCTTGTCATGTCAGTCATTGCATACCTTAGAGAGCTATTTATAACTTGTCTGAAATGCCCAGATCAACTAGCCCATGTCAGTCATTGCATACCTTAGAGAGCTATTTATAACTTGTCTGAAATGCCCAGATCAACTAGCCCATGTCAGTCATTGCATACCTTAGAGAGTTATTTATAACTTGTCTGAAATGCCCAGATCAACTAGCCCATGTCAGTCATTGCATACCTTAGAGAGTTATTTATAACTTGTCTGAAATGCCCAGATCAACTAGCCCATGTCAGTCATTGCATACCTTAGAGAGTTATTTATAACTTGTCTGAAATGCCCAGATCAACTAGCCCATGTCAGTCATTGCATACCTTAGAGAGCTATTTATAACTTGTCTGAAATGCCCAGATCAACTAGCCCATGTCAGTCATTGCATACCTTAGAGAGTTATTTATAACTTGTCTGAAATGCCCAGATCAACTAGCCCATGTCAGTCATTGCATACCTTAGAGAGCTATTTATAACTTGTCTGAAATGCCCAGATCAACTAGCCCATGTCAGTCATTGCATACCTTAGAGAGTTATTTATAACTTGTCTGAAATGCCCAGATCAACTAGCCCATGTCAGTCATTGCATACCTTAGAGAGTTATTTATAACTTGTCTGAAATGCCCAGTCAGTTAATTGTCAGTTAATGTTTTTAGCTAGGTTTTTTAGCGCATAGATTTTGTTGCAGTGTTTGAGTTACTCAAATATCACATGAATTCACAGGCCTGCAAGTAACAATATATAGAATTGCAAGGAAATTTGCTTTAAACCTGCCGAACTGTGCTTGTGCCCATAGAAATAGATGTGGTGCACGTGCACGGAGGGAGTGGGATGTTCCCAAATGCTGGAAGGGGGTCCTAAGTGAAAAAGTTTGGGAACCCCTGCCCTAACACAGTGGTGTTAGGAAACTCCTGGTTTACAGGCTACATCAGGCCTGCAAGTAACATTATGCTGGCTTGCAAAGTGATGTTTAATTCCTATGGATATTCCTATGGAGTTTTAAATCACTCACAATCTCTATTCAGAATGGTAGAAAATATTGAAAACTGAGACTACCTCAATCACCTAAACTGTAAAAAAAACACAACAAAAAAAACATCTCAGTAATAGGTGCAATAAGTCAGATTAGATTAGTTTAGATAAATGTATGTCCTTTATCTTTGTGTAGTATAAAATGTATCAATCAATCAATGTACATGCAAACACACATACATTAAAACAAACAATTCTGAAAATCACCCTGCAATAGAGCATGCTGGGAAATGTAGAACCCTTCTTGCTTTCCAAAGAATGACCAAAGAACCCTTGTCTTCCAAAAGGGGTTCTTCATATCAAAACGTTTCTTGGTAGAACCCTGTCCCTCATACAAAAAAAGCACTGATTCCAAAACAGCATCAGCATATTTCTCCCAACTCCCCCAGCCCTCTCTCTTCCCCCTCTCCTCCTGGTGTAACCCAGGCATACGGTACAATAAGGTACGGTAAGGCAGTGTAATGGACACTCCTCTTTATGCATGCCATCTTTTATCCTGCCTTCATATCACAGACAGCCACCCAGTATACACCCTCCCTGACTACTGGTTCCCAAATGGCACCTTATTCCTTATATAGTCCACTACTTTTGACCACAGCCCATGGGCCCTGGGTGAAAGTAGTGCACTATTGGAGTAGTGCACTAACGCATAGCTAGACTGTGGGATGCATAGTATCACTGTACTGTAGACGATATTCGACCACTGTTGCCAGCAAGGCCAGTGTTAACACTGATGCCACCACTACATCCACAGCTGATTTAATACTAATGAAATGCTATTGAAATTCAACTAACAGTTTTCAAGGCTTGATTAAACAACAATTACCACTTATGCAAGTGCATCTTACGCATCCAAATTACACCTATTACACCCATCAAAACACAGACACACACACAGACTCAGAAACAATGAAAACAAAGGCAGATCCACTCAGTCGCACTTACACCCACAGATGCCAAGCCGAAGGCAATTTGGAAGGCAGGCACTTCAAACAGTGAAACTACAAAGGACTTGACTTGTTCAAGCAAGACACAGAATCCTCAGTATCAACTCAGCCAACCAGCCAGCCAGCCAGCCAACCAGCCAACCAACCAGCCAGCCAGCCAGCCAGCCAGCCAGCCAGAGAGACAGAGAGAGAGAGAGAGAGAGAGAGAGAGAGAGAGAGAGAGAGAGAGAGAGAGAGAGAGAGAGAGAGAGAGAGAGAGAGATTTGAAATGTCAGTATTCTTTTGGAATTTTTGTAAGTCTAATGTTTACTGTTAATAATTTGTAAGTCGCTCTGGATAAGAGCGTCTGCTAAATGACTTAAATGTAAAATGTAATTGTTCATTTCAATTTGGTTTATTATCTGTCAATAAAGCCCCTTCAATTGAATTGAATTGAGAGAGAGAGAGAGAGAGAGAGAGAGAGAGGGGACGAGAGAGAGAAAAGAGAGAGGGGGTGAGAGAGAGAGGGGATGAGAGAGAGGGAGAGAGAGAAAGAGAGAGAGAGAGAGAGAGGGGGGGACGAGAGAGAGAGAAAGAGAGAGGGGGTGAGAGAGAGAGGGGACGAGAGAGAGGGAGAGAGGAACACAACTAACTTAAAGAGACGGAGCTGGAGGGGAAGAGGGGGAAGAAGGAGGAAGGCAGCAGGCAAAGTAGATGGAGAGATTGATGGAGATGTTTGACACTCACCTGCGAGGGTGTTGATGCTAAACGTCCGTGTCAAAGAAAATAAAACAAAGCACAGGGTTGGATAACAATGCATTGCACTGTTCTCTCTCCTGCAAAGGACTGACACATCAACGGCCCGCTTTGACATCTCTATTGGCAGAAACTGAGCCTCCACTTGTGGAAACGGATACGCAGCATAATACATGTGATGTACAGTGGGGCAAAAAAGTATTTAGTCAGCCACCAATTGTGCAAGTTCTCCCACTCAAAAAGATGAGAGAGGCCTGTAATTTTCATCATAGGTACACTTCAACTATGACAGACGAAATTAGCATTTTCTTTTCCTGAAAATCACATTGTAGGATTTTTAATGAATTTATTTGCAAATTATGGTGGAAAGTAAGTATTTGGTCACCTACAAACAAGCAAGATTTCTGGCTCTCACAGACCTGTAACTTCTTCTTTAAGAGGCTCCTCTGACCTCCACTCGTTACCTGTATTAATGGCACCTGTTTGAACTTGTTTGTGGACACCAAAACTCCACTATGGCCAAGACCAAATAGCTGTCAAATGACACCAGAAACAAAAGTGTAGACCTGCACCAGGCTGGGAAGACTGCAATAGGTAAGCAGCTTGGTTTGAAGAAATCAACTGTGGGAGCAATTATTAGGAAATGGAAGACATACAAGACCACTGATAATCTCCCTCGATTTTTTTTATTTTTATTTCACCTTTATTTAACCAGGTAGGCAAGTTGAGAACAAGTTCTCATTTACAATTGCGACCTGGCCAAGATAAAGCAAAGCAGTTCGACACATACAACAACACAGAGTTACACATGGAGTAAAACAAACATACAGTCAATAATACAGTAAAAAAAAAAAAAAAAAAAAAAAAAACAAGTCTATATACAATGTGAGCAAATTAGGTGAGAGATCTGGGGCTCCACGTAAGATCTCACCCCGTGGAGTCAAAATGATCACAAGAACGGTGAGCAAAAATCCCAGAACCACACGGGGGGACCTAGAGAATGACCTGCAGAGAGCTGGGACCAAAGTAACGAAGCCTACCATCAGTAACACACTACGCCGCCAGCGACTCAAATCCTTCAGTGCCAGACGTGTCCCCCTGCTTAAGCCAGTACATGTCCAGGCCCGTCTGAAGTTTGCTAGAGAGCATTTGGATGATCCAGAAGAAGATTGGGAGAAAGTCATATGGTCAGATGAAACCAAAAGTAAAAACTCAACTTGTCGTGTTTGGAGGACAAAGAATGCTGAGTTGCATCCAAAGGACACCATGCCTACTTTGAGGCATGGGGGTGGAAACATCATGCTTTGGGGCTGTTTTTCTGCAAAGGGACCAAGACGACTGATCCGTGTAAAGGAAAGAATGAATGGGGCCATGTATCGTGAGAATTTGAGTGAAAACCTCCTTCCATCAGCAAGGGCATTGAAGATGAAACGGGGCTGGGTCTTTCAGCATGACAATGATCCCAAACACACCGCCCGGGCAACGAAGGAGTGGATCCGTAAGAAGCATTTCAAGGTCCTGGAGTGGCCTAGCCAGTCTCCAGATCTCAACCCCATAGAAAATCTTTGGAGGGAGTTGAAAGTCTGTGTTGCCCAGCAACAGCCCCAAAACATCACTGCTCTAGAGGAGATCTGCATGGAGGAATGGGCCAAAATACCAGTAACAGTGTGTGAAAACCTTGTGAAGACTTACAGAAGACGTTTGACCTCTGTCATTGCCAACAAAGGGTATATAACAAAATATTGAGATAAACTTTTGCTATTGACCAAATACTTATTTTCCACCATAATTTGCAAATAAATTCATTAAAAATCCTACAATGTGATTTTCTGGATTTTTTTTCTTCTCATTTTGTCTGTCATAGTTGAAGTGTACCTATGATGAAACTTACAGGCCTCTCTCATCTTTTTAAGGGGGAGAACATTCACAATTGGTGACTGACTAAATACTTTTTTGCCCCACTGTATATAAGCTGCTTGATGTATTTGATGTTTCATAAGGACAAGCTGCATTCAGCTCTGCATGTACAATAACTAGCGAGGTGGAGAGCTCTTCATGTACGGTTTAAGCAGGTACAATAATAGCTCTTTACAGGTGCAGTGTTGTAACCTAGAGTGTATTCTCCTATCAGAGTGTGCTTCAGATCCTTCCTCACCGTGCTGCTGCGATGCTACGTAATTACAGCAGGCTTAACTCCTACTGAGACAGCAACCAGCTCATGAATTATGAACAGAGAGAATGAAACAGTGGGAGAGGGTTGGAGAGATGAGAGAATGAGGTGGTAAGGAGGGGGGGGGGGGGGGGGGGATGCCTCTTTCTTGTTCTGTATCTCCTGTGAGAATAGAAACTTCTATTCCCAAGTGCCACGCCACAAGGGTAGTGTAACGATCGTTGTCCTCCTCGGATAAGGAATAGGAAGGATCAGACCAAAACGCAGTGTGGTAAGTCTCCATGTTAATTGTAATAAATAAACTGAACACTGCAATAACCCCCCAAAAAAAACAAAGCGAGAGCGAAACAGTTCTGTAAGGTGAAGACACACATAACCAAAAAACAAACAACTACCCACAGACACAGGTGGGAACACGCTACCTAAGTATGGTTCTCAATCAGAGACAACGATAGACAGCTGCCTCTGATTGGGAACCATACCAGGCCAAACACAGAAATACAAAACATAGAACAAAAACATAGAATGCCCACCCCAATTCACGCCGTGACCAAACCAAAAATAGAGACATAAAAAAGGAACTAAGGTCAGGACGTGACAGGGAGCCATTTTTCACTAAGAAGCTGAAGACAAAAAGAAGAAACATAAACACAATGACTTACTTGGAGATACACTAGAATGACAGTTGGTAACAATCTGAAGCAGTAGGCCCTATACTGTCTTGAAAAAGCCCAGCACAAGAGCATTCTTCGAAATATGACAGTTGGCAGCAGTCTTGCTGATGCAGAATATTTAAGCAATAAGGCACAAGGGGGTGTGGTATATGGCCAATATACCACGACTAAGGGCTGTTCTTTCTCACGACTAAGGGTCTCGTTTTCTCATGTGCAGAGACTGAGGTTAACAAAGACAGGGTGTGAATGCCTAATAAATCGAAGCACAAAGACAGTGGAGAGAACGGGAGCTGCGGAGAGAAGAGAGGAAAGACGGGCTCACAGTGCCTCAACGCACTTATCCTGTTCTAAAAAGAACATGGAAAAAAAATAAACATTACGTCACAAAGATACACAGAAATGTGAAGTTAGAAAAACAAAGGGCTTCTAAGACATGCACACAGAAAGTCATACACACACACACAGAGAGATATGCACACACACACACAGAGACATGCACACACACAGAGAGAGACATGCACACAGAAAGACATGCACACACACACAGAGAGACATGCACACAGAAAGACAGCTGAGGACAGGACAGGGGAACACGCACACACACACACAGAGACATGCACACACACAGCTCCACGCAGGCCCACATGGTGCCTGTATAAGGAATAGGCATCGGTACCTTAGGTCGTGACCAGGCGAAAATGAGGGTGTTGATTAGAGGCCTGAGTAGAGGAGTCTGACAGGCACCGTACTGTCTGACAGGCACCGTACTGTCTGACAGGCACCATACTGTCTGACAGGCACTGTACTGTGCGACAGGCACCATACTGCTCTACAACCCCATCGCCCCAGACAACAAGACACAGGGGTCATAGGCTAGAATGTGCCTCTTAAGAAACATCAGCAGGAACATTGTCATCATCTTCATCATTTTAACCACCAACCATATCAGAGACTATAATCCATACTATAGCATAGATTATAATGACTCTACTAGATTCGAGGGAATAAAACAGAAGCCACAATACAGGATAGGAGCAGTGTTAGCAGAGGACAAGTTAGTAGGGGACCTTCCTAGGTGAATGATAAGTGTGAATATATAGCATCTTTACAGCAGTGAGAGGAGCTTGGTCCCTCACTGCACATAACATAATGTTGTCTCTCTGTGTCTGCTGGGAGGATGACATCACCTCCAGGGCAAGTTGAACAGTCCCATTGTGAGGTCATCAGAGAGAGAGAGGCACATCTAAGTAGGACCCGGGGGTGTGATGGAGACAGGAATAGGAGGAGGAGGGGGGCAGAGACAAGCAATGAGGATGGGGATTTCAATTTGAGACAGGTCTGTGGTTTAGGGGCAGGGGACAGGGGACAGGGGACAGGGGCCCGGGTTGACAGGGGAAACAGGGTGGGGTGTCAACTGTAATAAAGCTAAGTGATCTATGGTTATAGAGTGCATCCCAAATGGCACCCTATTCCCAATTGGTACACTACTTTTGACCAGTGGACCTTGGTGAAAAGTAGTGCACTATGTAGGGAATAGGGTGCCATTTGGGACGCAAACATAGACTGACAGAGCTCCTTATTGGCCAAACCAGTCTGAGGGCTTCAGGTATCTACATATCTCACTGTAACTGGGCTGTAGCCATCAAAAGCTAGCTCCTGTCAAATACACTGAAACAAATATTCTAGCAGTATTCTCGCAGCACAGTGATACATCCTGCCAAAAGGATTCAAAGACACCACATAAACACCACGGCTTCTTATCTAACTCGCCAACGTCATATTTCCATTCCTACTGAGAAATCTTCTCGATAAAATTGGCATTTCTCCTCAAATCAAGTTAAGCTTACACACACAAACATGCTCTTCTGCAAAACTATGAACTCAGCCAATCAGATCCTAATCTCCAGAATGTCCACAGAAACGACATCTATTAGTGACACCCAGTGGATTACTGCCAATATGGTGATTCATACGTCAATGTATTGCCCTTTGGTGTACAGATGTAGATACGTTGAATGGACATTCTCATTCAGTTAGATGGACCCAAAGACTGAGATCACACAGAACAGGACTCACACAGCATTCCTGCTCAAATATGTACAGTCATATGCCAGTCTCTACGACCCTCCCACAGAACTTCTGTCTCTTTCCAAAACAAGCATCTCTCTCTCTCTCTCTCTCTCTCTCTCTCTCTCTCTCTCTCTCTCTCTCTCTCTCTCACACACACAGTCCCCAGCCATCCTTCCCTGCTCCCTGGAGTGGTCCTGCCTGACGTCAACAGGTTCAACAGCAGGAGACAATTGCACATGCTCCAGTGGGCCTCGCCTGCCTCGCTGCTATCAACAAACCCAACAACAAGACCCAGCCGGGCCCAGCACCATTTGTTCCTTCTCTATGAAAGCTGCACCCATAAGAGCCACTCAGGCAGGCTACTACAGTACAGCCACCGTATGTTACCTGCCTACCAGGCCCCTTTTTTAGAGTGTTTCCGTACTCCTCAACGTATGTTGCTGTTGTTGTTGTTCTAGCGTTGTCACGGGAAAAGGTCAGCGATTGCTGAGAGCACAGATTTCCTGGCTATGCTAATGATGTTGGGTGAGAATACAGTATGAGGAGTGACTCAGAGCATCGCTCCAGTGGACATACTGTACATAGACTCTACTGGAAAGAAGCACAGATCTGTGACTTGCATAGCGGGATCATCTTCTTCCGATGACCACCGTTTCCTTATAAAGGCTCAACGTTGATGCTTGGTCTGTCCGGTTCTTGGTGTGTCTCACCATTAACGAGATGTATACCAGGTGCAAGTTGTGTGCATCACCCTGCTTGCTTGCTTCCTCCTGATTCAGCTCATACCAAGGCTCGAACCCGGGACCTCCGCCTTGCAAACACACTTGACCGCCCTTCTGAAGCGTCTTACCAGTCACGCCAAGGGGAAAATCAAGTTATTTGTCAGCGCACTACTTGGTAGTTAGCTTAGACAAGCATCACAAATCTGTGAGGGATGGGTGAGTCAAAACAAATGAGTGGGTTGTCAGTCATCAACACGCCTTATAGTGGCAGGCAAGGTCGTATCGATCTCTCTCTCTCTCTCTCTCTCTCTCTCTCTCTCTCTCTCTCTTCCTGTCCTCACCTTGCTCTCTGCAGTAGTTAGTGAGAATGCTAGAAATGGTACCTGAGTATGGATTGGTATACACCAATAAGTTATTCTGTTATTCTGCCATCCAAGGAAGCACAGCTGAAACATGTCATTGATTATTGAACTGAAGCTGCCTGGAACCACATTACATTGATGTAAAGGGTTGTAACATGAGAAAGTGCAAATTAATCGTTTCCTCATTAGGAACAAAAAGAGCTCTTTGGTCAAAAGGTCAGCCAACACATTATAAAACAGCATTGGCCACTACTCTAAAAACAAATTAACAAAACATATCTGTTTTAACAGATTACCGGTTGGAGAAGGAAGCGTTCCCGGTTTGGGTCAACACTGTCTGTCCCACTTTTAGGGTCAAATGCTTCCATTCTGAGCCTGTGGGTTTTGTATTATACATTTGGTGGGAAGTGACATTTACAAAGCAGGCACCAAATGTTATGTAGCAGGCACCAAATGTTACGTAGCAGGCACCAAATGTTACGTAGCAGGCACCAAATGTTATGTAGCAGGCACCAAATGTTATGTATCAGGCACCAAATGTTATGTATCAGGCACCAAATGTTATGTAGCGAGCACCAAATGTTCTGTTGCAGGCACCAAATGTTATGTAGCAGGCACCAAACGTTATTTAGCAGGCACCAAATGTTATGTAGCAGGCACCAAACGTTATGTAGCAGGCACCAAACGTTATGTAGCAGGCACCAAACGTTATGTAGCAGGCACCAAACGTTATGTAGCAGGCACCAAACGTCATGTAGCAGGCACCAAATGTTATGTAGCAGGCACCAAATGTTATGTAGCAGGCACCAAACGTTATGTTGCAGGCACCAAATTCTGTAGAGAGGGGCATGATTGCCAATACCAAATAGCTTCTAACTCAGTATGACAGCACATCAACATTCTACACAACAGTCAGTGAGTGGGTGATGACGCACAGTGCATACAAACTCTAAAATCAGCGAGTGATGACAAACCTACCAAACCCCCCCCCCCCCCCTGCACCCACGTACACCTGTCACCACACTGACTAAGTGATGAACAGCTTCTCACTGACAGCCCTGATCAATAACGAGGTTAGACTGTGTCTTGTCTGAAACCTCTGCTCTACTGGCTACTGGCTGCACAAACGCACAACGAATCCACTGTTACTAAACACCGCTGACAGCAGCGGTTACCATACTTGGACAAGGTCCAAATGTGTCTTTCACACGCAACACACGTTACTCTCACTACCAGCCCCTCAGTCTTCCTCTAATCGACATGCATTTTACAGTAGCTGGGACATGGACCTTGGCAAACAGCCAAAACCCTGTCTCTTTTGTACAATCACACACACACAAACATGCGCACACACAGACATGCACACACACAGACATGCACACACACAGACATGCACACACACACACGCACACACACACACACACACACACACACACACACACACACACACACACACACACACACACATAGGGAGGTGACAACATCAGGAATCTCATGTTGAGAACATATAGCAGAAGTAGCAGTGCGGTCCAGGGAATCCAAATATCATTAAGCATGAAGTAATAAGGAGTTAAACCTTCTGTGTTAACATTTCACATCCTCCTTGCTGCATGGTGTCAGTCAAACACACCCCTCCCCTCTCCTCTCCTCTACCACGCACTTAAACATCCACACCGTTCTAATGGCCAGGCAAGCTCACTTGCTGGGAGCTCCCTCTATTTCAGCTTTTTCCTCTCTTCTTCTCCCTCTCTCCATTCCCACTTCCTCTCTCTGCCTGATGCGCCCTTTCTCCCTCTTCCTCCCTCCTTCTGTCATCCTCCGCCCTCTCTCCCTCTTCCTCCCTCCTTCTGTCATCCTCCTCTCTCTGCAGTGCTACGGTGTTCTGCTTTCTTCACGTTGCCGGCCGGCTGGCCGGCAGAGAAGCACCACTGAGCATTTTCCTCTAGCTGACGCTTCACAGAAAGACCAGACATACAAAACATAAGGAGCAGACATGACAGTAATATACACAAAGATTTCCTTACCGTTCTCTCTGTCCTTCTCTCTCTGTATGTGTCTCTCCTTCCTCACTGCAGCCACACTGTTTCTTTCGCTCTGATTCCTCCTCCAGCTTCTGCGCTCACAAACCTGCTGCTACAGAGTGTCCGCCTCCTCCCCTCTCTCTCTCTTCTCTCTCTCAAATCTCCCCTCCCCTCACGGTCCTCCCTCCCCTCCCCTTTCCCCAGCTCTCTCACTCTACCCATCTCTCTCTCTCTCATTCTCTCTGTCTTCAGCATCAGACTGCTTTGTAGCTGTATTGGAGCTGACAGCTGGGATCTTTATATTGCTATCTGTTATGATATATACAGGGCATACTGTCTATGGTCAGTACCCTCCAGAACAGAGCATCCATTCTCCTCCATTAACCCTCTCCCTCTGTTTTCTCAATCCCTCTCTCCTATCCTCTCCCCTCTGCCCTCCTGGTTAATTGCCTTCACCCGGCTGTCTTTGATACTCGGCGCGTTCACTCTCTCATTCACGATCAGTCTAGAGGATGAAAAAGAGACGGAGAGAGAGTGCTGTCCCCTCCCCCGCTCCTTCCATGTCGGTGCTGTGGACGCTGGCTAGGTAGCGGCTGCTTCTCCTTTGTCCGCTAACGTGTAGCTCTCTCACAGAGACACACAGCGTCTGAATAAGGGGTTCCCCCCTGTATTCTCATGGTAATACAGGAGGGCAAGTGTTGTCTGTGTGCTTTTGTGCCATGTGAGGATTTCTCCCAGGGTCCTCGGGGTAACAAGTGAGAAGCACAGAGAAACACACCAACACACACAAAGACAGTCATAATTCTCAAATAAAGGAACACATTCTCACATAAACGTACCCACACACATCAATAAAGGATAAAGATGTGACAGACAGCCATTCCTCTGTCTTAGTGTTTATATCACGAATGACACAGCCACACTTATGTTTTTGTACTAACTATGGTTTATATGCAAGGCAACTGGATTTACTAAAACTCCTTCATGACACAGAATGATATGGAAATGTGTATGTCCTATGTATGTTATGCCTTCGGGCACTGTGACACTGGCACAGACAGACAGGCAGGCAGGCAGGCAGGCAGGCAGAGACAGACAGGCAGACAGACAGACAGAATGTTGCTGTCGTGACCTGGAATATGTGTGTATATCAGCATCATGACACCCCTGGCCTCTGAGAGGTCACATGGTACGAGGGGCGTCCTCCTCCCTGCCAACCGGCCTCGTTAATTACAATAAAGGTCGTTATGGGTCTCTGGTCTAACTGATTCACAGGCATCTGTTAACCTCATCCTCTCTGGGGAGAAAGGAGGGACCAATGGAGGGATTTGAGGAGTGTGTGTGTGTGTGTGTGTGTGTGTGTGTGTGTGTGTGTGTGTGTGTGTGTGTGTGTGTGTGTGTGTGTGTGTGTGTGTGTGTGTGTGTGGAGGAGGGGGTCAACAGAAAAAGGGGCATTACCATCTGTTTGTTTCTCTGTACTGTACATTATGTGCTTTTCTGCTTCTTCATATCATCCCTGTCTCCCTCTCTACCTTTCTCAGCCGGCCATCCATTTCACATATAGGTCACAGAGACAGGGTCTGCAATCAACATGTGACACACTGATATCTCTGACTACAAAGACAACATAAGGGAGAAAGACAGAATAATACTACCTATCTTGTGTTGTTTATATGATTCATATCATTCAGGTTAGAATGAGTAGGAAGAATTCAATGTCTCTGGACCACCTGTCACCACATACAGAGCATTCGGAAAGTATTCAGACCCCTTCTCTTTTTCCATATTTTGTTACGTTACAGCCTTATTCTAAAAACGACTTAGTAAAAAGAATCCTCTGCAATCTACACACAATACACCATAACGACAAAGTGAAAACAGTTTTTCTTGCAAATTTAAAATAAAAAACAGAGCTGGCCGCCCAGCCAAACTGACCAATCAGGAGGAGAAGAGCCTTGGTCAGGGAGGTGACCAAGAACCTGATGGTCACTCTGACAGAGCTCCAGAGTTCCTCTGTGGAGATGGGAGGAGCCTTCCAGAAGGACAACCATCTGTGCAGCATTCCACCAATCAGACCTGTATGGTAGAGTGGCCAGACGGAAGCCACTTCTTAGTAAAAGGCACACGACAGCCTGCTTGGAGTTTGCTAAAAGGCACCTAAAGACTCTCAGACCATGAGAAACAAGATTCCCTGGTCTGATGAAATCAAGATTGAACTCTTTGGTCTGAATGCGAAGCGTCACGTCTGGAGGAAACCTGGCACCATCCCTACGGTGAAGCATGGTGGTGGCAGCATCATGATGTGGGGATGTTTTTCAGCGGCAGGGACTGGGAGACTTGTCAGGATCGAGTGAAAAATGAACAGAGCAAAGTACAAAGAGATCCTTGATGAAAACCTGCTCCAGGACGCTCAGGACCTCAGACTGGGGCTGAAGGCTCACATTCCAACAGAACAACAAGCCTAGGCACACAGCCATAACAATGCAGGAGTGGCTTTTGGACAAGTGTCTAAATGTCCTTGAGTGGCCCAGCCAGAGCCCGGACTTGATTGAACATATCTGGAGACCTGAAAATAACTGTGCAGCAATGCTCCCCATCCAACCTGACATAGCTTGAGAGGATCTGCAGAGAAGAATGGATCTGCAGAGAAGAAACTACCCAAATACAGATGTGCCAAGCTTGTAACGTCATACCCAAGAATACTCGAGGCTGTATTCGCTGCCAAAGGTGCTTCAACAAAGTACTGAGTAAAGGGTCTGAATACTTATATGAATGTAATATTTCAGTTTTTCTTTTCTACATTTCAAAAAATGTATAAAAAACAGTTTTTGCTTTGTCATTATGTCATAATTATTTATTTTTTTAATCAATTTTAGAATAAGGCTGTAACGTAACAAAATGTGGAGAAACTCAAGGGGTCTGAATATTTTCGGAATGCTCTGTATACTGTACCGCCTATCAGAATCGAACACAATATCCACAGCCAGCAGCCTCAATCCAATAAGCACATTACATAAGGGATTACAACAATTACATAGAAATGATCAGACATTGCATCTATTAACAGCAGCTCCTGATAATAACCTTTGAGAGGAACCACATCGTGATCTAACCCCTGGATCAGGCGAGAGGGAGTCGTGACACATCCTAGCCTGAAACAGGCCCCCACACTGGGCATGAGTCACTTCCTCACTCGCCCCCCTCTCTCTAAGGACTGGATGACTTACAGACTCAGACAGATACTAAACAAACACACGATAAAAAGACAGAATGCACACAGACTGTGCCACTGCCAAGCATCAGCTTCTGTCAGGAGTTGTACTTGATTCAGTTCTGATTTAAGAGGAAATGTAGTCGTTGCTCCGTTATGGAAGAAGTCCGTCCTTTATAGGCACTCACTGAATGACCCTTTTCTTGTACTACACTTAGTCTAAAAATATGATCTCATGAGAATGGATTATTATTGATGACATTATTTGATTTTCCAGTGGGTGTAAAGAGCTTGTTGTTATTATTTTATATGTAATAATAGGAAATGATTCATGGGGAAATCACAGGGCCAAATCAATCTCTCTGGGCTAGAGCTAGCTACACGACTGTGCTGAAATGTCCTGATATTAACTGCCCTCATACTTACTGCTCTCTCTCTCTCTCTCTCTCTCTCTCTCTCTGTCTCTCTCTCTCTCTCTCTTATATAAATCAGATTGCTGCCGTTTAGTTTGACTGGGGGCTTAATGCCCTTTTAGCCTAATGCCATTCGGCGCCAGATTCTCGCTGTTTTCTCTCCCTGTAACAGCCAGGAGTGTTCGATATGATTGCCTATCTCCTCCCTCCCTACCACTCCCTGCATTAGCTCCTGGCAGACAGCCTTCTCAAGGCCATAAAGCTCTCAACTCAGGCACCTCCATCTCCACTTCTCTGTCCAGGCTGCTGCAGATAACAGCTAGGAGAAAGATCCGATACGACCAATAACAGTGGAGCACGTTCAAGATTGAAGCTACCAGATAGACACTTTGCCAGAGACCAGAAAATAGGACGAGCTCCGCAAATTCGGACCATTTTTTCAGCAGAACTGATACAGTATTTAAACAACAAACCATAGGTAAGAAATGGAATTCATTTCATCCACGCCTGTTTTCTCCTTTACACTACATTTGAAATGCATTTTTTGTTGAAGTCAATATTGCAGGGCACATGGAGGGCAAGAAGAACCTTCGGATATGATGAGCGAGAAAATAAACCGATGCTTGGCGGATGGATACACGAATGGTTGATTGATTGGCGGGACAAATGACTGAGGAACTGAAAGGAGGGGTATGATTCTCAGTGAGGTGCCTGGCTGAGGGGACCAGGCCACGTTTTGGCAGCTGCCACCCGGGATGCAAGTTTGCTGGGAAATGTTTAATTGTGTTCATAGCAGCAGTTGTGCAGGAGTAGGATCCATTCATTTAAGCCAATTACAGCCTGTCTGCTGCCTGTCTGCACCAAACAAAGAGGAGAGGGAGGGAGGAAGGAGAAGAGGGAGGGAGTAGGGAGTGAGGAGACAGTGGACGGGATCCTAACCTTTACAGTTTTTCTCAATTGCTAAAACACTAAAACCCATTGGCCGAACAAAGTTCTCAGTTGCCTGGACTCATTTAGCTAATTATGCAGTCTGTTGTCAATACCTTAAACCATTTCACATGGTCAAACACAATTTGCAGATCTCACTTGGACTTTTCAGCAAAACTCTAAACACATTCTCATTCTCAAAACACATTCTGCACTCTAATGCACATGTCATCCATACTGGTAAACACAAGTGGCAACAATGAAATACAGATAGAGAACACATGTCATTGATTGAACACAACCACTCAAAATTGATTTAACCTATTTCAAATGATGCGACACAACCAATATAAGCCAGTTCAGAGAGAAAACAGGTTGTTGAAGGTGGGAAGGATAGTCTGAGAATGGATAGAAGAAACAATGTGAGCGGACGAGTGCGTATGCGAGGTGGGCGACGAGGAGGAAGAGGAGGGCAAGAAAGAGGAAGAGGAGGATGAAGAGGAAGAGGAAGACAAAGAGTGGAAATATCTGATGAAATTCGAGCAACAGTATAGAGAAACAGTATAGAGCATGTTCTTGTCCATGGACTGACAATGAGGGAAGCAGGACTTAGAGTGCGACCCAATTTGAGCCGATTTTCTGTGTCCACCATAGTAAGGACATTCAGAGAAGAGAACAGGTACAGTATACAACTGTATTTTTGTAATTGCAAATTTACTGTATACACTATATGCAGCTGTTTCAATAGACATTTGTAAAGTTAATCACTGTATGTATTGTACTGCATGAATATGTTTTGTAACTGCACAACTACTTTTTGTAGAATTGCAAGGCTGCCACATGCAGGTGGAAGGACAGCTATATTCACTCGGGAGCAAGAGGCCGTTATAGTTGGCATGGTCCTTCAAGATAATGCAATACGACTCAGAGAAATCCAGGAACGAGTGATACAAGACAACACACACTTCCAGGGAATCGACAGTGTGAGCATTTCCATCGTAACAGGATGTGAATGAAACAAGTATACAGAGTTCCTTTTGAGCGTGAAAGAACTGCGAGCTCAGTATGTGCAAGTCAGTGTACATTCAGGAACATTTACTGTAAAAAGAGGGCCCCCATTCCCACAGCTCTGGTGGGTCAAATGACTGGGATGTGTAGCGCATGTACAATAATTCAGCTGGGATGTACCTATGGGCTGGGATGGGCTGATCTAGGCTAAACAAGCATGAGGAATCTTCCATGTACAGTGCCTTCAGAAAGTACTCTTACCCCTTTGACTTATTCCATATTTTTGTTACAGGCTGAATTTGAAAAGAAATCTCACCCGTTTACACACAATACCCCATAATGACAAAATGAAAACGTGTTTTTTTTCCAAATCTTTGCAAATGTATTGAAAATGAAATACAGTCTCTAAGAGCTTTGCACACCTGGATTATACAATATTTGACCATTATTCTGTTCTTCAAGCTCTGTAAAGTTGGTTGTTGATCATTGTTAGGCAGCCATGTTCAAGTCTTGTCGTACATTTTCAGGCCTATTTAAGAAAACTGTAACTAGGCCACTCAGGAACATTCAATGTCATGTTAGTAAGCAACTCCAGTGTATATTTGGCCTCGTGTTTTAGGTTATTGTCCTGCTGAAAGGTGAATTTCTCTCCCAGTGTCTGTTGTAAAGCAGACTGAACCAGCTTTTGGATTTTGCTTGTGCTTAGCTCTATTCCATTTCTTTTTATCCTAAAAAACTCTCGTCCTTTCCGATGACAAGCATACCCATAACATGATGCAGTCACCACCATGCTTCAAAATATGAAGAGTGGTACTCAGTGATGTGTTGGATTTTCTCCAAACATAACGCTTGGTATTCAGGACATGAATTTCAATGATTTACCACATTTTTTGCAATTCTACTTGCTGAAAACAGGATGCATGTTTTGGAATATTTTTATTCTGTACAGGCTTTCTTCTTTTCACTCTGTCATTTAGCTTAGTATTGTGGAGTAACTACAATGTTGTTGATCCATCCTCACTTTTTTCCTATCACAACCATTAAACTATTTATCTGTTTAAAGTCACCATTAGACTCTTGGTGAAATCCCTGAGTGGTTTCCTTCCTTTCCTGAGTTAGGAAGGACGCTTGTATCTTTGTAGTGACTGAGTGTATCGATACACCATCCAAAGTATAGTTAGCCTTCTTTGCGAGGAATTGGAAAACCTCCCTGTTCTTTGTGGTTGAAATTCACTGCTCAACTGAGGGACCTTACAGATAACTAATTGTATGTATGGGGTACAGAGATGAGGTAGTCATTCAAAAATCACGTTAAACATTATCATTGCACACCGTCCATGCAACTTATTACGTGACTTGTTAAGCAGAATGCTTACTACTGAACGTATTTAGGCCATAGCAAAGGGATTGAACACTTATTGCCGCAAGACATTTCAGCTTTTCATTTTTTATTCATTTGTAAAAAATAAAATAAAAATATATATAATTATATTTTGACATTATAGGGTATTGTGCGTAGGCCAGTGAAACAAAATTGAAATTGTATCCATTTTAAATTCAGGTGTGTGAATACTTTCAGAAGGTACTGTGCTTTCTCCTATAGGGCCTACTCACGAGAGCTATGGCTGCAGGATTTGTGTGGGTGTAGTTACAGACAGAAGGGTGCTAAAACCTAAAACTAATGCCAATAGGGATGGACGTTAAGCTGCAGGACAGAATGACTAACACACGCACACACACACACACGCGCAAATTGAGATTTATACGCCAGCCCCTGATTTCAGCCCCCTGTGTGGGTTTCTGGGCGTGCTCTGGTGCCCCACTAGTCAAGATTAAGACCGCTCAATGCCAGCTTTACCAGCACCAGTCTGAATCCCTGTTTGCCCTTAGGAGTCGAATCCTCATATGCTCTTAAGTCCTAATGCCACAATATCATTCTGCTTGCCAAATATTCACAGGCATCCCTCCTCCCACAGCAGGACTTTGGAGACGTCAGACCGGGGCAGCGGGCCGTCCTGGGTGACGACGGCTGTGTCCCAAATGGCACCCTATTCCCTATGGAGACCCTGGTCAGAAATAGTGCACCATGAAGGGAATATAGTGCCTATTGGCATGCAACCTAGGTAGTACAGCCAGTGTAATAAAGGACTGCTAGTTGAAACACTGTGAGTATAACACTAATATGAACGGCTATGTGTAGGGAAGGATCTCCTTCACCCTGCGATCAGTGTTTGCGACCCAGTCAGGTTTTTATAGACTGGTGTGAAATGCAATAGGTCGGCCTACATCCCTGCTGTGGCTGGTGCAGTCTGCAGAGTGAAGTCACGTTGAAATTCAGTCCAAATGTATTGCTGAAAAAAAACATCCAAATTCTTTTCTAGGTAGCGTCTATTAATTGGAGCTTAAAGCTCACCACAGCAGATGCTGTTTTCACTGTACTTCCTCATTTCCGTGTGAAGAAATGCAAACCATGCAGAATGAACACAATTTAGAAAACCGAGAAGCATTCATATCAGTGCAGGAAGTTGCTCTGCTCACGTTTGAGTGAATTGCTTGAGCCTTTAAAGGGTGATCCGTCCTCCGTCCTCCGTCCGTCCTCCGTCCCTCTCCCTTCTCTCTATTTTCCCGAATCTGGATCGAGGTGAGTTGCCTCACACCAAATGAGTACAGTATCTGATAGCTTTGCTATGAAATCTCCATGAAAGCACATCTGGCATCTGCAGTGCACTCTTCCTAAACAAGGTCAGAGCTGAGCCTCTACCCTCTGATGAATTTAGTGGAGATTTATTTGGACCAGCAGGAGGGGTCAATTCCAACACTGTCCATATGGGCCAAATCCAAATCCACTCCACCTCCCTCTGCTACACACGGTGTTACCATGGATTATCAGCACTAACCTAGAGCTCTGTCTTTCTGGCTATGAAATGGGTTGAATTGGATGCAGACATCCTAGGATTTCCTCATTCCTCAAACTTGATTCAAGTGTAGTAGGCAAGGCTCCAAGGGCTCTGCACTGCGACTGACTGACCCTGCGCTCCTCTCAACGATGTGTGTCGTGTGTTTGTTGGTTGTCTAGGGAAGTTGTTGGGATCAGAGCAAAAAGACGAATTTCCTTTGTCACCTGTGGACAATACACAGATACATCCACTGTGGACAATACACAGATACATCCACTGTGGACAATACACAGATACATCCACTGTGGACAATACACAGATACATCCACTGTGGACAATACACAGATACATCCACTGTGGACAATACACAGATACATCCACTGTGGACAATACACAGATACATCCACTGTGGACAATACACAGATACATCCACTAATGTTTATTAACATGTTTCTGCATGATAACATATGGAAAAGGCACATTGTGTGTTTAAATGTATTTATTTTCATCGCACTTACATTCTCTGCAGTAAGACATTTAATTTACAAAAGTTGTATGTACATTTAGAAAATAGTGCAGTGTCTCCATGACACACAGTCACAAATACACACAGACACACGAACGACTTCCAGATACATCATATTTTTGCGGAAACTGTATAGACGTCGTAATTGGCACATCCGAGAACAAGCTTTGTCGAGAGCTTTCTTTTGCATCATTTTCCTATTCTTCAAAAATACCAAATCGAAACAGGCACGTTTACAGATCCAGACAGCTTCAGCAGGGAAGGTATTAATAACAATATGTAGGCCTACTCAGCTCCAGACCAGACTAATAGACTGTAGAGTAGGTCTATCAGCTCCAGGCCAGACTAATAGACTGTAGAGTAGGTCTATCAGCTCCAGGCCAGACTAATAGACTGTAGAGTAGGTCTATCAGCTCCAGACAAGACTCAAACAAAATATCCCTTTACTGTATAAACCCCTGAACAAGGGATCCAGCTCCTTCAGCCATTCATACACACAGCTCTCCTCATGAAAACACATTCAATCCTAAAGTATAAAATACTCAAATAAATTTGCTCTCGCTGAGAATGTGTCTATGATTCCCCCCACTCAAACAAATCACATGTAGTGAAACGCAATACATAATTCAGTGCAATTAGCAAGGGATGAATCACTTTCAAATACTACGTTGATTGTGAGAGTGCAGACACTACAATGCAGAATGACCCATTTTCAATAAAAATCTATCAGTAATCTCTTCAATAAGACAGAGATACAGGTAACTTACCTAACTGTAACCGATCGCTGCAGCTGTGCATAGTCCATCTGTAAATAGCCCACCCAATCTACCTACCTCATCCCCATACTGATTTTAATGTACTTTTCTACTCTTTTGCACACCAGTATCTCTACTTGCACATCATCATTTGCTCATTTATCACCTTAGTGTTAATCTGCTAAATTGTAATTATTCGCTCCTATGGCCTATTTATTGTCCATCTCCTTTTGCACACACTTCATATAGACTTTATTTTTTTCTACTGTGTCATGTGTAACTCTGTGTTGTCTGTGTCACACTGCGTTGCTTTATCTTGGTCAGGTCGCAGTTGCAAATGACAACTTGTTTTCAACTAGCCTACCTGGTTAAATAAAGGTGAAATAAAAATAAAAAAATAAATAAAAAGTACCCGCATATTGTAGAGAGAAGAAACATGAAAAGCTTGACCCTGAACAATGGCCACACCTACTGGCTATGACAAGCTATATTCAGCTCTTCATTCAATAAGGCTGCGTTTAAGGCAGTCCAATTCCGACCTTTTTCTTACCACTAATTGGTCTTTTGACCAACCAAATTATTTTCAAAATACCAATTAGTTAGAAAAAAATATAGGATTTGGGCTGCCAGTCTAAACGCAGCCTAATAGACACAAATAAAACATAACTTTTTTTTTTTTTTTTTACAAATATTGTTCAGAATCCTCTCTTTGTATTGCAGAACAGGATAAAGACTATCAGGGAACATTTCAAAAGTAAAAACATGAATTTATAGTGTTCACAATCCTCTTTGGTGGTGTCAGTTATTGAAGTGAATCCCTGGGAAGTCAGTGAATGTTTGACCTCAGATCGTTGATATCAAAATGCTGATTTTGAGAATGGATTCAAGAAGAACATATTTAAAACCCTGCTGTCAAGTCCCTTGTAGTTGTGCCGTTAAACCGTGAATGATTCCAGTCCTTGAAGGACTGTAAAACCACAAATTACTACTGATGCCCTACACAGTACATGTCATCTATCCGAACATCCTGATGAAAAGGTATAAACAGAGTTCTACATAGTTCAACACAAATACAGTGATAAGATGTACCTATACCCAGAGTTACTAGAAGTCAGTGACTTCTCAATTTGATCTTCAGCCATTTTTGTCCGATACATATCTTCCCACTTCCCCCCCCATATCTTCCCTGAAGCCTTCCCTCCTCTCTAACCCCCCATATCTTCTAGCCTTCCCTCCTCTCCCCCCCATATCTTCCCTGTAGCCTTCCCTCCTCTCTTCTAACCCCCCCCATATCTTCCCTGTAGCCTTCCCTCCTCTCTCTAACCCCCCCATATCTTCCCTGAAGCCTTCCCTCCTCTCTCTAACCCCCCCCCCCCATATCTTCCCCTAACCCCCCCCATATCTTCCCTGAAGCCTTCCCTCCTCTCTAACCCCCCATATCTTCCCTGAAGCCTTCCCTCCTCTCTCTAACCCCCCATATATTCCCTGTAGCCTTCCCTCCTCTCTCTAACCACCCCCCCCATATCTTCCCTGAAGCCTTCCCTCCTCTCTCTAACCCGTCCTTCTCTCCTCCCAACAGCAAATATTAACAAAGCATCTAAGAGTAGGATTGCTGATCCAGGATCAGGTCTCCCCTTTTTTTTAGTCATTATGATTTAAGAAGGCAAAAAATGATCCTAGATCAGCATTTCTGCTCTGAGACGCTGTGTGGATACGGGCCCTTGCCTCCAGACGTCGCTGAGGTTCTCATACGGGTCTCCTGTCATCTGCAGGTATGAAGTAAGGGTTCTCGTGGCCCTGCACCAGGTAGGAGTAGCGAGACGGGTTCTTCCCCTTGAACGTGTTCATGCTGTCTGAGGTCAGGTCATACGACCCGGTCTGAAACATTGACAGGCGGGAATGTCAGAGATCGTGCTAGACACACACGCAGACGCAGACACACACACAGACACATGCAGGCACACACACACACACACATACATGAAATGAAGATGTCAAAACTGAGCCTTCATGAACGTATATGATGGACTATTGAAACTCACTAAGAGTTACTTTCCTCCTAAACCAAATGGTGGATCACATAAGGTACTGGAAGCTATTGACTGTGTTCATGAAGTTTCGGTCTTTCCCATCACCAGGTCAAAGGACAGGGTAGATTTAGTCAAATCATCAGCAGAGGTTGTAGGCTTAGTAAGGAGAGGGAAAGCAAAGCATTACTAGACTTAGAACCTTACCTTCTTCCCCCGTTTAGGCAGGATGTGGAATCCCTAAAGCAACACACCGGGAGTCAGGCAAGGAAGGGAGGGAGCACATACATGCTAACTAACTAGCAAACATAAACACTAGCAAACATGAACTCTCCACTACGACAAGTACAGTTATGGCACAAAAAAAGTAAATCAAATATTACATACGATTTTGGCGTGTAATATAAGAGTTAAATAACAAGGAGCAACATAGCATTTAAGGAGACAAAATCTCAAAACTCCTTAAATATGTTACACAAGACAGAGAAGGTCTTTGAGTTAGCCCATTAGGTTTCCAGAGGACAACAGCAGGGAGAGGAAAGCAGACAGGACAATTACAATTTGGGGCAATGTACAAGCAGGAGGTGTATCTTGTAGTAAGTCTCCATGTGGTCAGAAGAACACAGGCTTAATCACAAGTGACTCACCGCTCCGTTGGTGTGGGGCTTCATGTCGACCAGGTGGTGTGTGCTGCCCCCTTCGGTCATCTCCATGGGGGCTGAAGCCCAGTTGGTGCTGGCCCGGGGGATCGGGGTGATGCCCTGGGTGGTGGACCAGGGGCCCTGGAAGTCCTCCACAGGGTACGGGCTGCTGAACTCTGCTGAAGGCTTCTTCACTGACTGCGACCGGTACCTCCGAGACACACAGATAGGACCATGTAAATGCACAGCCCTAAGATTCTCTGTAGCCTTCCCTCCTCTCTCTAACCCCCCCCCCCCCCCATATCTTCCCTGAAGCCTTCCCTCCTCTCTCTAACCCCCCCCCCCCCATATCTTCCCTGAAGCCTTCCCTCCTCTGGTGAGAGAAATAACGCCAATATTTTGTAGGGTCGGTGTAGAGCCAGGGGTGCAGCTAAGACTTGACAGAGTAATGGTTAGAGGAGGGTGGTAGGCCTCTGATGAGGGGCAGTGTGAATGGAGGTTAGGGCTTGGGAGGAGAGGAGAGGAGAGGAGAGGAGAGGAGAGAAGGGAGGGGACTGAGAGGAGAGGGGGGAGAGAAGGGAGAGGACTGAGAGGAGAGAAGGGAGAGGACTGAGAGGAGAGGAGAGAGATGGAGAGAGAAGACTGAGAGGAGAGAAGGGATAGGAGGGAAAGGAGAGAAGGGATAGGAGGGAAAGGAGAGAAGGGATAGGAGGGAAAGGAGAGAAGGGATAGGAGAGAAGGGATAGGAGGGAAAGGAGAGAAGGGATGAGAAGGAACAGGAGAGGAGGGGAGAGGAGAGAAGGAACAGGAGAGGAGGGGAGAGGAGAGAAGGAACAGGAGAGGAGGGGAGAGGAGAGGAGAGAAGGGAGAGGAGTGGAGGGAGAGGAGGGTGTTATATTCTTACCAGCAGCAATATGCAAACAAGGCCAGCAGCATGATGAGAAGGACTCCCCCCAGTACACAGGCGATGACCACCACTGCCAACAGAGCCGCTACACAGAGAGAGATACACTTCAGATAACCGGGAAATACCAACACCATACTAACTTTTATCAAATCTCTGGACCCATTTGGTTAGGAAAGAGGAGCTTTAGTGCAACATACAGTCAGTGCAGTTGAATCCAGCGTAGCCAAATGGGCATCTGGAATAGAACAATAATAGCAAACATGATACACATTTCATATCTAACCACAATACATGGTCTTAGGTGACAGTTGTTCCTGGTGCAATTACACAATGAGGGCACAAGGGGGCGCTAGTAGCTATCTACTTGGTGCTATCTACAATGCTTTAATGCAATATCAAAAGAGGATCTCTGCCAGTCTCAACCAAACAAAAATATATTAAATTAAAATACTCACGGCACACACGTGTCTCCCTCTGACCTTTGACCACTGGGACAGGCTATGGAGAAAGAGGAAACATAGATGAGAGGCAGCCATTGAATTACATACAGAACCATGTGAATTATCGGATCTCTATGGAGACAGTGATGTCACAGTTTCACAGAGAGGAACTAACATGGGAACACTGTGATCTTAACAGCCACTCTGTGTACTGTAGCTCTGCTATCACAGAAGAGAACAGGTGAAGCTCACCAATGTTTGCTCAATACATTTGCACAATAAGCCACATAATAAACCCTTGCTTCTAAGAGAAGTTAATATATGTTGTAACATTAGTGCGGACAATTTTAGATTTGAGGAACAGCCTACACAGTATGTGTAGTTTAACAAGGCACTGTGGGGAGCAGAGTCATCTATGTTTAGTAGTTCTCCCCATCCAATAACTTCCCCACTGGACAAAACTAATCCAGCCCCTGGCTCGGCAGATAGCGACCATGATTCTTCAACTGGTTTCCAGGGCAACGACCCCTTTGCAGACAAATACATTAAAGAGACATAGTGTGCTATGGGTCAGAGAGGAGAAACGTCTACACAGCACTTGACCCTCTCTCTCTCTCTCTCTGTCTAAATTCAATTTCAATTTCAATGTTCAATTTAAGGGCTTTATTGGCATGGGAAACATATGTTAACATTGCCAAAGCAAGTGAACTAGATAATAAACAAAAGTGAAATAAACAATACAAATTTACAGTAAACATTACACTCACAAAAGTTCCAAAAGAATGAAGATATTACATATGCCATATTATGTGCAAATAGTTAAAGTACAAAAGGGAAAATAAATAAACATAAATATGGGTTGTATTTACAATGGTGTTTGTTATTCACTGGTTGCCCTTTTCTTGTGGCAACAGGTCACACATCTTTACATTTTGCTGCTGTGATGGCACACTGTGGTATTTCACCCAGTAGATATGGGACTTTATCAACATTTGGTTTGTTTGTGAATTCATTGTGTATCTGTGTATTCTGAGGGAAATATGTGTCTCTAATATGGTCATACATTTGGCAAGAGGTTAGGAAGTGCAACTCAGTTTCCACCTCATTTTGTGGGCAGTGTGTCCATAGTCTGTCTTCTCTTGAGACACCTTTTCCCAATAGCAAGGCTATGCTCACTGAGTCTGTACATAGTCAAAGCTTTCCTTAATATTGGGTCAGTCACAGTGGTCAGGTATTCTGCCACAGTGTACTCTCTGATAAGGGCCAAATAGTTTGCTCTAGTTTGCTCTGTTTAAAAAAATATATATATTTCCAGTGTGTCAAGTAATTATCTTTTTGTTTTCTCATGATTTGTTTGGGTCTAATTGTGTTGCTGTCCTGGCACTCTGTGGGGTCTGTTTGTGTTCTCTCTCTCTCTCAATTCAATTCAATTCAATTCAAGGGCTTTATTGGCCAAACATGTTAACATTACCGAAGCAAGTGAACTAGATAATAAATAAAAGTGAATTAAACAATAAAAATCTCTCTCAATCTATCTCTCACACACACACACACACACACACACACAAGTATTTAAATGAACGCATATGCATTCTTTTGACGGCAACATTCCCATTTTCCTCACACTGAAGCTAAGCCAAGAGTACTTGACCTTGCTCTGAGTCGGTCTGTTTCTGTCTGTGTCTCCTTTAATCTTTCCCCTCTATCAAATGGAATGTATTCAGCAGCTCCATTATACAGTAGCTAAGCTGTTACCATGTGTCTTGTGTAACATTTCAACGCACTCAGTGCGTACAACCACAAAGACTCCACCAAAACACATAATCACCGACTCCTATCGTGAATGACCTTTCAATGAGCATTGAACCATTGGAGACAGGTTTGTACTCACCTGTGCAGCTTTGGTTTGAGTAGAAGCTGTTGATGTAGCCAGCCTTACAGGAGCATCTGGTCACTCCATCTTCTTTGTACTCGCACGTGGTAGAGCGGACATCACACGGTTGGGGGGCCTGATCACATAGGTCAGTGGCTGGGAAAAGGATAGGGACACACCCGTCAGGTTAGGGACACTATGTAACGGTACTCCATGTTTTATGGGACTTTTTAATAGCTACAGAGTAGGAGAATGTCAGTATTTCTGTCTACTGTTGATTGACATGACATTCTCCTCTGGTATAATAAAGTACCTATCTATCTATTATTTTCTATGAATAGAACGTCTGGTTAAAGCTCTCAGGTAGTAAGAATCTCCTTCTACACAGGTTGAAGAAGTAATGCACAGTGCCCACCGGTAAATGCAGCTCTTTCCAGTATAGTCCCACAGGTCGTGCCACAGGCTTGTATGGCTTTCTCTATAGCGCCATTGGTCGAAGTCTGGGTGGCACTGGAGCCTAGTTTAAACACGTTGTTCACGGTCGCGATCACACTGCCTTGCCTGTAGGGTCACAAAGACCATACGTAATCACCATTTACAAGCCAGCTGTGGTCTATGGTCTATGGTCAAACCAATGTCCACAACAAATCCCACTGGGCACACACTGGTTGAATCAATGTTGTTTCCACGTTATCTCAATGAAAGTAAGCTGAACCAAGTGGAAAAGTTGTTAACATTACACCAGTGGGATATACATTGGATAACAACCATTCTTGACAATGTAGCGTAGAGAATCTCACCTAAGCAGCACCACGTCAGTTTGGCTGTATCCAGACTCGTTTTCCAAGACTCTTCTCAGCTAAAAAGGAGATAAGAGAGGATTATTGTCCCACTCTGTAGCTCTGAGAGGACAACACACTAACTACTGGGCTTTGTGACGCAGGGACCTACTGCCTCTGAGATCCTGGCTGCTGTTTGCTGAAATATGACTGATGACCGGTTGCTCATTTCATCCTGAAATGCCTGGTTGAGATGCAGGTCTCCAGAGAACACTTGGGCTGAAAATGAAGGGGGGAAAAAAGGAGTCAAAAAAGGAGTCGTCATCAATACTAATATTTTCATCATCATCACCATCATCCCCACCGCCACCATCCGCATCATCCTCAGCATCAGCACCATCATTGTCTTCATTATAACACCAACAACTAGCACTGACCTTGTACACAGCGGCCCTCTAAGAGGAAGGTCCCAGACACACACTGGCAGGTGCCATTGAGACAGATGCTATCATACGGACAGGGAGTGGAGGGACACACTATGGAGATGGGTGGAGGCAGGGATGTGGTAGCAGTGATGGCTGACTCTGGCTGGGTGGTGATTCCACCGGTAGGGGAGGTGGAGGTGTGGAAAGGAGGAAGTGGGCTCTCACTAGTTTTGCTAGTTGGTTGTTCAGAGGTTTCTGTGGTAAAAAAAAAGAAGAAGGAAAGAAGACAAAACAATTAAGTTTCAACATTGATTAACATCTCACAGTGAAGATAATATCTTTGTTTTTAATCAGTTTGCTGCATTATATTTAGTCCTCCTTCAGACACAATCATGTTTACAACATCAGACACGGACAATTCCATTTTAAAACATACCTCCTGTAGGTGTGATGGTGGGTGAGGTGGCAGGGGTGGTGGTGGAGATGTCTATGGGGGCCTCAGTGTTGCTGCCTGGGGTTTGGGTTGAGCCTGGAGAGGGTGGGCTGGAGGAAGAGCCGGAGGTGGGGGGCAAGGCTGGAGTGTCAGCTGTGGTTGTAGAATCGGTAGTCCCCTGTGTTCCAGTGGTTTTGTCTGTATGAGGGCTCCCTGTAATGGTAGCTGTGGGGGTTGAGGACGTGGCGCCATCGGTCACTGGGAGAGAGGTCTCAGGGCCCTTTGTAGTGGGGACCTGGGAGCCCTCTGTATTGGCGGTGGTCGAGGTAGAGGGCGAGGTACTATGTGATACTGGGAGAGAGATCTCAGGGCCCTTTGTAGTGGAGGAGGGGCGTGTTGAAGACAGAGAGGTCTGACCAGTTGGTGGGATGGTGGACTTTGTGATCCCTGTACCTGTGGTCTCACTGTCTTTGGTACCTGTATTTGTGGTAGCTGTATTGATATCTGTTGTTTCATGTGTGCCTGGCTCTTTGGTACTGCTGGTTGGGACAATGTCTGGAGTTGTGTTTGAGGTACGGCCTGTCTCCGTGGTGACAGAGGAGGCTCCGGCATGTTCCGTGGTAGACGGAGAGACCCCTCTGCTAAGGGCAGGTGTGGTGGTGGGTGTTGTCATGCCACTGTCTGTAGATTGACTGTCTTTTTCCGTCGACTCAGGGGACGTGACAGTGTACGCTGAGGTCTTGTGGGAGGAAGTCATCTCTGCTGTGCTGACCGACGGGATAGTTCTTGTTTCTGTCGGAGTGGTGCCGACTGCTCCTGTAGACTCTGTCGTATCAGAAGTGGAGGTCAGGTCTGTCGAAGTAGAGACCTCTTTAGTTTTAGAGACAGCTGCTGTTGTCGGTGAGGTGCCATCAGTGCTAGGGTGGACAGTTGAGGGGTCCTGGGTGGTGGTGGCTCGGTCTGTGGTGGCGGAGCTGGGTTCAGTGGAGACTGGGGTCGTTGTTGATAAGAGGGTGGTGGATCTATCTCCTGGGGTCATGGATGTATCTGTGGGCCCAGGACTGCCGTGTGTGCCAGGAGTCTGGGTGTTGGACTCCCCCCCTAAAGAAAAAGACAACACTACAAACATACAGTAAGTCATGAGCTCAGCTTCATGTGCCCCAAACACACTTTGCAAAACACACCAAACCTGCAATACCGAAACAGACCTGTTATGTTAAGGTCAAAGGTTAGGGAGTCAAAGCCTGTGGTCTTAACCAGAAGTCTTAAACCTTGGCCAGTTACTCCTCTGGTGTGCATGTTCCCCCCTATAATCAGGGATGACTGAGACTGATGGGTGAATTTAACTACCAGGTAGAAACAGAATATCTGAGGTGTTTGGGCCCTCCAGAAAATAAATGGAATGGCCCTGGTTGACAGCATGCGTTCCAATACCACTTGGGCGATCTGCAAAAGCACAGGAATCTAAACAGCAAAAGTGTTCCGTGTTTGAGCTCCGTGATGAAAACTCATTGTGGCATTTGCTTTAGCTTTCCCTGAGCTCACCATTCCGGTTGTGTCACAGAGACGTACAAAGGTGCATCGCGTCATAAGCGTGACAAAAGACAAGTACGCGGTCGTCCGCTTGCTGACGTACCTCGAACGCCACTCACTGCATCACGTAATGTCAGTGTGGTGTCTAGTCAAGTTTATTACCAGTCTCTTCAAAGAGGACTCGGCGTCACATTGATCTTAGCGTGTTGTGGTGATGCCTGTCCACGGTGCTGTTAAAACCCAATCTGCTCTGGTCTCTATGTGTTTGGCAGCTTCACAGCAGCTTGAGGAGCAGCACACCCAGTAGGAGGCCTTTTGATAGAATACTGCCTCGGCCTGTTTACCCCGAGCCGCGGAGCTGGATCCTCATCTGTATGCGTTGGCTGAATACGCTCAACCTTTCTATTTCCTCCTCCAGCTAGAGCAGAGAGGGAACACACGCACAACAGGGGTCCCATCCCAAATGGCACCTTATTCCCTACATAGTGCACTACTTTTGGCTCTGGTCAATATAGGGTGCCATTTGGGATGCGACTTAGGCAGATGGCAGATGGCAAGCCCTGCGTTGCTCCTACCGTACCAGGCAGCAGAGATGCAGGAGGAAGTAGGGGGGGAAACAAAGACTAATATCTGATTCTGTGTGTGATTCAATTATTTTCCAGGAACACACAGTACACGCCAGAGTGTACATTGCCTCGTGTGACCTAACGGCTCTGTCGCATGGTAACCAAAACCCATTTACAGATGAAAAATGACCAAAGAGCACACACACACCTGTCAAGGCCGGACTTAATGGCCATCCGTATTTGAGATAGAGAACACACTTGTATCCATACAGACTCTTTCACCACATACACACACAAACACACACAGACACAGACACACACCCCTTTACCCACACATACGGTATGAGGGAGTGGATTACATACGGTATGAGGGAGTGGATTACATACGGTATGAGGGAGTGGATTGAATAAATACATCTGATATGATGGGTGGTGGACTGAGAGAAAGGCTTTTATGATCACAGCTGACGGAATATAGATTTGATTGGTTATGATGATAACAAGGCGAGGTGACCGAAACCAGAAAACGTCTCCCGAAACTAGAACAGTGTGGGACCAATGACGCAAAACAGAGATGCAGTTAACAGTACTGTATCAATCTGTTAGTAGCTCGTGTACATTAACAATGAAAGAAGATAGCCCCGAGGGTTTCAGTTGATTCCGAGAGATTAAACCCAACAAAGACTAATGAGAAAACACTAGATTTAATTATCCCCTTTTACTCACAGTGCAAGACACAAGAAGTCAACCGTATGTTCTTATAATGAGATTTCTGTCAGTTATGCCCATCCCTCTAACTTTATTTGTTTGTTTTTTTAACCTTTATTTAACTAGGCAAGTCAGTTACGAACAACTTCTTATTTTCAATGACAGCCTAGGAACAGTGGGTTAACTGCCTTGTTCAGGGGCAGAACGACAGATTTGTACCTTGTCGGCTGGGGGGATTCGAACTTGCAACCTTTCGGTTACTAGCCCAATGCTCTAACCACTAGGCCACCCTTCCACCACGATGTTGATATGAAGACATAGCTATGAGTAAGAGCCTTCCCCCTTCATACTGTACATTCTGGGTGTATCACCACAGTGTGTCACAGTACACTTTTATCTCTTGGTAACCAAATTAAAACATTCTGCCCATTGGTTAGATTCCTTCGCATAGATTTGCCAGTGGGCCTTGGCGATGCAGACATGCCTGACAGAATGTGTTGTCTTCAGACCAGCGTCTTAGCAGAAACCGGATAAATACACAATAATGAAGCCTAGCAATGTGGTTGCTAACTAAAACCTGGAAACCTAATCTATGGTCCATTGTACTGGAACAAAAAAAACACACAGATTCCAAACATAAGAAATCTCCCTGGCAACCTGAACAAAGAGCAGGCTGAGCTTAGATCATCCAGTGTGATCCTGGACAAGGCAGGCCAATAGTCTACTTATCAAAAATTACCAATGCCAAGCGCAAACATTTACAGTAGTGTAATGTGTAAATGGGTGTTAAAGCAGATGGTGGTGACAGAAATCAGGCCCTGCCCCACAACACAACTACTGGGAAGTCAAAGCCTAATTTAGCATCTACATACAGTAGGCAATAGCCCACTACTTCCTGCTATTCTCCATCCAACACACAGACCTTTCCCTCCGTCAGGCCCATTGGTAGCTCTGAGGTGTCGGTTAAATGCCACTTGATTTTACACCCTCTAAGTCAGACTTTCTTAAAGTAGGGGTCGCGACCCAAAGTGGGTGGAATTGCAGGGAATTAGCTGTAAAATTTAAATGTTTTTCTCTCTGCCCCATTGCAAAATGAGCAGAATTGTATGAAATGTTTTAGAAAATTGCTAAATGTCCTCTCCGCCCCATGGCATGATTCGTAGAATTGCAGAAAACATGCTTTAAAACCGTTCAATTTTCTCTACGCCCCATGGCAACATTTGAAATGACTGATCACGAAATGTCTAATTTGGGTTCCAGGCTGGAAAAGTTTAAGAACCCTTGTTCTAAGTCATGAGCTACAAACATCTTGTCACGGCCAGGGTGTGACTAGGGTGGGCATTCTATGTTCAGTTTCTATGTTCTGTATTTCTTTGTTGTTTGGCGCGTGTGGTTCTCAATCAGAGGCAGCTGTCTACCGTTGTCTCTGATTGAGAACCATACTTTGGTAGCTTTTTCCCCACATGGGTTTTGTGGGTAGTTGTTTTCTGTTTTGTGTGTCTGCACCAGATAGAGCTGTTTCGTTTGTGTCGTTTTGATAATTTCTGTTCTAGTGTTCGGTTCTAATAAAAATCATGGACACGTACCACGCTGCACCTTGGTCCTCACCTTCTTCCACCAACAACCGTTACACATCTGTTGTGACACGAGGTGAGAACAGTTGATAACTATTGAGAACAGTTGAGAATAGACTGTATGTCAACTCAACAACAAACCGATATCAAAATTATACTGGATGTAAAATCAACAGACTACGCACTATACAACATTTTCTAAAAACACCAATAGTAAATCTAGCCACATCCCCCAATACTGCTGCCATGCAAACAGCCACCATGATATCCAAGGCACCAGAGTGGAAACCGAGGGAGAGGTGAGTATCGGCTGGTGAGTTAAAGCAATGACAGTTATCGGATCACTTCTCTCTCTCAGCACTGCAACAATGACAAAACTACAACACAATGGTGTGTGTGTGTGTGTGTGTGTGTGTGTGTTTGTGGTTGTGCGTGTTTGTGATGACCTTTCCACAGTTCCCCCCACCCCTCTCATTCAAATGCTTCCGTCCTGGAAAAGTTTAACCTCACTTGAAGTCACTGACGTCTCATTTAGATCCACATCAGACAGACTGGCTTGGATCACAGAGTCGGCTCTCTACGGCTGGAGTCATTCTGCTATATCCCGACACATTTTGTGCATGATGTGGGTATACCATACACCATGAGAGTGTGGCCATGTTGTAAAAATGAAGATCCCTTCCCAGACAGGTCGACATGAACATGAGTAGACATAGCTACTGGGGGAGCCTTGACTTCATCCTAAAATACCTACCTGTCACTGGACTCAGGAGGAGGCTCCGGACCCCAGGCAAGAATATCACGCCTGACACACACTCACATGTACACACAGGTTTTCATCAAACGCGCACACAGAGGCTATCCTGTGTCTTACAAAGTCATCCCTCGGTACAATCCTTCCACCACGGCTGATTCAGAGTGTTTACAGTAATAGTCACATGTACAGGGTTGCAGGTGTGATTGCAGGGTTCACTGAAGATGTTAGGCTTTGAGTTCCAACATGCAGGACCAAGTGAAATAAAAAATAGTGAAAACGGTAAAAAAAAAATCAGAGTAGAAATAGCATTATATACATAAATACATGTACATTGGTGTGGAGGCAGAGTAGACTGTTGAAGGGGTGGAATGACCACAGAGGGAGAAGCATGACCATAGAGGGGGACCAAGTGAAATAAAAATACAATACGAATTGTACTCAGTCATAATATACATATTAACAACTGCAACATTGATGCTTCTCTGTGTATTATTACTTCAGTATACACGTCATCATAGTTGCTGTAGTTTCATAAGCAACATAGAACTAAACTGGTGTGGAATTAAACAACTCGCAAGGGGAAGTTCTGTGTGGGTTTGAAATATCCCTGATATCAGAGGGGGCTGGTGGGAGGAGCTATAGGAGGACGACTCATTGTAATAGCTGGAATGGACTGAATGGAACGGTATCAAATACATCAAACATACGGAGACCACATGTTAGACTGTTCCAGCAATTCCATTCCAGCCATTACAATGAGCCCTGTCCTCCTAGAGCTCCTCCCACCAGCCTCCTCTGACTGCTATTTCCTTTAAAGTTCCACTTTTTAACTTTTTTTTACATTCTTAAACAGGACTCGCACGTAGTCCAACTACCACTCATTTGAATCTTTATTTTCACTAACGTATTACCAGGAACTACTGCTAATGTTGAACAAAGCATATCAAACCAGAAGAGACACTGTACAGGTAGGGTACATTATAGTGTAGATTATGTAAACTGTATATTGCAGGACAGTCAGAAGCCCTCTTTTAGGTATTAACCTAGTGTTACAGCCAGATAATCTCAGGGAGACACAATGAGAACGGGGTTAAATCAGACCACCCAGGGATCAAAGGACACCTATAGAACTTCACCATATAGGGGACCACACACTCAGGAAGAGCTCATGTTTTTTTGTAAAGTGTATTGAGACATGAAATGCACTGCAAATAAAACTTGACTTATAACATAGACAAAATGGTCCAGATTGGGTTGGACCAGATTCACATCAAGTCACTGCAACAGTGTATACATTAGTGTCATACAGTGTCACTCCCAGGGTCATACTGCACGTCACACACACAGTGAAGTAAACATCGACAGACTCACAAACAGAATAAAATAAGGCGACAGCCTGTCACCCAGCCACACCCTCAACCTCCCCTTCCCACACAGGAAGAAAAGGGAACAGCATCGAGCGGAGGCTGAGGGACTCGCATGCCACCGCTAAGCAGTGTGGGAGTGTGTCCTTTGCCAGCTGTCAAAGTTCTGATGGTCACACTACAAATCACTGAGGGAGAGAGACAGAGAGACAGGGGGGGAGAGAGAGAGAGGGACAGAGAGACTCCACGCCGATGACGCTCATCTGTCATCCCAGCGCCACACTTCACAGGCTTTCTTTTCATGTGGCACAATGGTACTCCTGTGAACTGCCCCTTTATGAACTCAACCGACTGCCAGATAAACAATTACCTTGCTACCTGTTGCCCCCTCAACCCCAACCCCCACAGACTCTACTCGGTAATGTACTTCAAGATAATGTGTCCCAAATTGCATCCTATTCCCTACATAGTGCACTACTACAAATTACACCCTATTCCCTACATAGTGCACCCCCTGCATAGTGCCTCTGGTCAAAAGTAGTGCACTACACAGGGATTAAGGGTGTCATTTGGGACGTAATCCCAGTCTGGAGTCTGCAGATGACAGTGCTCGGGGAGGGAAGAAAGGGTTTAAATAGACAGGAGGAGTCATGGCGGTTCCGGAAACCTGCCTCCAGTAGACACTTTCAGTCACTTGGAGTTTCCACGGAAACATGCCCAGCTTATGGGTGGGGATTAGGGAAGTGCGTTCCTGAAATAGTTTTTATCACATCTACCAGCACTGTGAGAAACACAGACCTGATTACGGAATGCTCACGGAAAGAGAAACAAAGAAACAAAGAAAGAAAGAGAGAGAGAGAGAGAGAAAGAAATATGGGCCATCGGGTTAGTGACTGACCCCACAGAGACTGATAACGAAAGGATTTTCTAATTAGCGCCATCACAGTAATGTGACGTCCCTTCAGAGTTGATTACTGTAGTCTAGTCTGTCTGTCCATGCAGTTCACTGTTTACAAATGCTAATAGCAATAACAGTTACTGACAGTGCTCACAAATGACATATCAAACACTGAATCGATAGGGGGTGTAATAGCATGTATAACATCTCAGAACATAACATGCAAAATAACAACATGTACATGACATAGGACTAGTAATGTAGGAATTCAGTCCATGCTAATTAGAAGTCCCGAGTACAGGCCTCCGAGCCGGCTAATGAGGTGGACATTTCTAACATACTGCTTTATGACCTGTAGGACCAATGCTTGTAGGGAATGTTCCCCTTCTTACATCATACACACACACACACACACACACACACAGTAGCAGCAAGCAGGTCAGTTTCCTTCAGCTTCCCCTGGTGTAGTGAGTCTCTCTCTGTCCTTTGGGCCCTGTCCATTTCTCTGTTACCACGGCTGCCACATCAAAGCAGGGCAGCCGGCGCCAGTTCACCAGAGGTGACCGTATCTCACGGAGATGAGGAGGAGCTTTCATTTTCACCTCTTACAGACCAACCACTGCCATATCCCTGTGTCTGCTATTCTCTTTCAATCACTCTCTCCTCTCTCTCACTGAAGAGGTGCCTCATCCGGGTAATAGGCCTCTTCCTGAAAACCCTCGTCCCTCGGATATGGGGATTAAACCTTCTATTGAACCGCCGTGTTTCTCCGTCCTTCTGCTTAGTCTGGCGTTTGTGAAGCCACTTTGGGTCCTTGAAAAGCGGTGTATAAGTACCATGCATTATTATTATTATTAAGGTTGCTGACGCCGCAGCACTCTCTCTCTGTGACAATGATCCCTCACATAGTAATACAAGCTGCTTGGGGGACAGATTCCTAATTAGTCTAATCAAGCTGAACATGTCCATGGTCAAAGGAAGGAATGAGACTGGTCCTATCTCCCTGCCTTCATCCAATATCATGAGGGTGAAGTCTACTTTGCATAGTTGCTCATGGGAAAGTCACTTGTGACAGCGTATACATTTACATTTACATTTACATTTAAGTCATTTAGCAGACGCTCTTATCCAGAGCGACTTACAAATTGGTGCTTTCACCTTATGACATCCAGTGGAACAGCCACTTTACAATAGTGCATCTAGGTCTTTTAAGGGGGGTGAGAAGGATTACTTTATCCTATCCTAGGTATTCCTTAAAGAGGTGGGGTTTCAGGTGTCTCCGGAAGGTGGTGATTGACTCCGCTGTCCTGGCGTCGTGAGGGAGTTTGTTCCACCATTGGGGGGCCAGAGCAGCGAACAGTTTTGACTGGGCTGAGCGGGAACTGTACTTCCTCAGTGGTAGGGAGGCGAGCAGGCCAGAGGTGGATGAACGCAGTGCCCTTGTTTGGGTGTAGGGCCTGATCAGAGCCTGGAGGTACTGAGGTGCCGTTCCCCTCACAGCTCCGTAGGCAAGCACCATGGTCTTGTAGCGGATGCGAGCTTCAACTGGAAGCCAGTGGAGAGAGCGGAGGAGCGGGGTGACGTGAGAGAACTTGGGAAGGTTGAACACCAGACGGGCTGCGGCGTTCTGGATGAGTTGTAGGGGTTTAATGGCACAGGCAGGGAGCCCAGCCAACAGCGAGTTGCAGTAATCCAGACGGGAGATGACAAGTGCCTGGATTAGGACCTGCGCCGCTTCCTGTGTGAGGCAGGGTCGTACTCTGCGGTGGTTGTAGAGCATGAACCTACAGGAACGGGCCACCGCCTTGATGTTATTTGAGAACGACAGGGTGTTGTCCAGGATCACGCCAAGGTTCTTAGCGCTCTGGGAGGAGGACACAATGGAGTTGTCAACCGTGATGGCGAGATCATGGAACGGGCAGTCCTTCCCCGGGAGGAAGAGCAGCTCCGTCTTGCCGAGGTTCAGCTTGAGGTGATGATCCGTCATCCACACTGATATGTCTGCCAGACATGCAGAGATGCGATTCGCCACCTGGTCATCAGAAGGGGGAAAGGAGAAGATTAATTGTGTGTCATCTGCATAGCAATGATAGGAGAGACCATGTGAGGTTATGACAGAGCCAAGTGACTTGGTGTATAGCGAGAATAGGAGAGGGCCTAGAACAGAGCCCTGGGGGACACCAGTGGTGAGCACGTGGTGAGGAGACGGATTCTCGCCACGCCACCTGGTAGGAGCGACCTGTCAGGTAGGACGCAATCCAAGCGTGGGCCGCGCCGGAGATGCCCAACTCGGAGAGGGTGGAGAGGAGGATCTGATGGTTCACAGTATCGAAGGCAGCCGATAGGTCTAGAAGGATGAGAGCAGAGGAGAGAGAGTTAGCTTTAGCAGTGCGGAGCGCCTCCGTGATACAGAGAAGAGCAGTCTCAGTTGAATGACTAGTCTTGAAACCTGACTGATTTGGATCAAGAAGGTCATTCTGAGAGAGATAGCGGGAGAGCTGGCCAAGGACGGCACGTTCAAGAGTTTTGGAGAGAAAAGAAAGAAGGGATACTGGTCTGTAGTTGTTGACATCGGAGGGATCGAGTGTAGGTTTTTTCAGAAGGGGTGCAACTCTCGCTCTCTTGAAGACGGGAGGGACGTAGCCAGCGGTCAGGGATGAGTTGATGAGCGAGGTGAGGTAAGGGAGAAGGTCACCGGAGATGGTCTGGAGAAGAGAGGAGGGGATAGGGTCAAGCGGGCAGGTTGTTGGGCGGCCGGCCGTCACAAGACGCGAGATGTCATCTGGAGAGAGAGGGGAGAAAGAGGTCAGAGCACAGGGTAGGGCAGTGTGAGCAGAACCAGCGGTGTCGTTTGACTTAGCAAACGAGGATCGGATGTCGTCGACCTTCTTTTCAAAATGGTTGACGAAGTCATCTGCAGAGAGGGAGGAGGGGGAGGGGGAGGAGGATTCAAGAGGGAGGAGAAGGTGGCAAAGAGCTTCCTAGGGTTAGAGGCAGATGCTTGGAATTTAGAGTGGTAGAAAGTGGCTTTAGCAGCAGAGACAGAGGAGGAAAATGTAGAGAGGAGGGAGTGAAAGGATGCCAGGTCCGCAGGGAGGCGAGTTTTCCTCCATTTCCGCTCGGCTGCCCGGAGCCCTGTTCTGTGAGCTCGCAATGAGTCGTCGAGCCACGGAGCGGGAGGGGAGGACCGAGCCGGCCTGGAGGATAGGGGACATAGAGAGTCAAAGGATGCAGAAAGGGAGGAGAGGAGGGTTGAGGAGGCAGAATCAGGAGATAGGTTGGAGAAGGTTTGAGCAGAGGGAAGAGATGATAGGATGGAAGAGGAGAGTGTAGCGGGGGAGAGAGAGCGAAGGTTGGGTCGGCGCGATACCATCCGAGTAGGGGCAGTGTGGGAAGTGTTGGATGAGAGTGAGAGGGAAAAGGATACAAGGTAGTGGTCGGAGACTTGGAGGGGAGTTGCAATGAGGTTAGTGGAGGAACAGCATCTAGTAAAGATGAGGTCGGGCGTATTGCCTGCCTTGTGAGTAGGGGGAAGGTGAGAGGGTGAGGTCAAAAGAGGAGAGGAGTGGAAAGAAGGAGGCAGAGAGGAATGAGTCAAAGGTAGACGTGGGGAGGTTAAAGTCGCCCAGAACTGTGAGAGGTGAGCCGTCCTCAGGAAAGGAGCTTATCAAGGCATCAAGCTCATTGATGAACTCTCCGAGGGAACCTGGAGGGCGATAAATGATAAGGATGTTAAGCTTGAAAGGGCTGGTAACTGTGACAGCATGGAATTCAAAGGAGGCGATAGACAGATGGGTAAGGGGAGAAAGAGAGAATGACCACTTGGGAGAGATGAGGATCCCGGTGCCACCACCCCGCTGACCAGAAGCTCTCGGGGTGTGCGAGAGCACGTGGGCGGACGAAGAGAGAGCAGTAGGAGTAGCGGTGTTGTCTGTGGTGATCCATGTTTCCGTCAGTGCCAAGAAGTCGAGGGACTGGAGGGAGGCATAGGCTGAGATGAACTCTGCCTTGTTGGCCGCAGATCGGCAGTTCCAGAGGCTACCGGAGACCTGGAACTCCACGTGGGTCGTGCGCGCTGGGACCACCAGATTATGGTGGCCGCGGCCATGCGGTGTGGAGCGTTTGTATGGTCTGTGCAGAGAGGAGATAACAGGGATAGACAGACACATAGTTGACAGGCTAGAGAAGAGGCTACGCTAATGCAGAGGAGATTGGAATGACAAGTGGACTACACGTCTCGAATGTTCAGAAAGTTAAGCTTACGTAGCAAGAATCTAATTGACTAAAATGATTAAAATGATACAGTACTGCTGAGGTAGGCTAGCTGCGTTGTTGACACTACCCTAATCAAGTCGTTCCGTTGAGTGTGAAGTTTCTACAATGCTGCTTTTCGGGGGCTAGCTGGCTAGCTAGCAGTGTTGGTTACGTTACGTTGCGTTAGGAGAACGACAATAGCTGGCTAGCTAACCTAGAAAATCGCTCTAGACTACACAATTATCTTTGAAACAAAGACGGCTATGTAGCTAGCTATGTAGCTAGCTACGATCAAACAAATCACACCGTTGGGACTGTAATGAAATGAAATGAAAATGTGATACTACCTGTGGAGCGAAGCGGAATGCGACCGGAATGCGAAAGTTCTATTCAGTAGACGGCATCTTACACTCTTCAAATCAACAGGACAATAGACAGGCATTGTCATAACTGGGTAAAGCAGGTAGCCTGGCGGGTAGGAGCGTTGGGCCAGTAACCGAAAGGTTGCAGGGTTGAATCCCTGAGCTGACAAGGTAAAAATCTGTCGTTCTGCCCCTGGGCTAGACAGTTAACCCACTGTTCCCCGGGTGCCAACGATGTGGATGTCGATTAAGGCAGCCCTCCGCACCTCTCTGATTTAGAGGGGTTGGGTTAAATGAGGAATGAGGTATCCCCTTTCCCTAAAGGTCTTGCATTATTTGTCTGTGAGATTACATCTAAGGAATTAACAGGTTTCCTAATTCCCGAAAGACAATTCCACACTGTTCTCAAATCAAAGTTTATTTATCGTGTACAAATATTAGCAGATGCTAAAGCAGGCGCAGCTAAATGCTTTTGTTCCACGGTCCAACAGCGCAGTAAATGTCTAACAGTACAATACTAATACAGAATTATTAGTATTAGTATGTATTCAGGCACTCCGCGATGCGTCGTGTGTATGAACAGCACTTAGCCGCGGTATATTGGCCATATACCACACCTCCTCGGGCGATATTGCTTAAATAACCGGGATACACCCGGGTTACGGGATGAGCAGAGGCTTGAATGTTGTTTCAGACAGGGCGTGTTTGAGATTGCTCAATTTGTTCACAATGCCTGGAGGGGAAGGAGAAATGTCCTGTTTGGCTAGATGGTAGCTGTACTGGCCATCGTCTGCCTGGGGTAGGGCCTGCTTGACACACACACACGTACACACACACACATTACTCACAGGCACAAAGACACACACACTGACAGAAGAAAGGCAGTTACACAGCTAGAGGGTCTTGTACTGATTTGTCAACACCGGGCCCCACAGCAGGACTCATCACTATGGGTGGCACGGAAGGACACACAGAGCACAGTCCTACTTTCTCTACTAGGGAAAGATCAGAAGATTTAAGTTGCAGTCATTGTTTATTCCCTTGTCTTTTTCTTCATCGTTACCTCAGTTGATTTATTTACATGCTTATCTCCCTTGGTCTCTCTCTCTCAGTGACCTCTCTACCTTCAGCTTGACCCGTGGCTTGCCCTAGTTGTAAGACTTAAGGGGAGGTGAGTTTGTGTGTCTACGTCCCCCTCCCTATATCCTATATCAGCACAGAGGGCTCGTCCAGCCTTGACTATCTGTAGGTGACAGATGGTTCCCTGGAGCAGCTAGCGCTCCTCGCTCACTGGGCCTCTGCTCTGAGCACATATCATATCCTATTAAAGCTCGGCCAGCACATGCTTTCCAATTACAGAGTGAGATTTACAGCCCCTAATCCAACTCAGCGAGAGGGAGGAAAGAGGAGGGGAGAGAGGTGATAAGATGAAAGACAAGATGGAAGAAAGAAAGAAGAAGCAAGAGTGTCAATGAAAAGGGGAGTGCAGGCAGCAAGAGAGAGAGATTGTGGGTAAAGGCTGGGCGGTATAGTGAGGAGAAAGGAGATACTACCAAACCCGTGTCACACTCACTGTAGCCTATTTATCCTGACCTCGGCATAGTGACCACTCGTTGATATCTGGGCTTCATCACACTTAAAAGGGAGGACTGATGAATGTGTGTGTGTGTCTGCTCGCTCTGTCCGCCCCATCCATTACCTCCTGTATAGACCCTGCCTGCTCTGCACATATAATATCATGACTAACCACCAAACTATGAAGCTACCAACATGACGAATGTATGTGGTCAGAGAGGAAAGAGACAGGGTTAAGAAGGGGAGGAGAAGAGACACTGAACATGCTCTTTCTTATCGGGGACACATGCTGGACGATGGCGTCCATGGCGCCAGACTCAGAGGAAGAGGTGATCGACCCTCAGGAGGTCCTTCATGTGTATCATTTTACTACACACACACACACACACACACACACTTCTCGTACAAGCCTCCTTCAGTTCAGAGCCAAGCTCTCTCCCTGAGTTACAGAGTCCTTAAACACATAACAAGTGATCGAACTATAAACACAGCCTGCAGGGACCAGTGGACCAGCAGGGACTGAGCCACATGACAGTGGCTCCTCTCAGGGCTCTGATGGTAACTTTTGACCAGAAATATGGCCTTCCCTATAGGGCAGGGATAGGCAACTTTGATGGGGGTGAGGGCCACAAAATCTGAACTCATTATGAGGCACTAGCCTTTTGGGGGCCCTAAGCGATTTTGACATCGGGCGGAGAAAAGATTTTACAATGTTCTAAAAGTTTCATTCAATTCTACTCATTTTGCAAAGGAACGGTGAAACAAATTAGCAGTTTTATAGCTTATTTCCTGCAATTCTGCACATTTTGCCATAGGGGGAGAGAAATGTTTGCTCTTTTTTAATATGATATCTGAGTGAGAGTGACTAACAAAATCAATGGGGGTCCCCTGGTTGGAAATACGACCATGACATTTTTACCAATCTACATTTTTTTAGCTGACATTGGCTATTTGAGTGACTGTCAGTGACAGACTTAACATAAGAGAAAAACTGCTGATGCACAAGCAAATTTCTAAATTGCACCTAGTGTATTCTACTATTTTAACTCGCAACAGTACATTGAGATCCCGACTCGGGTCCTAAAAAATGTTATAATAATTGATCCGTGGGCCAAAAACAGCGGGCACGTGGGCTGCCAGTTCCCCATCCCTGCTATAGTTGGCAACGTGATGAAGCAGCCCCATAGCAGCCCTAATTAAGAGACTGCGACCAATGGAATCAACTTCCGTATAAGGCAGCAAGGCTAAGGAGCAGCATGGCTGAGCCTATAGGCTCATTAAGATTCCACAGTACACTTCACCAGTGTTGCAGGCTAAAAGAGTATAGAAGAGAGAGTACAGAAAGAGCTACACTTCTTTGAATGGTTAAGTTGTATGTCACAACCTGCCAGAGAGCAGTGGAACGAATGACTCAGTCTTCAGTAAGTCTTGGCTTCTATTTGGAGAGTTTTGGGGAACCCCTTGCTAAGAGTCTAAGATAGCCACTAGTTTTTAAGTATTAGTACTGTACATATGAAAAGAGATCCATCAGAGCCTTAAATAATGGTTTCTTACCTTACATAATAATGGATAGAAAAACACTTACACTATATATACAAAAGTATGATGACACCCCTTCAAATTCGGCTATTTCAGCCACACCTGTTGATAAAATCGAGCACACAGCCATGCAATCTTCATAGACAAACATTGGCCGTTGAATGGCCTTACTGAAGAGCTCAGTGACTTTCAACGTGGCACCATCATAGGATGCCACCTTTCCAACAAATCAGTTGGTCAAATTTCTGCCCTGCTAGAGCTCCCCCGGTCAACTGTAAGTGCAGTTGTTGTGAAGTAGAAACATCCAGGAGCAACAACGGCTGAGCCGCGAAGTGGTAGGCCACACAAGCTCACAGAACGGGACTGCCAAGTGCTAAAGCGCATAGCACGTAACAATTGTTTGTCCTCGTTTGCAGCACTCACAACCAAATTCGAAACTGCCTCTGGAAGCAACGTCAGCACAAGAACTGTTCGTTGGGAGGTTCATGAAATTCAGGAAAATGCTACCTGTCCCAAAGCATAGTGCCAACTGTAAAGTTTGGTGGAAGAGGAATGATGGTCTGGGGCTGTTTTTCATGGTTCGGTCTAGGTCCCTTAGTTCCAGCTACAGCATACAATGACATTCTAGACGATGCTGTGCTTCCAACTTTGTGGCAACAGTTTGGGGAAGGACCTTTCCTGTTTCAGCATGACAATGCCCCTGGGCACAAAGCGAGGTCCATACAGAAATGGTTTGTCGAGATCGGTGTGGAAGTACTTGATTGGCCTGCACAGAACCCTGACCTCAACCCCATTGAACACATTTGGGCTGAATTGGAACACCGACTGAGAGCGAGGCCTAATTGCCCAACATCAGTGCCCGACCTCACTAATGCTCTTGTGGCTGAATGGAAGCAAGTCCCCGCAGCAATGTTCCTACATCTAGTGGAAAGCCTTCCCAAAAGAATGACGGCTGTTATAGCAGAAAAGGGGGGACCGACTCTGTATTAATGCCCATGACTTTGTAATGAGATGTTTGACAAACAGGTGTCCACATACTTTTGGTCATGTAGTGTATTTGAAAATGTAGCTTAAGTGGATCTAGGGTAGGCTAGTGATGGTAAATATAGCCTAGTTTGAGTCTATACACTGCATTACTATCCACTTGGCAGCTTTAATGTTATTACATCGTTATTCCAGTGACATTGCAAACTTATGGGAACAAAAATAAAAAATAAACAGAGCCTATTGCAATGCATAGGCAAAAATGGGCAACGTTTGGAGATGGATTTAAATACCCCACAGAGCTCTGGATTTTCCTTGTATATCCTACACGAAATGGCACCTGCTTTGAGAAGTGTATTTTGAACAATATTCCACCGAATGATCCATGCGTACATGGGCGTTTCAACAACATGACATTATCCTAGAAAACATTTAAATCAAGCTTACCTGTGACAACAATCCATAGGAGGATGAAAAGTTGATGACAAAATAATGTCATGTTCACCCTGTGTATAACGGTTCGTCCGAGTTCAGATAATCAAGATGAACAACAACAGGGTTTGTGCCCGGTAACGGTCTTGCTGGAGACGCAGTAACTTATTCCCTTCGTGCCTGACAGTGTCTGCCACAGGTGGGTCTCTCTTTGAGCCCGTTTAGAGGTCTCAGCAGTATTAAATGCTTAGTCCCTCCTCGTGGGCGGGCCCTGCTGCCTCCCTCCAACAAGCTCGGTCACTGACAGTCCCGGGTGTCCTCTCAGGACTCTCAGGGAAAGTAGATAAGGCAAGCGCGCCCAAGACCTAGGCCTGTGGTATTTTTGGCATTGTCTGATGGTGATTAATGTATTAATGCTTTTATATTACGGTATTTTAACTATTCAACCCACACTCACATTTGGCCAGTGTTGACAAGTAAAACTCCAATGCCTGCCACATTTTTCATACAGGACTTGTTTATACAAATGGACAATTAAGCTTTAATAAATACAAAATTGCATTTATGTCTTTAGCTATAACTGTAGGATAATGTTCCCGTTGGGGGGATTTTATGGCTGTATCTGATCAGATAACATGTCCATCACAAAACGTGGCATTTGTTTGCTTCTAGCAATATCAACCCAATTTATCAACATAAATATGGTTCATTTATAACTTTATGGTTTCAAATATATGTGAATTATCAGTTAAGGCTAAATGTTGAGGCATTCTAATATAGCCTACTGAAAGGACACGACACAAAAGGTGCTATCTAGAACCTAAAAGGGTTCTTCGAACTCATTTGAACAATTCTTTTTGGTTCCAGGTAGAACCCTTTTGGAACACAAACGGGTTCTACCTGGAATCAAAAAGGGTTCGCCTATGGGGACAGCCGAAGAACCGTTTTGGAACTCATTTTTTTCTGAGTGTACCTAACCTTTCTCTTATTTAATCAAATTAGCCTGAGCTGTTCTTGCTCTGCGGGTTTTATTGATCTGAAGACGTCAGACATTTGACAGCACAAAAACTGTCTCAAAGGGTAATCTATTCATTAATACGCACATATTTGATCGCGACACCAAACTTTCAGTTGCATCAAGTGGTTGTCTCTTATCGTCAGATATTTGAGGAGCGCCAAGGATAATATACCTGTAGGCTAGCCTATGCAGTGTCCCCACTAGATATCAACGACAGATACATCTTGCTTAATTAATGAAAGGCACTCGATGACAGGTATATCTGTCTGACAATGCCATTTTAATCGTTCCTTGGAGTTAAGTGATTATTATAAGTGAATTGATTGGATTCAATTTAATTGAATTTAATGGATTTGATTGTTTGCGCTGGTGTTAGACAAAATAATTTCCAATCCATTGCCTAATCTCCAATCAAAACCACCAATTGGGCCATTTATACGCAGGCCTAGGCTAGCCTGCGTAAAAATCATATCCAGTCGACTAGTTTTTAAAAACCTCTCAAATTCACCATAACGCTTGTGTTGTGTCTTGTAATGAGCTGCACCCTGGTCTCATAGACTACACGTCAGCGGGGTTTAGGCTTTACAGTGAGTCAAATCGTGGGCACCGTCAGAGTGAACAAGAGACATCGGCATGGCATGCCATGGTGCACTTGACTGGCGGGCCTTGGGGTAATTACGCACGCTTAGATATTCAAACAGATAAAGCAATATTGTGCAACACTCTTTGGTGTTTCTGTCACAGTCAGAGCCGGCAAGTATTATCACCGCGCGCATGTAAAGCAGCAATAGAATTCAGTCACTTGGGTGACCTGGCAGAGGTCATGGTTGGTATGAGGTAAACGGATCCAGGTTGATGATACTTCGTGCTTGGAGCGAGATTAACTGTGAACTTCCGATACAGACAAATAGAGTGCTGGCGTTTCTTTGGGGTTCTCTCAGTTGCTATCAGTTTTCACATCAGACTGTTGCATAATGGTGTTTTTTCTCTCCATTTGATAGCCTACAGGACTTGTTTTCGGATGTATGTTCCACTTCTATTTTCATTGGTGGTTTTATGCAAGCATTTGTCCAGTCAGAAGTTATATATTCTTTGTGATGAGTCAGCCTGGTCTCATAGACTAGAAGTAACATATTAAACACAAATACGAAATACAGAAATACCGAAAATTAGTATATGTTACATTTGGTATGGTTACACAAGACAGATGGTTACTTAAAGTGGAACTGACAGCATTTTAACCACTTTGCAGATATGACACAAACAACAAAATTAACCGGAAGGTTGCTGGATCTAATCCCTGAGCTGACAAGGTAAAGATCTGTTGTTCTGCCCATGAGCAAGGCAGTTAACCCACTGTTCCCTGGGTGCCGAAGAGGTGGATGTCGATTAAGGCAGCCCCCTGCACCTCTCTGATTCAGAGGGGTTGGGTTAAATGCGGAAGACACATTTCAGTTGAATACATTCAGTTGGACAACTGACTAGGTATCCCCTTTTCCCTTTCAATGCATGATTCATATAATTCCCAATACATTTCTTGGTAGTCCAAAAAATATTACTCTCAGGTTGTAAATCACAGCTGGCCTGGTACATTGCTCGCTGCCGCCACCCATTCAGTTTCAAGTACTCAATATTTTGAACAAAAACAGATGACTGTCTGTAACCAACGCTGGGAATGCCAATACAATCAAACTAGCAAGGGCAATGATCCCAAGTCAGTCATAACGTGGCTAAGGCTAGCGCACGTGTCAAAAACAAGGCCCACGGGCCGAATAGGACACACAAGCGAGTATAAATGAGTCAACAGCTGAGTCAACTGTTTTATGAAATTACAGCCTGATGCGCTCGCATCGCTGAATTCAACTTCAATTGCGCTGCTTTCGTGTAGCCCGTTTACAGCGTGCAGTGGAGGGAAAGTGCACATGCCAAATTCCTAGCTACTAGGCTACTAAAATGTTGCAGTCTTGCATCGTTTTTTAAAGCTTGACCATAAATAACCAAAAACAAAACCAGCAAGAAAGCACCATGCAAAGGAGAAACATGTAGGCCTATTAGAGCAAGGTTTGAGCAGTAGCCTAGGCTGGCTACTCAGCTACAGTACATTTTGAGTTCACCATACAGCAATGCTGCATTCAACTGCACCGGTGATCCATGCAGTGCAAAAAAATGAAAGGGTCACATCATATTATGCACATCTGCAAGCATAGCAGCAAAGGCTCGACACATTATTTACCTATTTTTTTATTTTTTGTTATGTTTAAATGCTATATACAGCATCCTAAGTGGACAAAGGGCCTCATTTATTCTAATAAAACAATGGCCAGCTTGGGTCGCATTTGCACATAAAAATAAATAAAAATTTAACAGGCTATGTCTGGCCTGCAAATTCATAGTTTTTTCAATATGGGCTAGCGTATCAATTTATGTAGTTGGCTAGCTAGCTGCTGGGAGGATATCATGTTATCAAAGGAGTGGGTGAGTGACCTTTTCCCCTCTTATTGTTTTTTGGTTGGTGTAACCGATGTGAAATGGCTAGCTAGTTAGCTGTGGTGCACGCTAATAGCGTTTCAATCGAGTGACGTCACTCTCTCTGAGACCTGAAGTAGTTGTTCCCCTTGCTCTGCAAGGGCCGTGGCTTTTGTGGAGCGATGTCAGTTGTTGATGTGTGCAGAGGGTCCCTGGTTCGAGCCCAGGTTGGGGCGAGAGAGGGACGGAAGCAATACTGTTACAGTGGCAACAGAGATACAGGTGTCATTTGGTTAGCTAGCAAGAAATGTGAATCACTTTGCTAGCTAGACCACCATAATCCCTGTGCCCAAGAACACTAAGGTAACCTGCCTAAATGACTACAGACCCGTAGCACTCACATCCGTAGCCATGAATTGCTTTGAAAGGCTGGTAATAGTCCTCACAGTAAAATGATTGTACCAAATCTTAATTTTGTCTCCAGAATAGATCTCTGGAAAATATGATTTCTTTGTTTCAGCATCTTGAGAGAATGCAAATGCACTCTTAGGGACCTGTTGTGTAGCCTAAACTTTCTTTCAGCAACATAAAAGCTGACAGTATTTAATTTTCAACCACATAGAATATGCAGCCAAGATGAACTGAAATACTATTATAAACATGTTGGATCATTTTTTACAGCTTTTAATATCCTTAAAACCGGTCAAATTGATTGGCCATTTGGAAATCTCCCTGGTCCCTGAACATCCTCACTATGTGAGAGAAGCAGAAATGAAAGAAAAAACTTTACTGATGTCAACTATACCGAAAATATATATATAAATGAAACATGCAACAGTTTCATAGAGTTATAGTTCATATAAGGAAATCAGTCAATTGAAATAAATTCATTAGGCCCTAATCTATGGATTTCACATGAATGGGCAGGGGCACAGCCATGGCTGGGCCTGGGAGGACATAGGCCCTCCCACTTGGGAGCCATGGCCACCCACTGGGGAGCCAGGCCCAGCCAATCAGAATGAGTATTTCTCCACACAAGGGCTTTATTACAGACTGCAATACTCCTCAGCACCCCGCTCAGACAATCCCGCAGGTGAAGAAGCTGGATGTCGAGGTCCTGGGCTGGCATCAATACTGCCAAATTCTCTAAAATGGCATTGGAGGCGGCTTATGCTAGCGAAATGAACATTAAATTATCTGGCAATAGCTCTGGTGGGCATTCCTGCAGTCAGCATTCCAATTGCACGCTCCCTCAAAACATGAGACATCAGTGGTATTGTGTTGTGTGACAAAAGTGCACATTTTAGAGTGGCCTTTTTTCACAGCGCAAGGTGCACCTGTGTAATTAGCTTCTTGATATGCCACACCTGTCAGGTGGATGGATTATCTTGGCAAAGGAGAAATGCTCACCAACAGGGATATAAACAAATGTGTGTTCAACATTTTAGAGAAATAAGCTTTTTGTCCATGTGGAACATTTCTGGGATATTTTCATTTCAGCTCATGACACGTGGGACCAACACTTTACATGTTGCGTTTATATTTTTTGTTCAGTATAGATTGTTGAAAATAAATGGATCCTTCTATCAATTTATGACATTCTTGTGAGCAAGGCTTTTAGTATTCTAGACGAGCATCAAATAATGACAAGAGAAGCTGCATGCATCTAATTATAGACAAGTTGACTTACAAATAGCCTACCAATTGTCGAAAATGATAAGCAGAAAAATATGTAAATGAGTCTTAAAAAAAAAAAAAAAATCCTGCACCGCCTGTCTTTCTGCCATCCCTGAGTAAAGTGCGCAGGTAGCCTACATAAAAACATCATGGTTGTGCTTATACCACATTAAAAGGTAGACTAATACATTGTAAAAGTTAAATGACACATCTTTCCTATTAGGCCCATGGAGATCCTATTAAATGAATAGGGCTTCACATGGGTTCCTGTGTGGCTCAGTTGGTAGAGCACGGCACTTGCAATGCCAGGGCTGTGGGTTTGATTCCCACGGGGGACCAGTACGAACACTACGCTAAGTTGCTCTGAATAAGAGCGTCTGCTAAATATATTCATGGATTAGGCCCATAAAAAAAGGGTGTGCAGACATAGGTCCTCGTTCTGGGAATAATTGAACTCTACTTTCACCCTTGTCCATACCAAATGTAACATATCATACTAATTTCAGTGTCCTGGATTTACATTTACTATGTTACAACTACCCAGGAATCCTGGTTGGATGAGTCCCGCTCCATGAACAAGAGAGGCCTCTAAATATAGAATATATATGAAGTCTCAAACTGATTGCACAAACCTCCCAGAACAATGCCAATTTTCATTGGATTTTCAAATACGCTTGCCCGTTTTAAAATAAATTGGCTATGTTGAGTTGAAGAACAGAATGTACAATGAAAGCACAGATCTCAAAATGACCCAATCTCAAATGATTTGTGTAGCCAAGCAACTATAAAGTTAGTAAAACGATTGTAAGTCATGACAAATTATCAAGGAAGTCAGTACTCAGAAATGGGGTCAATAAAATGTACCACTAAGTCATTGTGTTTTCCCAAGGAGTGGACAATAGTTTTTGTAAATGTCTCATACTAAGTTGTTTAAATGTCTCAACTATTCAGGAGTTGTCTGTAGCGCAACAAGATCTGGCAACCAGACTATAGGTGAATGCTTCATTGAAAAGATCCAAGATTCAGCAGTTCTGACCATCATGTATCTGGGAGATCTCTGTCAGTTTCAGGACAAAAAGGTCAAAGGTCTCAATCTACATTTGGGCAAAATGTCCTTGAATCTCCCGTACTGTACCATCCCCAAACCAGCACCAGGCCCCGGTCCTGGTTGAGGAAGAGCCTGCAGCTCCAGACTGGACAAGCTCAGCTCTGGCCTTTGTCACTTTGAATGGAGTTCAACTTCCTCCCTCATTATTGTTTACTACTCAATATCCCCTATATATGTAGCCTTTCTCCTACACAACCCAGATCCAACTCTGTTGAATTATCCAGTGCTTTGATGAGAAGAGAGAAACAAGCTGATAAAGTCTAAGAGAGAGAAAAAAAAAAAACAGGCAGGCCACTCTAGGCTTTCATCAAAACAGTGTTTAGAAGCCAAGGTTAAGTAAGTGCTGACCAGTCAAGAACACCTTGACATTCCACTCAGCACAAACTGGGAGTCAAACCCCATTGATTTGAGCTTTAATACAAACAGGTATGTAAACTGTGTTTTTCCTTGTTGCTGCACCCTATTGGCATTATGGGTTTCTTCCTGTACATTTAATGTATGACAGGAAATGTGCAATGCGACTGCTTCCACGTATCAGATTGGTCAACAATGTGGGAGTATGAAGGGATGACAGTGACTAAGCCACGCATCACGTCTGATGTATCATACACAATTCATCCAAACACCCTGACACAACTAACACAGACATACATGAGTCAATGTCAAACCACTGGTAAATGAACAAGGCACTCCTTCGCGGAGATATAAAGTACAACGCTTTTCTCAAAGTTGGCTGCATATTCTTTCATGAGGGTGTAACGAAAGACAAACACATAGGCCAATACAGCATGGCAACATCTACACAGATATGAAATTGACTACGTCACTGCTAAACACTGGTTTCGATTAAGAATTCAATGGCCAGAAGTAGGTCATTCACTCAGGTCATAGAAATTCATAGAAACATACTCTAAATATGTAGCCTAATCAAAGGTCAATTACCAAACACATATTCCTACATGTAAATGCATAGAAAATTGTGTATTGCAGTGGTGTGCTAGCTGTGCCACTAGAGGTTCTGGGTTTGAGTCCAGGCTCTGTCGCAGCCGGCCGCAACCGAGAGACCCATGGGGCGGCGCACAATTGACCCAGCGTCGTCCGGGTTAGGGGAGGGTTTGGCTGGCAGGGATGTCCTTGTCCCATCACGCACTAGCGACTCCTGTGGCAGGCCGGGCACAGTGCATGCTGACATGATCGCCAGGTGTACGGTGTTTTCTCCGACACATTGGTGCGGCTGGCTTCCGGGTTAAGTGGGCATTGTGTTAAGAAGCAGTGCGGCTTGGCTGAGTTGTGTCTCAGAGGAAGCACGGCTCTCGACCTTCACCTCTCCCGAGTCCGTACGGGAGTTGCAGCGATGAGACAAGACCGTCACTACCATTTCGATACCACAAAAAAGGGGTAAAAAATTATCTGCACATACTCCATGTAAATGCAGAGAAATGGAATACATGGCAATGTTGTCTGACTAACCTGGGGAAGCACTTTAATTCCTCAAACAGTGTCTGAAGAGGAACTGACAAGGTGTCAACTCACCAGTGCATAAACATGGGAGAGTGCAGCGCGCTTTTGAAAGTAGGCATCCTCTTGGGAACCTAACAACGCCAACATGATTGCTATTTTGACTCATAACCCGCCCGTTTAGGGTCATGAAAGATTGTGTGGATCAATAAAATCATAAAATGTATAGCCTAATTATATCTATAGGCTACATTTAGGGTTTTATTGTATTATTTTTAGGCTATCTGGCATTAGGGCTGTAAAAAAGGCTCTGCATGGTCAATCTGACATCTGTAGTGGCAGTATGGTATTTACCGTGATGCAGCCTATGCAGAAGTCAGAGCATTAAGAGACAATTTATGCCTGATCCGAAAATGCGGATGGAGACTGTATGGAGGCACACAAGAGGCCAAATTGAGCTCTGCACCGTGTTGCTGTGTGCCTCCTAACCTTTGTAACAAAGCTGAGCGCTCTGTATAGCTACGCATTGACATGATCGGTTGACGGTAAGTGGGGGCAGGAAGTCCTATATACACTTCCTTCACAACAGCTCTGCGACAGGCAAGAAGTATGAATGCCCTTACATCTGCAGCACCTTTAAAGGAGAGTTTGTTGTTTATACAGGACCTCCCGCCCCCCACATCATGTGAATGCGGAGCTATACAAAGCCCTCCGCATTGTTACACATTTTGGGAGGCGCACAGTGATGCAGTACGAAGCTCAATTTGGCCTCTGCGTGCCTTGCATCTAGAGAATGCAAATGCACAATTAGTACCTCTACCCCCATCTTGACCAGTATCATAAAAGCTGATATTTCAACCACTTAAAATATGCATTCAAGCCTAATTGAAATATCAGATAACATGTCGGGTCATTTTTCATAGCTCTCTATTTCCGTACAACTGGTCAAACTGATGTCATTTGGGGGAGCATTTTCTCCCCAGTGCCTAAATGTCTTTGCTTCATGGAAGAAGCAGAGACGACATTGAGAACTTTACCGAGGTAAATTAGGTTGAAGCATTCATTCTATCCATTTCTGAAATGTAAAATGGACAATATAAACAATATAAAACATTAAGCCCTTTCCACTGAAGGTGAAAGCTATGATCCCTTATTGAGGTCACTTGTTAAATCCACTTCAAACCAGTGCAGATGAAGGGGAGGAGACGGGTTGAAGGCGAGACAAAAGATAAGTGCCTTTGAACAGGGTATGGTAGTAGGTACCAAGCGCACCTGTTTGTGTCGAGAACTGCAAAGCTTCTGGGTTCACGCTCAACAGTTTCCTGTGTGTATCAAGAGTGGTCCACCACCCAAAAGACATCCAGCCAACTTGAAAGCATTGGAGACATTAGGAAAGTGTCCTTAATGTTTTGTACACTCACTGTATAATGAGAAGCTGCATGCATCTAATTATAGACAGTTGACTAAGAAATCGATAGATCCTTTTATTTCCCAAACTATCTTCAAACAGATGGATTCTGAGAATTGGCTTTAAAGTTCCAATGCCTCATCGGTTTGAATGGCATCAGCAATTCTCTTATATTCTTTTGAACTTAACATTAAATTGGGGTATTGAGTACTATATAGGTAGAGACCATTGAACCGAACAAGGCCGTCAGCTCTTAACAAAAATCCAGATAGAATGTTATAGGCCCAAGATTTTTAAATAGTCTACCAGAAATAAGCAGAAACATCTACACTACGCAACAAAAATCCGGCACCCCCCATCAAAAACATTGTTCCACCGTCTGACTAGCATACAATTCATGTTCTATATTTGAGGGTTAAGAGTCGGGCCATCAGATTTGCCCTTTATCAGTCTGCGGTTGCAGATGGGTTATTAGCAATTGCGGGCAGGTGAACAAACAGCTGACTACCACACAAACAGCACCACTACCACACAAAATGCATCTCTGACCCACACCACATAGGTTTCTTTCTGTCCCATGACTGGGACTAAGGACAGTAGGCCCTAATGATGAAGACAACTATTCCCTTAAGTCAACACCTCATGGACAGCGTGTATTCACCTATTAAGTGTAAAACACCATTAGAACAAACCACTTGTCTAAGTGTCACACCAAAGTCAACAAAATATCTCAATAACAGCATTTATTATTTTCCCCCTAATCAATTATAAATTCATTGGACAGGTACAGCCCTGCAAAGCATTGCAAGAATCTGGAACAAAATAAGAGGGAGGATAACGTCAGCTACAAATTTGGTGTGCAGACGACAAAAAATATTTGAATAATATTGGGGGCAAGATTTAGACGTAGTGTTTTGTAAACAATAGACATTCAATATAGGAAGTAACAAATGTTACCTTGGTGACAGTTGAACTGTAGACTGCACTGGTTGGCATGATTAGGCATTTACAGAACGCTAAAGCAATAACATACCCTGCTTAACAGGTGTTACTGACATTTATCGGACAAGGTTTAAAAATAGCCACATACAACAGACAGCATCTCTGCTCCATACAGCCAACCTTTTGTCCCTGCTTGTGTGTTTACAGTGATAACGAGGTATATAAAAGGTCAATGTCTTTATTGTTCACCCCTCAGCCTCCTATCCAATAAAAACAGAGCATGGTTGTAGTGGTCAGTCATTGTTCCCTATGATGTTGCAACATTGCAGTCATTAAGCAATGTTTCATGATTCTGTAAGACAAAACAAAAAAAAGGGGCATCAAAGAAAACGATAAATAAAAGAAAGGGTGATAACATTTCTAGCTCAAAAGGCCAGCCGTGGCTATGGAAGAAAATGCAATAGAGTTTGATTTACAAAAAGTACATCAAATAAATTAGATTCATTGAAGGACTGCAAGAAATCACATAATCAAAGGATGCATTAGACACAGGCAGAGAAATGTACATTTCATTTAGACAATGTGTACGTCCACAATGGCACCCTATTCTTCTATGGGCCCTGGTCAAAAGTAGTGCACTTTATAAAGTAGTGCACTTTATAGGGTCCCGGCACACTATTCTTCTATGGGCCCTGGTCAAAAGTAGTGCACTTTATAGGGTCCCGGCACACTATTCTTCTATGGGCCCTGGTCAAAAGTAGTGCACTTTATAGGGTGCCATTTGGGACGCACCCAATTTATTTGTAGACAACATTTTGCAGGACTGGGCACCCCATTCCTCATAAAATACCGTTGTGGTAGTGCCAGCACACCAGAAATGTCTAATGCTTTGGGTTTGTTATAGGTATATGGGTTGGATTTAGTCACATGATCATTTCCTTACATGTTTCCAGGCTCTCTCAGTAACAGGGGAAGAAATATTCAGCCACCAATACACTTAACTTCAAATTTAAATAGTAAAGCAAGATGCTAAACAGAGTGGTGAATTACTTTACACGTTTATTCCCAATTTAACTTATTACATTTCCATAAAACAATCCCTCCCTCCCATGACCTACACGTGATAACATCCAGGAGATAATGCTAACAAAAAATCTCCAGGCTCAACCCCCCCCATCACATACCCTCCCAAACGAGACCATGCCATCCCAACCAAAGCCCCCCTCCCCTAACCACCCATTGCTCAAGATGCTTTCAACCCCACATCTGCATACGGTGGTAACCCCAACCCGATCAATACAAATCTTTAGAAAGCAAGTCAGTTTGTTTCAAATGTCTTCCATGATCTTATGGGGTAGTTTAGTTTATTCAATGAAATAAATGGCTCAAAGTGCTAATCGGATTCTTTTAAGGAAAGTAAAGAATTGAAGAGGAAGAGGGGAGAAAGATGAGGAAGGCAATTCCACAGCTGTCCAACAGCAACCTCTATTGGCCAAAGAATAGTGTCACTATGTCCTCCTAAAACTAACGAGGAAAACAATTTACCCCCAAACCCAGACCCCTCTCACTTCCTCTACCTCACCTGGCAGTTCCCCAGAATGATTATAGCTGTTATTATACATGTATATATATTGTTATAAATATATATGGCCCTTATTGAAAGAAAACACGAGTTTCACATTGACAAGAAAGTACCATAATCTCTATATAGCTAAGTGGAAAGTGTTCTCAGTGTAAGTGAGCTGGCAGCAGCCTCCATTATTTGTTGCACTCATCAACCAAGGTATAAAACACAAGAAATAACCACACAAAGCATCCTCTTTGTAGTTGCAAATGTACACCTGTAAAATGAGTGCTCACTGCACTACACAATTTCCTCCGTTTACACTTTTTTCCTGAGTAATACTTTTATCCTTGTAACAGACAATATCATTAATTATTTTTTGCTATTTCAGTTCTGGGCTATTCCCTGCCCCCATCATTGTTATTCCCATTACTATGATAGCTACAATTGTAAAGTTGATTGCTAAAACTCTTAAGCTCATGGGAGAAAAGTTCATTTGCTACTCTGTTTGCTTTAAAAAAAAAAAAAAAGAAGAAAAAGTTCATTCTAAAGATTAACGAGCAGACCAAAAATGACACCAAAAAGATGAAGAAACTGACTAAAAAAAAATGTACTTAAAAAATATATCTTAAAAAATTGCATTTGAATAGGCCTTGAAGACCAGTCCTGGGCAGAGGGGTGGGGCACAAACATAGCGGCAGGGTAATAATAATAATTAAAACTTCACTTATTAAAAACAATAAAATAGGCGCACAAAAAAAAAAAAAAATACTGGACAAAACATGAACCTCCAACAGAATGCTGTCCCCTCCCAGGCCCTTATCTGTAGCTTTGGCTTGTTGGGGTTTTGGAACCTGTACTTACTGCCTCATTGACGTCGGCTAACAAACTAGTATACCCTGAGAATTCGGAGACTGGCGTCCTTATCCTGTGGTCCACCTCCCCACTAGAGTCAGCGCCGTACGACAAGGCGCTGCGGCTGGCCGACTTGAACTGGGATCCAAAGGCCTGGGCAAAGTTCTCAATCGTGTAGGAGCCCTTGGAGGGGTCCAGAGAAGCCAGGTTCTGCGAGTCCTTCTGGCTGCCCAGGTCAGACGGGCTGATCTGATAGGAGGAGGGGGAAGAGGAGGAGTGTTGCTTCTCCATCTGGTCAGTGAGCTCCTGAGAAGGGGTAAGCTGCTGGTGGGTGGCAGGTTCCAGGCTGTTTAGGTGGAAGCCGTGCTGCGGAGAGGAGCCCGACAGCATCGCAAAGTGGGACTTTGGCACGGAGGAGGGCAGGGTGGGAGAGGCCACAGGCTGGCCGAAACCACACTCCAGAGGGGACGTAGTGTATATGTGCTTGTCTGAAAAGAGCGGGTTGCGTTGGTGGGAGCTGGTGAAGGGCCCTGTAGCTGGAGGCCCGGGGCCCAGGGGGAAGCCTGTGTTGTGGCTGGTGCGCTCCAGGGCCTGCAGCAGGAAGCGGGAGTACTCGTGCATAATGACTGTCTTGTCTCCAGACGGGCTGGGGGAGTCTGCATCGTGGCTCAGGTCAGAGCCGTCTGCCGAGACAGGGTGCAGCGCCACGTGCTGGTCACTGAGGTCAAAGTGCACGTCGTGGTGCGAGCCGTCTGGTTTCTGGGTGTAGTGGTCCAGCAGGCTCTGCAGCACCTCGTCAGGGATCCCCGACCTGTCGTGCTTGTCCACGCCCGTGGGGGAGGAGTCTAGCAGACTGAGGGGCGAGTCGCCGTCCATCACTCCTGATACCACCCCGTGGATAACCGACTGCTGGGACGACAGGTGACCAACGTTGACCTCATAATCGTTGGTGCTGCCCCCTGCCACTGATGCTGCACTGCTGGCCGCGTTAAGGTAGCGCCTCTTCTTGAGGAACTGCATGGCGTCGTCATAGTTACTGGTGGTGGGACCCGATTTGGCCTCAGAGCCCTGCACGATGCCCATCCCGACCATCTCCACAGCCCCACCCTGCTCCATAGTGCCATGCTTCGCCTGCCCCAAGCCCCCCTGGTCCAGGGCCTTGCGGTTGGCCTTCTTGAAGGCCATCTTAGGGGCTCGGCCATGATGCTCGTGGTGCATACTGGGCCCTGGCGGAGTGGACGAGGACACAGTGTGATTCTCCACGCTGTAGTCATGGAGACTGTAGCCTCCTGACGGAGCCCCGTGGATGTGTGCTCCACCCAGCCCTCCTGCTTCAGCTGGCCCTGCCGCTTTCTTCCTCTTGCGCTCTCCTCCCTCAGAGTTTTTGGACTTGCCCCTCTTCCGGCCCGAGGCCCCAGCATTTCCCTGAGTGATTCCGTAGCTGCCCTGCCCAATGTCCTCACAGCCCAGGTCCAACATCCCGGGCTCCAGATCCTTCTTTATGGCTTCTCCACAGGTTCGCTTGTGCTTGAGTAATCGGTCTGTCCTGGAAAAAAACTGCAGGACAGAGACCACAAGTAGGGTACAGATTGTAAACAGCAGAACGGGATAGACACAAAGACATTTTCATTCCGAGAAATATAACTTGTCAGGTCATGCCATAATGGAAGTGGGCATATTAAGATGCCCTGAGGGGACATTTGTCTTGACCATTCAAAAGTGCTGCTGCTTCCACCGGTCAAAAGCAGACATTCATCATAACCACCCCCCTCCCAACACACATCATCCTATTTCAGTAGATTTTCCATGTGGAGGTCACTACCTGTTGGCAGGTCTCACATCTGTATGGCTTTTCTCCACTGTGGGTCCTCTTGTGTCTCTCCATGTGGTATTTCTGAATGAAGCGCATGTTACACTGGTCACAGCAAAAAGGCTTCTCTCCTGTCAGGGGAAACATCACAGAAAATCTAAAGAAAAATAACCATCTACAAAACATAGCTGGATGACACCATGAGCAAAACTATTGGTGCACAAAGGTAATTGATTGTTTGTCTCTCACATGTCGTTAGTGTGCTTGACGTGTGTGTGGGATTTGACATTCCACTCACCGCTGTGGATCTTCTCGTGCCGCTGTAGTAGGTATTTCTGGATGAAACTCATGTTACACTGGCTGCACCTGAACGGCCTCTCACCTAAGGCAACACCACAGCCACAGTTATGGTTACTAAGTTAAATCCTCTGTGTCTGCCTACTCTATTCAAAACTAATACTGCACTGGTTTCATTTCAAAGTTTCCTACAGTGACTTTGTGAACAACCTAGTTTTTCTAACACACAAGACATATTCCAAACATTACTGGGGTTCTTTTAGCTTTCATAATCTAGTGAAAAACTAACCAAAACCACACAGAATGTTAGAAATGGACATTTTGATCAGTGGCCTTAGGTACCTGTGTGAATGAGGACCTCCCATTACAAACATATTGTCTATCTATTCAATTCAACACAAATACTGCTGTTCCTCAAGAGAACACTTTTATTTTAAAACCAAAAATGTAATTAAAATATATATATTTTTAAATGCATTAAAAATGAGCAGTTGATCAGTCAGTAGAGGCCTGGGTACCTGTGTGGATGAGGACATGTCTGCGCAGGTGGTAGGAGCTCCTGAAGGATGCGCCGCAGTGCTCACAGATGTGGAGCTTCCCGTTGGGCCACAGGCTGCCTCCATCTGAATCCAGCATCATTGATTGCTGTTGGACAAAAAGAGGCCAATTCAACCACCAAATTCAATTGAACTCATTCAATGTATGATCGTTGAAGATAGAAACTAAGTTCTGGGGAAACAAATACTCATATGTAATACTGAAAAATGAAGACCACATTTCAGTGAACGAATCATATCTAAATCAAGATAACTTAGGATGCATAACACACCTTAGGCTCTCCACGTTTCCTCCGGGGCTTGCCCTCCTCACCATTTGACCTTCGACCTCTCTTTCCTGAGGACTCCTTTCCTAACCGACTCGGCAGCTGGGATGATGACAAAAGGGAGGCGCAGAGTGAGAAAGAAGACGGAAAATGTTTAAAAAATGAGCACTTGAGAGAATGGGAAGGGCCAAGTTCAGTCACACATTCACATAGCCTACATATTGCACATGTACACAAAACAAAAAACACAAAGGAACTCATGCAGCATTTAGTGAAAGCTCATTGGAGCCATTGCAGAGGGCTGCCTTGGGGAGGTGCCAGAAGGTAGAGTAATAAACCACATATTTATAGCTCCCTCTGTGCATCTCTCCAGACACAGTTAAGCCGTCATTCAAAATGGAGAGCTGCTCTTCATTTAGGATGCGTACCAAAATGGCCTATATAAGGGAATAGGGTGTCATTTGAGACACACACTTAGTATCCCATAGAAAAGGCCTATGCTTATTAACTAGTGGCTCAAGTCTAAATACAGACTCATTAATATTCAGCATGTTGTTCACTCACTATGAAGAGCAATCTTCAAACAAAGGGGTCTGTGGTTTGGGAAAAGGGGAGGGACACTGGGATTCATAGGGACATTGATCCCCCACACACACTGCCATTTCAATTACACTTCCCAACACCATATGGATACTAAGAGCATGGCTGTCTGAAATGGCACCCAATTTCATATATAGTGCACTACTTTTGACCAGAGGCCTATATTGCACTATATAGGGAATAGGGTATAATTTCAGACACAGCCTGAGTGTGGATTGGTACATGTGAGAAAGACAAGGGCACTCTCAAATATCAACCAATCATTGTATTAGATCAGGGGTAAGGCTAGCCAAAACAAACCTGTCTCATTTCCTCAACCAAAAGAGCGCAGGCCCAGTGGCCTCAAAATGGCTGTAAGCTCACAAGCATGCCATTATCCTGAAATGAATAGCACCATTTGGGGTGCTCTGACTGCTCTCCAAATAAAACTACTCATAACTTTAGTAGGGAATCGCCTTTTTGAGGGGGAGAAAAATGTTTTGTCGTCCATTCTCCTCAGTAGTAATAACAGTTAAATAAAAATACACAAATAATGTCATAGTTCATGTAATATATTCTCTAAAATGTCCTTGGATAAACTTTTAAACCATATTTAGTGAGCAAGAAATGATACGTCTAGCTTTTCAATGAGCATGGAAGTGCTGCCTAGTAAACTCTGGAGCCTGGCTATTGTTAGGCAGAGAGAGAGAGAGCGTGTGTGTAGAAGACAATGTGTGAGTGCAAGCTCAAACAAGACGACTGTGTCCTTGCCAAGACGTTTCCATTCACACAAGAGGCCCAATCCAAATCATTTTGAGAGGGACATATTTTGCATTTGATGTCTTAGATTTAGGTCACCATTACTAAATCGTCCCTCTGCTGCCCCCACACATTCCCCTTTATCCATCAGTCTTTGGCTATTTTTACAAGCCTCGCTCCCCGAAAGGCAGGTGGACATCTGATCAACCAAACCTCAGGAATAACATTTTTATTTTACTAATTGTAGTAATGCTATGAATTAGACATTTCAATAGAGAACATTTGCCTTTGTTTACCCATGATATGAATCATACTTATTTTTTAACATAACAAAAGAGGAAGATTTGGTGTGGGTTAAGGCATTTACCTATCAATTTTGAGATTTGTTGATATTTTAGTCCATTAACATGAGTATTTTCCAAAAATCTATATAGAAATGTCAAACTACATGAAAATGTATATTTTCTTTTGTTTCTCATACTAGTCATCAACATTTTTATTAATTTGAACCACTCATTTCAAAGCTCACTAGACTGAATTACACAATTTAAAAGCCCATTTCATAGAGAATGTTACAAACTGGACTATATAGTAACTTACATTGAAGAGATGGTGATTGGTTCTAAATAAGCATTTGAATGCCTAATTTCACAGAACTTTGATTTAACTGCAATTTACCAAAAAATTGACTCTTCCCACACACCAACTATTTTTCCTCAGCTTCAGAAGCATCTGCTTTCACCAAATGCTGTATGGTTATGATTAGATAGTCACCAGACTTGCCCAGAGGAAATTGTTGATATCTTGTCCATTTCTTAATCTAGGTGCGATCTTATTGGGAAAAATTTGCCAAAAATGCATTTTACATACATCTATGTCTTCACAGATAGGAAGATGAAAAAAAGTATTTACCCACAATCTGCTCTGGACAAGTCCGGTCCTGGAGTGTCTTAAAATGAAATCAAAATATTGAGGCTAACTTCATCCAGTGTCCAGAAAAATGGATTTGCTTGATATGCAATCATGTGCATATTTAATGATATATTGCCCAATTTGCATATTTAAATATGTCTGAAAATGTGTAATACCAAAAAGTTGAATGTAGACACAAATGACTGGAAAAAGTTGATTGTGATACAATTAAGATTGAAAAAAATCCCTATTATGGTGTGGTGTCTGGCCTTGAATTCTCTGGTGTAAAGAACAACATTACAGTCTGGATTCCCAGACACAGATTAAGTTCTGTACTAAAAAGCTCTTTCAATGGAGAATCTCTATTGAAAATGCTTTTTAGTCAACAACTAGGCTTAATGTGTGTATGGGAAACCAGCCCTAAAAGTATCAATGTGTCAGAAGGCCTTACGTTGCCTTGGCTAAGGTCATGCACCAGCAAGTTCTGGTGGTTGCCCATGGACACCTCCAGGAGCTCTGTGCTCTTCCCCGGGCCTCCAGGGTACAGCGGCAGACGGTAGTCATGTTCTGTCATCTTCTCCTGCTTGATGTCCATGGCATGGACGTAGTCCCCCACCCCTCCATACCCCCCCAGGGCTCCCATGCTGCAGTCTGGAGAGTCCCGCTCCTTCTTCAGGATCATCTCGTGGGGGCCTGGCAGGTCCTGCATAACAGACTGGGCAGCCAGCCGGGTGAAGCTGGTCACAGGGGGCAGGTGACTGAACATGATCATGCCAGGGGAGAAGTTGGAGTCCATGCTCCCATTGGAGCGCAGGAAGTCATTACCTAGTTTGTCTTGAATGATGCTCATGATGAACTTGGTGGTGATGGGCAGATTCAACTACAGGGAGCCAACCATCCTGCGGAAGAAAGAGCAGGAGCTGAAGTACAATGCAATCCAACTTTATTGTCCATATGTTACAGCGAACAGAAATGTGTCTTCTGCTCTAAAAATGTGTATCTCCCCAGATAACTGTGTTTATGCAACGTATGCTGAGAGGTGAACAGGGTGAAGTCACAGCGCAGCACTCCTGGATGAGTGGAAAGGAAACATTAACTGGGTGGATTTTCCATCAGTGGTCTATGATGGTTTATTTTTGTTTACATGTGCTGCTGACACCAACTCACGTGAACTAAATGAACTGTCCAGACTAGAGGTCGACCGATTAATCAGAATGGCCGACTAATTAGGGCCGATTTCAAGTTTTCATAAATCTGCCTTTTTGGACACCGATTATATTGCACTCCACGAGGAGACTGCGTAACAGCAAAGATCCAAGGTAAGTTCCTAGCTAGCATTAAATGATCTTGTAAAAAAACAATCAATCTTAACAAATCACTACTTAACTACACATGGTTGATGATATTACTCGTTTATCTAGCTTCCCGTGTTACATATAACCGATGCGGTGCCTGTTAATTTATCATCGAATCACAGCCTACGGGTGATGATTTAATACGCGCATTCGCAAAAATAGCACTGTCGTTGCACCAATGTGTACCTAACCATAAAGCATCAATGCTTTTGTTAAAATCAATACACAAGTATATATTTTTAAACCTGCATATTTAGTTAATATTGCCTGCTCACATTAATTTATTTTAACTTGGGAAATTGTGTCACTTCCCTTGAGTTCTGTGCAAGCAGAGTCAGGGTGTATGCAGCAGTTTGGGCTGCCTGGCTCGTTGCGAATTGTGTGAAGACCATTTTTCCTAACAAAGACCGTAATTCATTTACCAGAATTGTACATAATCATGACATTGAAGGTTGTGCAATGTAACAGGAATATTTAGACTTAGGAATGCCACCCGTTAGATAAAATACGGAACGGTTCCGAATTTCACTGAAAGAATAAACATTGTTTTTTGCAATGATAGTTTCCGGATTTGACCATATTAATGACCTAAGGCTCGTATTTCTGTGTGTTATTATATTATAATTAAGTCTATGATTTAATATATCAGTCTGACTGAGCGGTAGTAGGCAGCAGCAGGCTCGTAAGCATTCATTCAAACAGCACTTTCCTGCATTTGCCAGCAGCTCTTCGCTTTGCTTCAAGCATTGCGCTGTTTATGACTTCAAGCCCATCAACTCCCAAGATTAGGCTGGCAATACTATAGTGCCTATAAGAACATCCAATAGTCAAAAGTATATGAAATACAAATGGTATAGAGAGAAATAGTCCTATAAATTCCTATAATGACTACAAACTAAAATCTTCTTAACTGGGAATATTGAAGACTCATGTCAAAAGGAACCACCAGCTTTCAGATGTTCTCATGTTCTGAGCAAGGAACTTAAACGGAAGCTTTTTTACGTGGCAAATACTGCACTTTTACCTTCTCCAACACTTTGTTTTTGCTTTATTTTAACCAAATTGAACATGTTTCATTATTTATTTGAGACTAAGTTGATTTTATTGATGCATTATATTAAGTTAAAAAAAGTGTTCATAAAGATTTGTTGTAATTGTCATTAATACACACACATATAGGCCGATTAATCGTATTGGCTTATTTTGATCCTCCAATAATCGGTATCGGCGTTGAAAAATCATAATCGGTCTACCTCTAGCCCAGGCACAGTGACTGAAAGAGCAGCATTGTTACAATGGGCTGTCCCTGACGAATCAGTTTCATGCCCGGCTCTGATCTCCCCATCAAGTGCTTAGCCGGATTAATAATGAGGGTGTGGGTCAACAACAAAACAGCCACGGTCTGGAGAGTCTGACTTTGGTGAATTATGGTATCCTAAAAACATGGTGAAGTAGAAGGCTACTTTTAGAAAGTCTTCAGTCAATCTCAGATGCAGCTAAATTAACCTGGGTAAAAGGTATAGCCTATAATATGTTCAACCCTGACATCCTATGAGAGAGTGGAATGAACCTGAAGCTGAGTGTTAATCTGTCATCCTATTTGAGGACTAGGCTAATTAACTAAAAAGAGGTGAGAGCCCAGTTAGGTTCTACAGGTAGTGGGAAGGTCATTTTCTGAATTTTATTCAGTGACTATGGGTTGTCATCATCATAGGAAACCCATCAAACAAGGGCTTTAAAGTTAACGAACCAAGCAAGAGTAGCCAGTACTAGCCACCAAAATACTCTATCATGAAGCAAAATAAAACTGATACCATGGGTATAATGCAAAACGTTGGCTCTGTAATATACTTGTGTATAGCTACAGGAAGATTAGGCTGATCTCAAAAGATACAACTCTCATACGGTTTCAAATTAACACTTTACTAAGCTAGCTACCTTCATACCATGAAATTTGAGATGACTGAGGTTAGTCATGTCTCTGGTGCTGTGGTATTTTACAATGCCACGAGGAATGAGAGGATTCCAAAAGGCAAATCAAAATGGAGTTTTTGGAATGAGAGGAACAGCATCCAAAAACCAGTACATCACCTTGAGGAAAACATCAGATGCTGATATAGCGTAACTCGGGGTTAAATAGCTATAAACAAATATTTCAAGCAGCAATTTTATAATTGTAACATTGCCCACACTACCATTACCTAGCCAATTTATTGTATTCAGTTGAATGGCTTTTAAATAGTGGGTTTTCATTCACAAAACACAGTTCACTTGAATAGTTAGATTTATCACGAATAACTTAATCGTGTCTCTGAACTTCATTGTCTCCACAAGCATAGCTAGCTAGCCTAGCTCTATTGCAATTGCATTGGATGCAACTTGCTAGCACGCTGATACCAAATAAAGCTAAGAGCTAGCTAACAAATGCATATGTAACATGCTACAGCAAAATGGTATGTAATGTAAGTAAGCGTTTGTTGAAAATTGAAATGTATTCAGTGTTAAAAAATAATTAAGGACGCGAAAAATCTGTTCCCGGCGCCAAGCTGTGATTTATTCATCTAGTGTCATTCACTGGAGCTAGAAATACCGATAGCTAGCTAGCTACTGCTAATGTCTGGCTAGCCACCAAACAATTAGCCATTTGGCTAACCAGCCTGCCAGGCCCTTTGTGATGCAGGATCATGCAATTATTAGCCAATATGGCTATCAGTATAACAGTTATACTCGGTAAAATAAATTAGACCATACACTGAATTTAACATTACACCAAACATGTGAGGATCTGACGTTCTCGCCTGACGTAGTCCTAAATCAATTCTAAGTTATGGAATTCATTCTAAAATAATTTTGATTGACAAACTTGCGAGAAGGCGTATGCACGCGATTTTACACAACACGATGTGTTGTCATTCGTCAACATATTTCAAGCGCTTCATTTTAATTGTTCGGTTATGAAATACATAATACCTGTCTAACTAATTAAAACAGTTGATACGGTTGATATAAACAAGTTGAACCTCTAATAGGCATTAAGTGAGGACTGAAAGAAACCATAACTGAGCATAATGTGCGACGTACCCATAACAAATGGCCCATGCAACTCAAGCGAACAATTGATGCTCGGCTCCAGCAACGGTATGCTATCTAGCGTTGCGCTTTGTTGTCTGTCCCACACTCTTGCCGGAGTTTCACATATTTAAACTCGCCCAAAATATATTTTTCCTTTTATCTTACCAGTGCATGACCACCAATAGCTCTTTCGGCTAGTATATTTCACCTTTGGTCGTCCGTTTCAATCTTTAGAGCCCAAACATTGTTCTCCCGCAGAGGCTGTATTCCTTCATTTTGTCTCAGCGCGGGGAATTATGGGTATAGCGGACGGGTCCTGCGAAGAGTCACAGACGGACGCTTTGATCTGGGACAGGGGAGCACTGGGCCGGGAACAAACACGCAGTGCGGGGACATGCATTATCATTTTGAACAACACTGTTGCCTACGTACACCAAATTCGACAGACATATAAGTGTAATTTGGATTTCATTCATTTTATGTGTGTTAGCATAATTGATAGGCCTAATGCCTTTTAACTACCTGAATAAAACATTCCACATTTAGGTTAGACTATGCATCCACAATATCTAATGAGTTATTTACTGAGACCTAGTTAAACAAATAAAATAAACAATTGACAGTGTGAATAATGGTTTCTTAAAACTATGTTCCAGCCTTGAGGATATTTCACCTCCCTCATTGCATAAAAGTTTCAAAACTGTGACTGTCCCCCTGGGTCCCAATTACTGAAGAAATAGGACACATCATCTCTCAAAAGTCTACATTGATAGAGCTCTGCTATTCAATGATACTGTGCTGCATGGATATTGTGGCATATTTAGCACAAAATAAATATATTCCTGAAATAGCTTCGACTAATTAGTCACAGTGGTCTGGTCTCCTGTGAACAGAGTGACCCTTACTAAGAACAAGTAGTGGTCCTGAAAATAAAATAAAAGAGAGAGAGGGAACAAGAATAGCTTACTAACAACAAACTTCAAACTAGCCAAGGGAGGAACAATCATTAGAGACACTCTCTGAAGTGAAGCGGCATCTCTGAATAAGAGCCCCATAGATCTACTGGCTGTGTGAATGAATGTGTATATATCTAACCACCACTCATCAGACTCTATCCTCAGACCTCTGGTCTCAGCTGCACTCCTAATTGCCTGTGTTAACAACCCAATTAATTCAGTGGAGAGCGTCATTGAAATGGAGACGCATGAGTTAATGCAGAGGGTCAGTGGGTTGCCTTTTGATGCGTGCCATACTGCCCCCCCCCCGCCTTCTTAATATATTCCTGATAACAACCCATATTGCTGACAGCAGCTGTATATTTCAAATCACTTGTCATCTCAAAGCGTTTAAATACGCATTATTAAGACCCCTCTAATCATCAAATTCAGCAGTGTGGCACAATGCTAGGCTGCATATGACTGTTGTGCAGCGATCTATGGGATGATCATTAGATGGTGAGAATGTACATTTATGGGCATACATGAAACATTCCCCTCCATTAAACAGAAAGTGCATCAGGGCCACTGCTTGAAGATGTACAGGAGACTGAGGTGATCAATGTGGGCTTTTGGTTGATTTTTATCATCCGTATGCAGAGCAAGACATCTCTTTAACAGTACTACCATACACTTCTACCACATACTGTGAGACACACTCTGGGACCAACACTCTCACACACTCTTAGAAAAAAGGGTTCCAAAAGGGTCCTTCGGAGATCCCAATATGGGAACCCTTTTTGGCTCCAGGTAGAACCCTCTGTGGAATTGGTTCTATGGAACCCAAAAGGGTTATCAGTGGTGTAAAGTACTTAAGTAAAAAATACTTTAAACTACTACTTATGAAGTTTGAGGTAAATGTACATTACTTTTTTAAATATGTTTATATTTTATATTGTACTTTTTACTGCATACATTTTCCTTGACACCCAAAAGTACTCGTTACAATTTGAATGCTTAGCAGGACAGGAATATGGTCCAATTCACACACTCAACAGAACATCCCTGGTCATTCCTACTGCCTCTGATCTGGTGGACTCACTTAACACACATATTTAGTTTGTAAATTATGTCTGAATGTTGGAGTGTGCCTCTGGCTATCCTTAAATTTAAAATTGCTAACAAGTATCGGTCAATACTAAAGCCACTTTTTCAAAACTCTTCACGCAGTATGCATTACCAACATGCATCTTGGCCAAACAGTTAATCTCACTCACCATAAAACTTAATGTCTCAAAATAAGCTCGTTCGGCCAGAACACTGGTAACAGTTCTCACTTAGAAAGCATATATTGTCACTCATAACACACTGACCTAAAAATCACTAACAGGGAGCATTACATAAATGTACTTTTCTCTTTATAGTTTGAATGATTTTTCACATAAATCAGTATTTTCATTAACGAATAAGAATGTAATGAACACGAGGGCGACAAAGAGCTGGTTTCAAGCGCAGGAGGTGTTTGATGTAAAGGACCACAGGAGGAGGCAGGTAGCTGGGTCCAGGGGCAGACAGCAGGTCATACACAGGGGTCCAAAAGGCAACAGTACAGGCAGGGAAAAGGCTAGTAATGTCATCCAGGAGATCAGGGAATAGGTGAATAACAGGAAATCTAATAGACTAAGGTACAGGCAGGGAATAGGCGTCATTAGTGAGGCAGGCAAAAACTATCCTACCCGAGAAAACCAACACTCCGAAGAGAAGTGTGTCAAAAACAAACAATATCTCACAAAGATTGGGTGCAAAGAACTGAACTAAATAGTGTGTGATAATGATATACAGACTTGACAAAGAATAGCACCCTTTCACTTTATTGACTGTACTAAAGTATATGTGAGAATAATGAATCAGTAATGCAGCACTTTGCTTCAATAGCCTTTATTTTTTTGATATCTTTGCATATAGTAATTTGTGAAAAATAAGAAGTTGAAATAAAATAAAAATCCTGAAATTCAGGGCTGCAATAATAATCACAAAAAACTCCATCAACAACATGCATAGTATAATCATTCATACTGTACAGTACTGTGACGGTTCTAGTTCTCTCTCTCCTGCATTTGGCCACAAGTTCTCATCAACATCACATCTTATGTCTTCTCTGGCAATGCGTCTTGGAAAGTATCTTCTGGAATGTCTAATCCAACCCTGGCAGTCTTCAAGAGAAGTGTCTCCACACCCTGGCAGTCTTCAGGAGAAGTGTCTCCACACCCTGGCAGTCTTCAGGAGAAGTGTCTCCACACCCTGGCAGTCTTCAGGAGAAGTGTCTCCACACCCTGGCAGTCTTCAGGAGAAGTGTCTCCACACCGCACATTCATGGCATCCAGTAAGGACATCTGGTGGTCATAAACCTTCCACCTCCACACAGAGAAACACTCCTCTACGGGGTTTAGGAAGGGGGAGTATGGAGGCAGGAATAGTACTGACATCCTGGGATGTGTGGGAAACCAGTCTGTGACTGCAGCAGAGTGGTGGAATGACACATTATCCCACACAACAACGAAGGTAGGGGAGTTTCCTCCCTTCTCTCCTCCGCTGGCACAAGTCGATTATGCAGGTCATCCGGAAAAGAAATGAGCCTCTCTGTATTGTAAGACCCAATGAGTAGTTTGTGTAACAGCAAACCATCATTGGACAGTGCTGCACACATTGTGATGTTAGCTCCTCTGTGGCCTGGGACATCCAGGCCACAGAGGACATCCTCTCTGTCCAATTACATTTCTTCCCCTGCGGCGTGTTTTTGCCAGGTTCCAGCTTCATCCACAAAGATGAATGTATGTGCAGTTTACCTGGCTTCCATCTTCATTACTCTCTAAAATAGAGTAAATCCATAGTTTTGCAGTACTTTACATTATGCATAGCTGTGTATGTACCCTGTTTGGTTATTGAACAGACATCTTACCTGGACATATTGATACGGGAGTTCTTTCACACGTGCACCGTTTCCCTCAAAGGGTACAGTGTACAACTGCTTCATCCTTGTTTTATGTTTCTCTAGGACTCTGGAAATTGTCGTTGTGCTGACCGTATTCACATTCCTAAAAGTGATATTGTCTGCCAGCACTCTGCACCGAATTTCCAGCGGTTTTATTGCATTGTTGCCAATTACCATGTCAACAATGGCAATTTCCTGCGCATCTGATAATATTCTGAAAGATGGAGACTTGGGTAGGCTTTAAACTGAAATTGCAATTAAGCTGTGTTTGGAATGATTAAATATTCTGCTGAGATTTTCTATATGTTTCCATCTGGCTACTGCAGAAATGCACGACATTTGCCATCCTTCTGTATGAAATGTGTTTTGAATAGTTTTGGTAAAAGTGTGTAGCATTTGAAAACGTGCTGCAAATATATGGTTTTGCAGGTAGTGGAGTATGAATGAGAAAAGAGTTAATGGATTTCGGAGAATGTGACCATTGAATGCATTTTGTGTGAAAGCAATGAACAATGATTCACAGTTTGGTCCACATACACTTCTGTTTCGCTGACTGTGTGAAGAGTTTTGACAATGTGACACTTCAGTTTTGACCAATGCATGTTAGCAATTGAAAAAAACTGTAATATAAGGAATTTCTAATTATTTATACTTTTACTTTTGATACTTAAGTATATTTGAAACCAAATACTTTTAGAATTTTACTCAAGTAGAATTTTGCTGGGTACCTTTTACTTGAGTCATTTTCTATTGACGTATCTTTACTTTTACTCAAGTATGACAATTGGGTACTTTTTCCACCACTGAGGGTTATACCTGGAACCAAAAAGGGTTCTTCAAAGGGTTCTCCTGTGGGGACAGGTGAAGAACCCTTTCAGGTTCTGGATAGCACCATCTTTTCTAATAGTGCAGTTGCAGGTATTTTGTCATTGTATTGTCAGTTTGAGTGCAGATAAAGATCAGCTTTCCATCACTGTCTCCTTCCAGCCCAGCGGTTAAGTTAAGGTTGCGGATGGGACAGAAAGGCGTCAGAGGCTTCACCACCACTGCACCCCCAGGTAAACCAATCCTCTCTCTGTGCAGAGGAGACTGAGGAGAGAGCTAGTCTCTACCTGCAAGCTGTCCTTGACTATCAATGATGAACATGTCTTTAGGGTGGCCTAGCTCCCCCAAGTGAATATTTACACTGTATTCAAGGATTTCCTTTGTGTTGTCTTAGGAATTCAGCCCTCTTTGTGTTGCTCTTGACATCCCCCATTCTGTCACAGGTCTATGAAGCAGAGGTTCAGTTGTCTTTACATTCTCTAGGTCTAATAGCTGATTGGAGGTTAACTTTACAGTAATACTATTGGTCAACAACTCAGATTGTGAATCCAAACAACTCAGATGTTATAAAGGGGTCTTGGATTCGATGTCTCTTTTTCTTTGCTCCTGACCTGTCGCTGGTGAGATACACTTCTCTCTTTCCTCCCCAGGGACACTTGGGGGCACGGCCTTTCAAGCTATGACTTCTCTCTCTCTCCCCCGCTCTGATCTTGCCTAGAATAATGCCTTGTAATGGTTGTTAATGATTTGTAACTTAAGCTTTATGCATTGTATAATGTATCGTTCATTTTACAATGATATTAAATATATTTGCCCTTAGAATTCCATTCTCAGACCTTTCTTGACCTTTCTATTACTGTAATTCATCAATAGTCTCTTGCACATTGCTAAATCATCTTTATGGAGTCAGATATTCAGTTTAATAGACTTTGTTAACATACAAATGGCATACTTTTATCACAGGTCACTTGTGAGGTATATATATATATATATATATATATATATATATATATATACTATCATATGATAACTATTACCCCACTACAGGTCCGACTGAGACAGCAAGAAAACAAATCTCACAGCAGTCCCAAATGACACCCTATTCCCTTAATAGTATATTACTTCTGACCAGAACACTAGTGCACTAAATATGGAATAGGGTGCCACTTTGGGACTCAGTCCCAAATGACACCCTATTCCCTTAATAGTATATTACTTCTGACCAGAGCACTAGTGCACTAAATATGGAATAGGGTGCCACTTTGGGACTCAGACATCATTACCTCATCTGGTATTTAAGGCAACTTGCTGGGTCACGTGACAAACTGCTCATAGATGGCTATCAATTCTCTTCACTCATCTATAATTCAGTGCATTACATTACTATGTCTTTCCTCAGTCTCCCTTCCTCTGTTCCTTTGTCTCTCCTCCCCCCAGATCCACCCAACACGAGAGACGATCTGCACAAAATAGAATTGCTGAATATCACATTACATTCTTTGTCTATTATTGGAAGCCAAGGAGAAAGGGATGATTGACAGGCCAGGCTGAGTGGCTGGCCTTGATTTGCAAAACTAAGCTCCTCATTGAGGAAAGCCCCTGCCAGTCAAACAACAGGATAGGAAATCTCAACATGGCTGTTAAGACATTTTGAAAGGCTTTGATATGTTTGTCTTGATATTTCAGAAAGTATGATTGCCATGACGATAAAAAAAAAAAAATCTGTTCAAGTATTTCATCATTAGCCATCTTAGTTGTGTGTCTACATTGCTGTGGTACTGCGGTAGTTCTGCTTCTACAATCTAATATGATATTGGGATTAAGAGCAGGGATCGAGTGGAGGATAACCACATGTAAATGCAGTTTTACCCACTTTTGTTTTGCTCAACAGTTTACCCAACCTTCGCAGAAAAATGCATTGAAGTATCACCCACCTAACATTTTACCACTAAATCCCCGACGAGACTATGTTACTGGGACGCATATACACCATTTCAAATATCCCAAATGCTTCCACTAATTCCATCTCTGTGTTTGTGCATTTTGTTCTACTTGATTGGGTGTAATTAGATTGTATTGATTCTAGCCTCTCTCCCTCCAGACAGAAGATCTTGGCTGGCAGCCCGGTGAACTGTCTCCTGCTCTCTGGCTGACTACTTCTGGCTAATGTTTTTACAACTCTCTCTCTCTCTCTCTCAATTCAATTTCAATTTATGCCATAAAAAGGAACATCAAATTCGACATACCAATTAGGACCTGGCCCAAAAAATACTTGAATCAGTTATAGAACCCATTCATTGTTTGGTGTTTTACATTTGTACACTGAGGATATTTTTGCAGAATTCTGCATGCAGTCTCAATTTGGTGTTTGTCCCATTTTGTGAATTCTTGGTTGGTGAGCGGACCCCAGACCTCACAACCATAAAGGGCAATGGGTTCTAAAACCGATTCAAGTTTTTTTTAGCCAGATCCTAATTGGTATGTCGAATTTTATGTTCCTTTTGATGGCATTGAAGGCCCTTCTTGCCTTGTCTCACACCTCGTTCACTCTCTCTCTCTCTCTCTCTCTCTCTCTCTCTCTCTCTCTCTCTCTCTCTCTCTCTCTCTCTAATTCAATTTAAGGGGCTTAATTGGCTTGAGAAACATTTGTTTACATTGCCGAAGCAAGTGAAATAGATAATAAACAAAAGTGAAATAAATAAATAAATTTAATTAATAAAAAAATGAACAGTAAACATTACACTTACAAAAGTTCCAAAATATTAAAGATGTTTCAAATGTTCTATTATGTCTATATACAGCGTTGTAATGATGTGCAAATAGTTCAAGTACAAAAAGGATATACATAAACATAAATATAGGTTGTATTTACAATGGTGTTTGTTCTTCACCAGTTGCCTTTTAATCTTGCTATGATGGCACACAGTGGTATGTCACACAATAGATATGGGAGTTTATCAAAATTGGATTTGTTTTTGAATTCTTTGTGGGTCTGTGTAATCTGAGCGATATATGTGTCTCTAATATGGTCATACATTTGGCAGGAGGTTAGGAAGTCCACCTAATTTCCACCTAATTTTGTGGGCAGTCTGCACATAGCCTGTCTTCCCTTGAGAGCCAGGTCTGCCTTCGGCGGCCTTTCTCAATAGCAGGGCTATGCTCACTGAGTCTGTACATAGTCAACGAGTTCCTTCATTTTGGGCCAGTCACAGTGGTCAGGTATTCTGCCACTGTGTACTCTCTGTTTAGGGCTAAATAGCATTCTAGTCTGATCTGTTTTTTTGTAAATTCTTTCCAATGTGTCAAGTAATTATCTTTTTGTTTTCTCATGATTTGATTGGATCTAATTGTGTTGCTGTCCTGGGGCTCTGTGTGGGTCTGTTTGTGTTTGTGAACAGAGCCCCAGGACACACTTGCTTAGGGGACTCTTCTCCAGGTTCATCTCTCTGTAGGTGATGGCTTTGTTATGAAAGGTTTGGGAATTGCTTCTTTTTAGGTGGTTGTAGAATTTGTAGAATTTAACGTCTCTTTTCTGGATTTCGATAATTAGCGGGTATCGGCCTAATTTATGCTTTATTTGGTGTTTTACATTGTACACGGAGGATACCCCCTCTGTCTCGCTATGTCTGCACATTGACCCTGGCTTCTCTGGCTCATGGTGGGCATGTGTTTGGGCTTTATGTCCTAGTAGTTATCAGTAAAAAGGAGCAGTGGTTAAGATTAGCTATAGTAAAAAAACTCAGTTGGCAAAGTGCCCCTGTAGGTCTACTCTAAGCCCTTAGATCGCATTATCTACTAAGCTAACATATGGAATTGTTTTAAGATGGTCATAGAATTGATCATTCACGCATTTGATTTGGAATTTTAGGACCCCTGTAGGTATAAACAAATATATATTTTAAAAAATGATTTGATGAAACATTGAATTTTGCCTTTACTGCTGTACCCCATATAAACACATTGAATAACACATTCATAGAAGGCAAAATAGAAAGTCAAAAAAATTAATAATAAGCCACAAGGTTTTGAAGTGTCTGTCCTATATCTGAAAGATAAGAACATATTTAATGATTTGTCACATTATTTTTGGCACATTTGACCCCCTATGCACTTTTTTTGTCATTTCTACAGCCCAGTACAGGGTTAAATTCAGATGACTCCCCTGAAGCTTGTGTGTGTAGTAGAGCAAAACAACTGACACCTTCGTGTTTGTGAGAGTCTCCTTTCGATTTTGGTGACATAGCTCCAACAGTTTGGTCTGGACAGTCTGTTTTGTAAGAAGACCTCTTTGAAATGTTACTTTGTAGCTCACACGGTTTGGGTTCTACAGCTGATTTTGCGATGACTTTCTTATCCGGATCCTTTCACGTAAAAACAAAAGGCGACTTTCACAAGCCCCATGTTATGGAATGGGCGCAAACTTTATATCTCGGCTGACAGCGGAAAGAGGGGATTGCGCTGTATCCACTACAAGACGGTCTCTAGCATAAACACACGGGTAGCTATACAATATTCAAAATGACATCACTCTAGGGGGCTATAAAGACTGGTTCAGTTCAGTTCAATATTCATGACACACACACACACACACACACACACTGTGGGAGCCGCTGGAAGCAATACTTCGCATTATATTAATCTGCCGTATAATTTCTGATGGATGCTTTTAATACAGTTTTCAACAGGCCTATCAATGAAAACCTGCAAAGAATCCATATAATTTCTTTATTTGATATCTCCCTCACTATAATTTAGAGCCAGAGGGAAAATTAAACCAGTCAGTGTTGCGATATTCTTTTCCAGAGTAAAGCAATAAACATTGAATATAATAAGGTCCAATTTGTTAATTTTAAATTGGCAGTTGCTGAAACAGCCAGTTGCTGATACAGTATATTTGGCAATGACTCAATACTCTTATTTCAACATACAGTACCAGCCAAACGTTTGGACACACCGACTCATTCAAGGGTTTTTCTTTATTTGTACTATTTTCTTAGTGAAGACATTGAAACTATGAAATAGCACACATGGAATCATGTAGTAACCAAGCAAGTGTTTTATATTTGAAAATCTTCAAAGTAGCCACCCTTTGCCTTGATGACAGATTTGCACACTCTTGGCATTCTCTCAACCAGCTTCACGAGGTAGTCACCTGGAATGCATTTCAATAAACAGGTGTGCCTTGTTAAAAGTTAATTTGTGGAATTTCTTTCATTCTTAATGTGTTTGAGCCAATCAGTTGTGTTGTGACAAGGCAGGGTTGTATACAGAAGATAGTCATATTTGGTAAAAGACCAAGTCCATATTATGGAAAGAACAGCTCAAGTAAGCAAAGAGAAATTACAGTCCACCAGTTAATCCTGAAAATGTCAAGAACTTAAGTTTCTTCAAGTGCAGTTACAAAAACCATCAAGCACTATGATGAAACTGGCTCCCATGAAGACCGCCACAGGAAAGGAAGACCCAGAGTTACGCCTGCTGCAGAGGATAAACTCATTAGTTACCAGCCTCAGAAATTGCAGCCCAAGTAAATGCTTCACAGAGTTCAAGTAACAGACACATCTCAACATCAACTGTTCAGAGGAGACTGGGTGAATCAAGCCTTCATGGTCAAATTTCTGCAAAGAAACCACTACTAAAGGACACCAATAATAAGAAGAGACTTGCTTGGGCCAAGAAACACGAGCAATGGACATTAGACCGGTGGAAATCTGTCCTTTGGACTGGTGAGTCCAAATTCAAGATTTTTAGTTCAAACCGGCGTGTCTTTGTGAGATGCAGAGTAGGTGAATGGATTATCTCTGCATGTGTGGTTCCCACCGTGAAGCATGGAGGAGGAGGTGTGATGGTCTGGGGGTGCTTTGCTGGTGACCCTGTCAGTGATTTATTTAGAATTCAAGGCACACTTAACCAGCATGTCTACCACACCATTGTGCAACGATACGCCATCCCATCTGGTTATTAGTGGGACTATCATTTGTTTTTCAACAGGACAATGACCAAAAACAGACCAACAGGCTGTGTAAGGGCTATTTGACTAAGAAGAAGGGTGATGGAGTGCAGCATCAGATGACTTGGCCTCCACAATCACCCAACCTCAACCCAATTGAGATGATTTGGGATGATTTGGACCGCAGAGTGAACGAAAAGCAGCTAACAAGTGTTCAGCATATGCGGGAACTCCTTCAAGACTGTTGGAAAATCATTCCAGGTGAAGCTGGTTGAGAAAATGCCAAGAGTGTGCAAAGCTGTCATCAAGGCAAAGGATGGCTACTTTGAAGAATCAAAAATATATTTTGATTTGTTTAATACTTTTTTGGTTACTACATGATTCCATATGTGTTATTTCATAGTTCTGCTGTCTTCACTATTATTCTACAATGTAGATAATAGTTTAAAAAAAGAATAACCCTTGAATGAGTAGGTGTGTCCAAACTTTGACGGGTACTATAGGTGGTTTAAAAAAAGTATTCAGAAAAGATCTGTTGAGTGTCTAACCTCTGGGAACCCATTCTCATTCCATTTGAACACAACAGCACACCCATTCATTGTCTATCTGTCTGTTAGATAACTGGGAATCTATCCATAAGTGACTAATCACAGTGAAACAGCTGGTTATCTCCTTGTGGGCCTGTTAATGGCAGTAACAGATGATTGTATTACTGCAGCAGATAATGTATTTGATCCAACTGCTCTGCTGAACGGACCTATGTCATCAGCCACACTACTCTCTCTCTCTCTCTATAAACACAAGGTAAAGCCAGAATAAGTTGGGCCTATAAATAGCCTAAACCAAACGATTACACAGCCCCATTGTGATACAGTATATACTTGTTTTGATATAAACTGATTGTACAAAACGTTAAGAACACCCCTCTTTGCCCCTCAGAACAGCCTTAATTTGTTGAGGCATGGACTCTACAGGGTGTCTAAAGCGTTCCACATGGATGCCGTCTCATGTTGACTTCAAAGCTTCCCACAGTTGTGTTAAATTGGCTGGATGTCCTTTGGGTGGTGGACCATCTTTGATTCACAGGGGAAATTGTTGAGTGTGAAAAACCCAGTAGCGTTGCAGTTCACACAAACTAGTGTGCCCGGCACCTATTATCATACCCAATTCAAAGGCACTTACTGTCGATCTTTTGTCTTTCCCATTCACCCTCTGAATGGCACACATAAGCAATACTTGTCTCAAGGCTTAAAAATCCTCCTTGAACCTGTCTCCCCCCCTTCATCTACAGTAATTGAAGTGGATTGAAGTGGTCTTAGCTTTCACCTGGAGTCACCTGGTCAGTCTATGTTCTGGATGATTTGTATGGAATGGACAGACAGACAGACAGACAGACAGACAGACAGACAGACAGACAGACAGACAGACAGACAGACAGACAGACAGACAGACAGACAGACAGACAGACAGACAGACAGACAGACAGAGAGAGACAGACAGACAGAGAGAGAGAGAGAGAGAGAGAGATAGATAGATAGATAGATAGATAGATAGATAGATAGATAGATAGATAGATAGATAGATCTAGGAGACATATAGATGGTTATGAAGTTCAATCAATGCAGAATCGGACTAACAGGAATTAACAATATAGCATAACTATGCACAGGATTCAGCCATCTTCTACAGTTACAATATACATTCCTTTGTGCTGGGCTGATTAGCAGCAAGTGCCAAGGTCGAATCTGCCACTGCCAAGATGTCCTCTGGGACATGTCTGAAAGGGGCCTGTAGTATGTTTGAATCAATAACAGCCTCTCCACAGGAAACTAAAGAAGAGCAGCTACATTAGTAAGGGGGTTGAATTTGGAGCTGTGTAGAAATAGAGTGCACATGAAAGTTGCTGCAAAGCAAATTGGAGTAAATGAATAAACACTGTTTTTACTTGACTGTTTTAATAGACGGCCTCAAAGAAAAGTATAGGCCCACTAAATAAATCACTGACATCTGCGCTACGCTCATACGACTGTACGTGCGTTTTCTGTCCACAAGGTGGCATTGCCTGACTTCAGAGCAGGTAGCGGGGAAACTGAATGGGGTCCAACCATCCCGAGTTTCATTAGGCTACCGTAGCCTAATCAAGTGGTTGTTTTTGGTAATGATCCTCTCCGCAGGCCTCCTCTCCGCAAGGAATACTGTTTTTGAATGACATATATATATTTAATTTGAATATTTAAAAAAATCTGCTGATAAATTATATTGAATATACCCCCCCCTCTCTCTCTCTCTCTTGCACACACACACACACCACACTGTCTCTCGCTAACTCTCAGTGTGGTCATGTCTGTTCAGGAGACAGTCTACTCCGAGGGCACTCTCACTTTAATCGAAAGCAGAGGGACAGCGAGTGAATAATCATCACCTCCTTATGGCACACCCAACCCATCATATCTTTTTGTGGAAAATGTTAAACTAAAGCCTGTGAGAGTAGGTTAAAAGCTTTTGTAAAGAGTGCACTGTTTAGAGGAGGATACCCAGATCCATGCGCAGCGCGTTATTGGCCATGGAGACCTTTACGCGCTACAGATAACAAGTCTTTGTGAAACAAAGACAACAAAGTAATGGATCAAAACTGCAAGTGATTTTTTTTCATACTCTGATAAAGTTATGGCCGCGCTACGGAGGAAATTTGGGGAGGACTATCAGGTAGTGAATACAAACCGAGACACCACCGCTTTTACCGCACCTGTCAAAAAGAAACGCCAGCGGTTCGTGGAGAAGAACGGTCGTTGCAACGTGCAGCACGGGAACCTCGGCGGGGAGACCAGCCGATACATCTCCGACCTCTTCACCACTTTGGTGGACCTCAAGTGGCGATGGAACTTACTTATCTTTGTTCTGACCTATACAGTAGCATGGCTGGTCATGGCTTCTATGTGGTGGATCATCGCCTACATCAGAGGAGACATAAACCATGGTCACGACTCGTCCTACACCCCCTGCGTTGCCAACGTTTACAACTTCCCCTCCGCTTTCCTATTCTTCATAGAGACCGAGGCCACCATCGGCTACGGCTACCGCTACATAACGGAGAAATGTCCAGAGGGCATCATTCTCTTCTTGTTCCAGTCGCTGCTGGGGTCTATCGTGGACGCCTTTCTGATCGGCTGCATGTTCATTAAAATGTCCCAGCCTAAGAAGCGCGCAGAGACGCTCATGTTTAGCCAGGACTCAGTGATCTCGCAGCGCGACGGGAAACTGTGCCTCATGTTCCGCGTGGGCAACCTGCGAAACAGCCATATGGTGTCTGCGCAGATCAGGTGCAAACTCATAAAGGTAAAGTAAACAAGCATCACCGGGGTATTTAGGCAACTGATCATAAAATGACCCACGGTGATAATTCTCTACTCAAAGCCTTTAGCGGTAGGGGAAATTAAACTCCCAGGCATAAAATGCCAAGATGTTGTGTGCTAATGTCATATTTAATGTGCGTAACTAATTACCATGTATTATATTCGAATTCATTGTTTCACATAACCTATACAGTATGTGCTCTCCATCACCCCGTCTGCATTTGGGGTCCTACAATGCTGTGACAAACAATCAATTCAACATGAAAGTGGCAAACATAAGATCACAAGAAAATGTAATACATGTAATCACGTTGAATAGAGCAAACCTATAGGAGTCTCTCTGCACTATGATAGCAGTTGCATATCAGAGATATTCATTCATCTTCTTTTTCTAAGCTTAATTATAAGCAGGTCTTAGTCCACAGTTTGTGCCAACAAAATGGCTTAAGATTGTATTTCGGGTGAGCGATAGACATGTCCAAGACAGGGTCTGATAAGAGAGTGAGAGACAGAGAGAGGGGTTGAGAGAGAGAAAGAGAGGGGGCAGCTGAGAAAGAGAGAGGGGGGAGAGAGGGAGAGAAGAAGGGGGCAGAAAGAGAGGGGGAGAGAATGAGAGGGGGCAGCTGAGAAAGAGAGAGGGAGGAGAGAGAGAGGAGAGAGAGAAGAGAGGGGGCAGCTGAGAGAGAAAGAGAGAGAGGGAGAGAGGTCTTCAGTGGCGCAGCTACAGCGTGTCCGACATCAGTCACCCTTCAGCCAGTGACATTTAGAAGAGCAGGTGGTTTAACTGCGGGACACGGTAGTGTATCAGTGAGCTGCTCTGACAGAGATCTGGGCTCTCAGGCTGGCGTTTGACAGTTAAAACTCCAGCCATGAAACACACAGAAACAAATCATCATCAGCCATACATGCTGCTCACCCCAATCAAGCATGATATCAGGTCAGAAGTGGCCCTGGACTTAAGACCCTGGAGTAAAGGAATAAATCATATTTATAGTGCATGTGGAAACACTAGTAACCGGAAGGTTGCAAGTTCAAACCCCCGAGCTGACAAGGTACAAATCTGTTGTTCTGCCCCTGAACAGGCAGTTAACCCACTGTTCCTAGGCTGTCATTGAAAATACTGACTTGACTAGTTAGGTTAAAAAAATACTTTTTTTGTACAGTCTGGTTTGAATAGGACTTTGTAGAGACACTCTGATATGAAACCAAAGAGAGGCAATAACATTGGTTCTGGGAACACACACACACACACACACTTTGAGCTATGTGTTCCCCCACTGCGAACACATAATAATACATGCATCCAGTGTGGCTGAGAGAGAGAGAGATTCAGGGAGAACCCCACCACTCTACAGTCACAGCCAAGGCAGTCCCCAAAGAGAACAGCCTCCTAGGCACACAGTCAGAACAGACGCAATAGATAGCCCCAAGAAGGGTGTTTCTCTGGGATGAACCTCAGCCTTCCAGGCAGCTGGAGGGGTGAGCCACACCTGTGACAGGGTGTGCACGGTTCTCCAAATGACTGGTCATTTACTGGAGGGCTAGTTTGTTGATTCGTTTAGACTGTGTAATAATTGAATAGGGCTCAAGCACAGACCCAGGCGACTTCACAATATAAAGCTCCCCTATAGGGTGGGTGTATTTTGAGAGGAGAAAGGAGGACGGGGCACAGACGTCCGTTCAACGTCCATTCAACGTCTGTGCCCCATGGAATGACGTGGAAACAACTTTGATTCAACCAGCGTGTGCCCAGTGTTTGCCCAGCGTTTAGGCTATGAGAGGCAAACACAGAGATTGCGCCATGAAATATGTGAAGTGCAGGCAGGCACTTTGAGCACGAGTAAGAAACCCACACTCACTTTTTCTCTCTGACTACAAAGGGGGGAAAAAATGAAAGAATAAAACATCATCCCCCTCCTCCTCCTCTCTCTTTGAGTTATCATCCATACAACCCACACTGTGCTCTGGGCTCTTTCGTATCGTTGCTCTGCTGTCAGGCTTCACAGCACAGCCCTGTGCTACTTTCACTTCAAAGACCCTTTATCCGGAACAAAAATGTACAAATAAGCCTCCTAGTTTTGGGAAAACATAATCTGAAAACAAATGACTCGTAAATTAATCATATTAAAACAGTTGTAAAAGTTCACATGAATTACAGTCATGAAGAATAAAACATTTCTTCACAGGAATCATGCTATTTTGTAAGTAAATAAATGTGTATATTTTGTCAGTGCAGTACTAGTAGAGGGATGATGGTGGTGCTGTTGAAACGTGCCCCTCTTCCACCTGTTTCCCAACTCAAGTCCTTTCCACCTTCAATTTAGGTATTGACTTGCCATATGTTCATAAATATACACCGTATATTTATATAGAGCACACATCGGTTGGAGAAAAGCAAAGTCCTGATGAACTCCTGTATTCATTCTTCAGTTAAGTCCCATCATTCATACATACATATACATACATACATACATACATACAAACATACTGTAGGACTGTGCAGAATGTGTGTACATAGGTGTGTGTGTGTGTGTGGCAGTGACAGCTGCTCATTTAGAAGCTCATAGATGACAGAGGAGAAGATGGGCAGGCAGTATTGGCAGGACTACTGTTTGGGTTTACAACATGGTGTAGTTAAGGCATCTGGTCCTTGTGCCCACGTCTGTCAGTCACAGTCCACATCTCATTCCAGCCAGGACCGCTCACTTCAATCAAACCCACCAATCGCACAGCCAGCTACAGAACCCCCATCCAAAAAGCAGCGGGGCCAATTCTGCAGGCAGTAACCGAGAATACAGGCCTACGCAAAGATTTATTTTATAAGACTTTTGCTGGATGATTTGACTGGCACTGTGAGCTGGCTGAGCCAAGCGACAGTCCAGTCCTAGACGAATGCCGGCCTGATCATTGGTAGCTAGGCTACTTGTTTGTTTTTTAGTGGAAAGTGTTGTGTTGACTAGCGTGGTGTAGCCTCGCGTAATGCAGCGCTGCTGAAGTGGCGTGGCTGATTACTAGAGGAGAGCAGAGAGCAGAAGGGCGATGCTCCATCTCACAGGGCACAGAAACAGACCAATCAGAGCTGTCACAGCCAACAGCCATCCAAACCCAGAGCTGGTGCTGGCAGGGCCAGGCAGACTCTGTAAGCTTTCTAGTGCATCCTGCTGGAACGCTCCTCGCTCTCACACCAAAATATGAGAGAGGCACAGCTGAATGGAGAAAGAGAAGAGAAAAGGCTGTAATATAAAATACAGAGAGAGAGAGAGAAAAAGAGAGCTAGAAAGAGAGAGAGAGAGAGAGGAAGAGGCAGAGAGAGAGGGGAAGAGACAGAGAGAGAGAGGAAGAGACAGAGAGAGAGAGAGAGAGAGGAAGAGACAGAGAGAGAGAGGAAGAGACAGAGAGAGAGAGGAAGAGACAGAGAGAGAGAGGAAGAGACAGAGAGAGAGAGGAAGAGACAGAGAGAGAGAGGAAGAGACAGAGAGAGGAAGAGAGAGAGAGAGAGAGAGAGAGAGAGAGAGGAAGAGACAGAGAGAGAGAGAGAGAGGAAGAGACAGAGAGAGAGAGAGAGAGGAAGAGACAGAGAGAGAGAGGAAGAGACAGAGAGAGAGAGAGAGAGAGGAAGAGACATAGAGAGAGAGGAAGAGACAGAGACAGAGAGAGAGAGAGAGAGGAAGAGACAGAGAGAGAGAGAGAGGAAGAGACAGAGAGAGAGGAATAGACAGAGAGAGAGAGAGGAAGAGACAGAGAGAGAGGAAGAGACAGAGAGAGAGAGAGAGAGGAAGAGACAGAGAGAGAGAGGAAGAGACAGAGAGAGAGAGGAAGAGACAGAGAGAGAGAGGAAGAGACAGAGAGAGAGAGGAAGAGACAGAGAGAGAGAGGAAGAGACAGAGAGAGAGAGGAAGAGACAGAGAGAGAGGGGAAGAGGCAGAGAGAGAGAGGAAGAGGCAGAGAGAGAGAGGAAGAGGCAGAGAGAGAGAGGAAGAGACAGAGAGAGAGAGGAAGAGGCAGTGAGAGAGGAAGAGGCAGAGAGAGAGAGGAAGAGACAGAGAGAGAGAGAGGAAGAGGCAGAGAGAGAGGAAGAGACAGAGAGAGAGAGGAAGAGACAGAGAGAGAGGAAGAGACAGAGAGAGAGAGGAAGAGACAGAGAGAGAGAGAGAGGAAGAGACAGAGAGAGAGAGGAAGAGACAGAGAGAGAGAGGAAGAGGCAGAGAGAGAGAGGAAGAGGCAGAGAGAGAGAGGAAGAGGCAGAGAGAGAGAGGAAGAGACAGAGAGAGAGGAAGAGGCAGAGAGAGAGAGGAAGAGGCAGAGAGAGAGGAAGAGGCAGAGAGAGAGAGAGGAAGAGGCAGAGAGAGAGAGGAAGAGGCAGAGAGAGAGAGGAAGAGACAGAGAGAGAGGAAGAGACAGAGAGAGAGGGGAAGAGGCAGAGAGAGAGAGGAAGAGGCAGAGAGAGAGGAAGAGACAGAGAGAGAGGAAGAGACAGAGAGAGAGAGGAAGAGGCAGAGAGAGAGAGGAAGAGACAGAGAGAGAGGAAGAGACAGAGAGAGAGAGGAAGAGACAGAGAGAGAGGAAGAAGAGACAGAGAGAGAGAGGAAGAGGCAGAGAGAGAGAGGAAGAGGCAGAGAGAGAGAGGAAGAGACAGAGAGAGAGAGGAAGAGACAGAGAGAGAGGAAGAGACAGAGAGAGAGGAAGAGGCAGAGAGAGAGAGGAAGAGGCAGAGAGAGAGAGGAAGAGGCAGAGAGAGAGGAAGAGACAGAGAGAGGGGAAGAGGCAGAGAGAGAGAGGAAGAGGCAGAGAGAGAGAGGAAGAGACAGAGAGAGAGGAAGAGACAGAGAGAGAGGGGAAGAGGCAGAGAGAGAGAGGAAGAGGCAGAGAGAGAGAGGAAGAGACAGAGAG